>NW_023276807.1:233797925-234127961 GCF_003668045.3 Cricetulus griseus | reverse complement strand
GCTTCTCAAGTGGTCGGAAGGAATCCAGAGTGAGAGGAATTCAGGGGCTGATAAGTGATTCATCGGCTCTTTTTGTTTTCCCCCTGATTTGGACTTTTTTTTCCAAGGCTACAGCCTGTCATTGTGCAGTTTATCAGCCATCACTCTGTCTCGATTCTGGGTGACATGAGATCAATGGCCTAAAACTGTTCTCAGATCAACGACAAAATTTATAACACCAGGCTATACCGAGCACTGCAGCCCTTCGTGGACCTCATTCTGGGTTTAGTGCTGGGACTGGCTTGTGGACTTCATTTCCATTTCAAAAGTGGCTTATGATCCACTTAGAGCATGGGAGTTCAAGTCCCAGATGCAAGCCGGGCCTCAGTCAGAAGTCCCCTGCACTCATCCAGAACAAAGACTCTGGGGGGGGGGGGGCAGGGGGAGTAACTAGTAGTGATTAAAATTGTCTCTGTCTTAAAAAAAAAAAAAAGACTCTCTCCTTCTGATTTAAGTCATTTTAAATCTTGTGAAATTTATTCATTAGGAAACCCTAAATTTGTAGCAACATGTTTTAGTCTCTGAAAGCAGTTAATCTGTTCAATTTATTGAACTCTAGAACTCCAGCGCACAGTTTAAGCACAGATTTGTGTTTCATTCCCTCACTGAGGGTTCCTTTGATTACCTACAGCCTTTTTTCTGCCATAAACTATGTAATCTATCTAATTCTGACTCAAAATGTCCATGAACCAAAAACCACGCCTCACTAGCCCATACCCTACCGTCTCCAGCCCAAAAAGTCCAAAAAAAATCTTGCTTTCCCAAGTACCTCCTCACATGCCTACTTTCAAGAACACCACAAGACCATAAACAGCCATGGAATACCTGACCCCATTCTACTCCTTGTCCTTGATAGTTGACCAACTCAAGACACACTGAGATAAAGGTTCCACCCTAGTTGATAATGAAGAAGCTTTAATTTACAAAGCAAATGAGAACTTTCTCTCCCGGCCGTATCAACTGTGTGCCCTGCATGAAACTAAACATGCAAGAAGAGGCTGCCAGATAGCTGCATTGTCCAAGGGGTATGTGGCGAACAGAGGTCATTGGGAACTGCTCCCGCACTGCTTGGGTTGGTAAGAGGGGAAGGTCTTATACTAGGAAATCGAATGCTCGCCTCAGCTTATTGATAAGCAGGTACCAGTGCAAAGCATCCTTCTGTCCCCTGAGACTCTTAGGATTTGACCTTACCTCTAGAAAACTAGTCACTGGGTTGCACTGTGCTTTTCTTCCAGGTGAGAGTTTAAACTTCCTCTTCCATTTCCCTTTAACCTAATGAGCCTAGTTATTGATTTCAGGGGCAACATCCCTGAAATAGCTCCTTATGGCAGAAAACCCAAATTCTTGAACGTGGCCTACCCAATTCCCCTTGTCACTGTACCTGCCAGGTCCCTTCATGGGTCACACACTCCACTCAGCCCTTTGCTTATTTCAACGTCACCCTTGCACGGAACACCTTTCTTGCTTCCATCCCTTCTCTTCCCCTTTACCCTAGTTTATTTCCATTCATGGTATCTCTCTCCCTGGAAGGTTTCCTAGGTTCCCTCTTAATCCCCGCACTGTTGCCCACTCCCTCTGGGCTTCATCAGCATGCCTGCAGCACTGTCCTTGGAGCCTGAGGTATGTCTCCAAGGATTCTACTCTTCTGTGAGGAACCACCTGTGAGCATCAGCATTGTTGACCTTCATCGCAGAATGTCTCAGACCCAAATTGTTACAGTTAATGACTGATGTGGATATACTGATTTTATATCCAAAGTGCAATCAGATTTCCTTGGCTTCCCCTTAATGTCCCCCTTTTTTTTTTAATTATGTGTGTGTTTATGTATGTGTGTGGGCACATACATCTGTATGCAAATGAACATGCATGCATGTAAGCATGTGTATTGATGACAGAAATTTGATGTCAACTGTCTTCCTCTACTACTCCTCCACCTTATTTTTTGAGACAAGATCTCTCAGTGGATCTAGAGCTCACTGTTTGGGCCAGCATGAACATCCTGCAAACTTGAGAGATGCTTCTATTTCCTCCTTCTTGGCACTGAGATTATGCAGCCATATCAGCTTTCACTCTGGTGCTGGGGATTGGAGCTCAGGGCTCTTGTTTGCATGGCAAGCATTTAACCAACTAAGCTGTCTCCCTAGCTCCCACAGATGTCCTTTTTCTGTTCCAGGGAGCTACATTGCTTTTTATGTTTCCTTAGGCGCCTTTTGAATTCTTGGATTCTGCTTCTCTTTGATGACCTTGGAAGTCTTGAGGAATATTGATCAGGTTTTGTAGACTGTCCTACAATTGAGGTTTGTGCAATATGCTTCTCATGGTTAGACCAGGTTTGTCTAGCTCTAAGGAAGTCCACAGACATAAAGGACCATTTTCATCACATCATGTCTAAGGTGTAAACCATCAACACGACCTGTTACTTTTGATGTTGATTGCCTTAGCTGGATTTTTTTCCTATTGCTGTAACAAAACAGGGGCAAAAGCAACTTGAGGACAAAGTAGTTTATTTCACTTATACTTCCATACCAGTTCATCATCAAAGAAAGTCAGCAGAAACCTGGAGGTAGGAGCTGATGCAGAGGCTCTAGAGGAGTTCCATTTACTGGCTTGTCCCTTGTGGCTTGCTTAGCCTGCTTTCTTATAAGACCATCATCCTAGGGATGGGCACCACCCACAATGAGCTGGGCCCTCCCATTTCAATCACTAATTAAGAAAATGATCTGCAAGTTTGCCTACAGTCCAATTTTATTGAGGCATTTTCTTAGTTGAGGCTCTCTCCTATCAGATGAACTCTGGCTTGTGTCAAGCTGACATAAAAAGTGGCCAGCATGTTGACCTTGATTACCTGTTTGAAATTGTAGATAAGAAATTTCTCTGCTCTTTTTCCTCAGTCATTTATTTATATTGCACTAGGTTGTTTGCTTCTTAATTTCTATTCTCATAGCACATGTCACAGAGTCCGACACTTAATAGAAGATGAGGATGTAATAGACTGACTTTGTCACCTAAATAATCACACTCTGAGAGGTCAACACTGAAGTACCACAAAATGCAGCTGTGTTTAGAGACAGGACCTCTAAAGAGAAAATTAAAATTAGAAGAGGTTACCAGGGACTGCTCATGCACACAGAGAGAAGACTACATGAGGTCATGTGAAGAGGTAGCCATCTACAAACAAAGAAGGGAGACCTTCAACCTTGGACTTGACCATGCACTTTTGCTTCCAAAAGCATGAGAACGTACATTTTTGTTGTTTGAACCACTGGGTGGGCAGTGTTTTATTATGGCAGCTCCAGTAGGTCAATGCCAAGAGGAAGCACAGGACCAAGCATTTTTCACGGGAGGTCACCTGCTGTTCTGTAGCATGCCAGAGAGGAAAGTCTGGTTGCTGCTCATCAAATAACTGCATGCATCTGGTTTCAAATATGACAGATGGCTTTTGTGAAACTAGGTAGGGGAAAGGTCTACTGATACTTTTAGTTACAGTGTGGTTTCAATTAGAGAAGACTTTCAAATAACAAGAGAAAGGGAAAGTTGCTCAAATTCTCACAAGTTCATCTTCTCCATTAAGTGCCTTAGCACGACTGTAGTCTATTACTTCCAGAGAATGGGAAGCAAAGATCTTTCTTTCTTTTTCCCTTCATTTCTTCCCTCTTTCTCCTTCCTCTTTTTCTTTCCTCACCTATAAGAGTGACTGTTACATAGTCTCTGATAATTTGTTCCCTGTGATTTGAAGGGAAATAACATGTTCCTAGCCACCTGATAGTATATCATCTTACACAGTTCTCAAGACAGTCTTAGCAGGTTCCTTTACTATGCCCTTGTTCACAGATGATGAGACTACGACACAGAGAGATCAGGTAATGTGCCCAGGGTCACACAACATATCAGTGGTTTCTCAATGATGATGAGATTGGAGCCCAAGAATAGTAGTAGCCTAAGACAAAGACCCTGTACTACTTCCTGACAGGTAAAGCACCCCACCCAGAGTTTCCCATCACCCAAACAACACAGAAGGATGGGTGGCCAACACCTGGAAGTGGCCCAGAGTTTAGGCTTTGGAATTAATGCAAAATCACGGTTTAAACAGCAGTTACTGTCACTCCAAACTGCCCCATAGTTTGACTGCTGAAATGTAATCATGTTATAGAGAATGTTATTTTTTTGCCTTAGTATAAAGTTAAAAACTCATTATGGTGGCATTGACAGCGAGAGAAATTAGAGTACGCATTTCTAGTATACAAAAGGGCTCCAGTGCATGTCCACACGTCAATCGGAATAAAACGCAGAGATTTGGGAATGTTAAGAGATCTTTACAAAAGGTGGTTTCATTTGTTCTTTATGGCAGAGCACTAGCTGCATACTTCCATGGGAGATTTAGTCAAAGAAGTGAGCTTATGGGGAGAAAATACATGGGCCCCGGGTTTTGTTGTTGTTGCTGGTGTTGTTTTTAAAGATAAAATGTTAGAAAATAGCCTCTCTCTCTCTACCCACCCTTAGAATTACACTTTCCAGAGAAGTCTAGTTCCCTTTCCTGGCAGATATAATCCTAATTAAAAATAAATTACATGCCGTACAGAACTTGAAATGGAAAAGATAATCCTATTACATATGAGAATATATCCTGATTTTCTTTCCCTCTAAACTGTGGGAGATAGCGGATCAGGCTGAGCCCCCCATTGTCGCCGCTTTGAAAACTTTCCTAGAGCCCTAATCCGTCACGTGATGCTTGTGTCAATCCCGAGGTCTGCACGCGAGCTTCACAATGCCGGCATTAGGCGCTGTCACAGAAACCCAGCTCCGCCGAGCCGGCGACATTTGCATCCCGAGAAAACTCGGCCATTGTGGAGCAGTGTTTGTTCTCAGGATTGCGAGACAGTTGCCGGCGAAGTTGCTAAAACCGAAAGAAAGGGGCTCCTTTGAGACCTTTTGGCATGATAAACAGGCGATCAGGGCAGCTTTTGTGGGTGGATCCGCGCTAGGGACTCGCTCCCCCCTCCCTTCGGTGTCAGCCCTCCCCGACTTTCCTTCAGCCCTCGGACCCTGGGCATTTCTCTTCCGCGGGGAGTCGCAGTGTCCGCCGAGGCGCTGCTTTAAACTCTATTTCCATTATCTGGAGAGCCAGCGGGAGCTCCCTGCTCGCGTGCCTTTACACCTGGACCTCCAGCCCTTGCGGGCGCTCGGTCCTGACTCAGCCCAGGATCCACTCCCGGCTTCCCTCTGCCTCGGTGGCTGCCACTTCCAAGCTGCCGAAGTCCCGGCAGCAGACAATAATTGTCTTTGAACCTGGGACTAACCTCCCCAACAGCTCCTGCCACGGCTGGGCTTCTAACTTGCTTTCTCGGCCCTTTTGCTCCTTCCAAACACACTTCATTTCAGCCTTTGAGAAAAAAGGTGACGGAAGTGCACAGGACAGGGTATAGACTTAGCATTCCTCTGAGCTCCCGAGATCCAATATGGAATCTCGGGGTTTGATCAAAGATTGGTGGTCGAGCCCCACCTCATGCCCGTCCCCCTTGTGCCAGAGACACGGAGTTCCTGTGTTATCCCAGCAGCAGAAGCACAGAGGCTGCTGTCCATCAGTCGGGTTCTGAACCTGTTCCAGTCTGGGCCTGAACAGGGCCGTGATGGAAGAGCTGGGGTGAGCTGGGGAAAGTCAAAGGTCAAGTGTGGGCCCAGATCAGGGTGTTCTGGGGTTCGAAAGAAGATTGAGCATTATTTTGAATATGTATGTATGTATGTATGTATGTATGTATGTATGTATGAATGAATGTATGTATGTATCTCCACCCAAGGACTATCTCTTGAACAAGAGCAGGATGACCCGGGCGTTGGTGGCGCACGCCTTTAATCCCAGCACTGGGGAGGTCAAGGCAGCCGGATCTCTGTGAGTTCGAGGCCAGCCTGGTCTACAGAGGTAGTGCCAGGATAGGCTCCAAAACTACACAGAGAAAACCTGTCTCGAAAAAAAAAAAGAAAGAAAGAAAGAAAAAAGAGCAGGATGAGAGCCAAAAACTAAAATGGCACTTGGGAAGTAGAGGGGAAAATTAGAAATTAGGGTCCTGTTGGAATTTTGCCCTTCTCATGTCCCCGAGTGGCTGCAGATATCTGACCTCACTGCCTGAAACGCCAGGACTGGAAGGTGGAGGAGATGAAGGAAGCCCACCTCCACCTCAGCCTCATAAAGGCTTTTATTTACTGATGGCTAAGATTGCATTTCCTGCTCCCTATCAACTCCAAACATCACTCTATCTTGCTCACCCAGACCCAGCTCCCAGCGGCTCTCCTACTCTGGGCAAACTCCTGCTCCTCCTCTGAAAACACCCAAATGAGTCTGAAGGAGAGAGATTTGAAAAGGTCTGTAGACAAGGACCTAGATCCAATTTCAGAAGAACATTGGCCGAATGCAGCCTGCTTACCTAGCCTTCTTTTTACTTCTTCAAGTGTGTGGTTTGTGTCTGTAACTCTCCCTTCTGCCTGCTCAACAGGGCCCTTCAGTAAGAATCAGTCTTGTTCCAGGTTGGCACAGCTCCCTGCCCTTCAGCTATGGAAGTGGGGGAATACCTGTCAAGGCAGCTCGAGGACCCACCCGGAGGGGAAGAGGGGGTACTTCTGAAGTTCCACACTTTCATAAGCAGATGGTTAAGTTACCCGAGGTTCCCGCCAGGTTTCAACGTCATGCTGCGATTTTGTTCTTCTGGAACCAGACGAGTGTTGCTCCCGGTGAGGCCCTATTAGAACAGAAAGAAAATCCTCTAAATAAGCGGAACAAGGCATCAGGAGGAAAGGGTCTCTAAATGCACTTTAATACGAACCTGGTATTGTGTGGAATTCAGCGCCCATCACCGTTTAGCCTGAGAGTTATGGCAGTGATTGAGAATGAATAGAGGAGCATAATGGATACATGTGGCGTTTGCTCATTATATTCAAGTTAGCCCAACTCCGCTGTGGAAACTGTTCAACTTTCCTCTCCCCTTTGCTTGTCATAGTGAAATAATACAGACATTGGGGCCTCCAATGGGATCGCCTGCCTCGCCATTCTATTTCCACTACTAACGAGGGCTTCATAAGCCTTTGATTCAGGCTGATCTTTGAAACCTTTCCAAATCTCCTCAAGCTTATGCTAAATCCTATTTGGAACTTTTTTTTTCCTTGCCTGCTAGCACCTAGGGCTTAAGGAAGCCATTCGAACGGTGACATGCATACTAACATGTATCGTAGAGTTCTTTTCTGAAAGGCAAATGGCACCAGGGCTCACACGAGCAAAACACAATCGCATACACAAATTTGAATAAAATCAATGTTGTTCTATCCTTCAGGCTTCTTCATCGACAGGCTATTCCTGGCACCGTGGAAAGCTGGGAGAGAAGGCGAACAGAGCCTCTCTCCGCAAAGCAAATGTGGAAGTCTTCAAGATGCAGAATAAAGGGGCGGAGGGGGTAAGATGTGAGATCCGGAGCCTCTGAAGAGAAACCCAGCTTGTTCCCGCTTAATAAGAGCGGCTGGCGGGGGAGCAGGAGTGTCGGGTGCCCAATTACCAAAACCATCCGCTTCGTTTACTCCAGAGCCCGGTGCTAAGTTATCTACAAGCAAGGTGCTAACAGAAAATGGAAGCAGGAGTTTTTAAAACAAAGGAAAGATTCCCTCATTTTCCTTTCTTGTGTTCTCCTCTAAGCCTTGCCACATTAAAGGGATTGTCAGCGGTTGGCAGAGGAGCGCGGCTATGGCTAAGCGGCCATTGGCTGCCCGGTTCCGGTGATTTGCATATCGGCAGCTATAAACGTGGAGGCGGCGCGCGGCGGCGCAGCTCCAGCCCTGGGAGAGGAGGAGGAGGAGGAGGAGGCGCCGAGTGAGGGCGGGTCCGAGCGTTCTCCGAGCCAGCCCGAGACCGAGCTGCAGCTCGCAGACTTCACCCACACAGGGCTCGCGCAAAGAGCGTGCTCCCGGGAGCCTGAGTCTCACGCTCCGATCTGCAAAGCGGAGAGGACTCTCTAGCTTAGCCTTTCGGAATAGCACTCGGGGCTTGGCGGCATGAGTCCTGTGAAGCGCTGGGGCAGCCCTTGCCTTTTCCCCTTGCAGCTCTTTAGTCTCTGCTGGGTGCTCTCAGTGGCCCAGAGCAAGACAGTCCGATACAGCACCTTCGAAGAGGATGCCCCTGGCACGGTCATCGGGACCCTTGCAGAGGACCTGCACATGAAAGTGTCCGGAGACACAAGCTTCCGCCTGATGAAGCAATTCAACAGCTCTCTGCTCCGGGTGCGAGAGGGCGACGGGCAGCTGACCGTCGGGGACGCGGGCCTGGACCGTGAGCGTCTGTGCGGCCAGGCCCCACAGTGTGTGCTGGCCTTCGATGTGGTCAGCTTCTCGCAGGAGCAGTTCCGACTGGTGCACGTGGAAGTGGAGGTGAGGGATGTAAACGACCATGCTCCCCGCTTTCCCCGAGCCCAGATCCCGGTGGAGGTCTCGGAGAGTGCTCCGGTGGGCACGCGCATCCCCCTGGAAGTGCCTGTGGACGAGGACGTGGGTGCCAACGGGCTGCAGAGTGTACGCCTGGCCGAACCTCACAGCCCGTTCCGCGTGGAGCTACAGACGCGCGCGGATGGCGCCCAGTGTGCGGACCTGGTGCTGCTACAGGAGCTGGACCGCGAGAGCCAGGCTTCCTACAGCCTGGAACTGGTGGCTCAGGACGGAGGGCGACCGCCACGTTCCGCCACAGCCGCCCTCAGCGTGCGCGTGCTAGATGCCAATGACCACAGCCCGGCCTTCCCTCAGGGTGCCGTGGCCGAGGTGGAATTGGCCGAGGATGCACCTGTGGGATCGCTGCTGCTGGACCTGGACGCTGCGGACCCCGACGAGGGTCCCAATGGCGACGTGGTGTTCACCTTCGGCGCCCGCACGCCTCCCGAAGCCCGCCACCTCTTCCGGCTCGACCCCCGCTCTGGCCGCCTCACCTTGGCCGGACAGGTGGACTACGAGCGACAGGACACGTACGAGCTGGACGTGCGGGCTCAAGACCGAGGCCCAGGGCCCCGGACAGCCACCTGCAAGGTCATCGTGCGCATCCGAGACGTCAACGACAACGCTCCCGATATTTCTATCACCCCTCTGGCCGCCCCGGGGGCTCCAGCCGCCTCGCCCTTCGCCGCCGCCGCTGCCGCCGCCGCACTCGGAGGTGCGGACACGGCCTCATCGGCGGGACCCGGGACACAGGAAGCGGGCGCCACCTCGCTGGTGCCAGAGGGGGCGGCGCGAGAGAGCCTGGTGGCGCTGGTCAGCACCTCGGACAGGGACTCGGGCGCCAACGGGCAGGTGCGCTGCGCCCTCTACGGGCACGAGCACTTCCGCCTGCAGCCGGCCTATGCGGGCAGCTACCTGGTGGTGACCGCGGCCTCTTTGGACCGGGAGCGCATCGCCGAGTACAACCTGACGCTGGTGGCCGAGGACCGTGGGGCGCCCCCTCTCCGCACCGTGAGACCCTACACCGTGCGGGTGGGGGACGAAAACGACAACGCGCCGCTCTTCACCAAACCCGTCTACGAGGTGTCAGTCCGTGAAAACAACCCTCCCGGCGCCTATCTGGCCACAGTGGCCGCCCGCGACCCCGACCTGGGCCGCAACGGTCAGGTCACCTACAGGCTGGTAGAGGCCGAAGTGGGCCGCTCTGGGGAAGCCGTGTCCACTTATGTCTCAGTAGACCCGGCGACCGGGGCCATCTACGCTCTGCGGAGCTTTGACTATGAGACCCTGCGCCAGCTCGACGTGCGCATCCAGGCCAGCGACGGCGGATCCCCTCAGCTTTCCAGCAACGCTCTGGTGCAAGTGCGGGTGCTGGACCAGAACGATCACGCTCCGATCCTCGTGCACCCGGCGCCGGCCAATGGCTCCCTAGAAGTAGCAGTCCCTGGGCGGACTGCAAAGGACACAGCTGTGGCGCGCATCCAGGCCCGGGATGCGGACGAAGGCTCCAACGGGGAACTGGCCTTCGATCTGCTGCAGCAGGAGCCGCGCGAGGCCTTCGCCATAGGCCGCCGCACGGGGGAGATCGTGCTCACTGGAGACCTCTCGCAGGAGCCTCCCGGCCGCGTGTTCAAGGCCCTGCTGGTCATATCCGACGGCGGCCGCCCCCCTCTCGCCACCACCGCAACCGTCAGTTTCGTGGTGACAGCAGGCGGCGGGCCAGCTGCACCTGCCAGTGCGGGGAGCCCGGAGCACTCCCGGCCACCTGGCTCTCGCCTCGCACCGTCGGGGCCTTCGCTGCAGTGGGACACGCCGCTGATCGTCATCATCGTGTTAGCCGGGAGCTGCACGCTGCTGCTTGCCGCCATCATCGCCATCGCCACCACCTGCAACCGCCGCAAGAAGGAGGTGCGCAAAGGGGGGGCCCTCCGGGAAGAGCGGCCCGGGGCGGCGGGCGGCGGAGCCTCGGCCCCTGGCTCCCCGGAGGAGACCGCCCGGGGAGCTGGGCCCAGGCCCAACATGTTCGACGTGCTCACCTTCCCTGGCAGCGGCAAAGCGCCCTTTGGCAGCCCCGCGGCCGACGCGCCCCCGCCCGCGGTCGCCGCGGCCGAAGTGCCGGGCTCGGAGGGCGGCAGCGCCACTGGGGAAAGCGCCTGTCACTTCGAGGGGCAGCAGCGGCTCCGAGGCGCGCACGCCGAGGTGAGGCCTTCCTTCGGCTGGGCGCCCCCCTCCGTGCTCCGCGGACAGGCTGGGAGAAGGGAGACAGGAGGGGTAAGGGTGGGCTCTCTCAGGGAGACGCTTAACCTGTGGCACTTGTTTTTTTTGTGTGTGTCCTGTCCAACCCTCACACCTTCTCCCCCACCTCACCCCCCTTCCCTACTGCAGCCCTACGGTGCCTCTCCTGGCTTTGGGAAGGAGCCTGCGCCCCCTGTGGCGGTTTGGAAGGGTCATTCCTTCAACACCATCTCTGGCCGAGAAGCTGAGAAGTTCAGCGGCAAAGACAGCGGGAAAGGAGACAGTGATTTCAATGACAGTGACTCCGACATCAGCGGGGACGCTCTGAAAAAGGACCTCATCAACCACATGCAGAGTGGTGAGGATGCTTCTCCCCAGCCCAGGCCAGCGGTCCACCTCCCCTTCCCAGCTGCTTGCCTCCTCAAAACCCTCAGTCCCAGACCTCTCCCTCATCCCTCTGCAATACTCCAGCCCCAGCCGGACCCCCATCCTGTTAGATGCTAGCCATAGAAGGAGGCTACTCTGCTTATTGTTTCGTGTTGTTGACACTGTTTTCCTCCCAGCAAAAGAGCTACGCTTTGCATCATATAAAATTATCTTTATGAAAAGCATGTGCCTTTAGGTTCTTAAACACACCTTCCTCTTCAGCTGCCCCTGACCCTGGCTGACATTCTGCAGATGGAGGCCTAAGTGTACTGACCTCACGAATTTCTTTCTCTTTTTCCTAGGACTGTGGGCGTGCACTGCTGAGTGCAAGATTCTGGGCCATTCTGATCGCTGCTGGAGCCCATCCTGTGCAGGACCCAGTGCGCACCCCCCTCCTCACCCACCAGCCCAGATGTCAACCTTCTGTAAGAGCACATCCCTGCCTCGGGATCCCCTGCGCAGGGACAATTACTACCAAGCCCAGCTGCCCAAGACAGTAGGGCTTCAGAGCGTCTATGAGAAAGTGCTGCATAGGGACTATGACCGGACAGTCACTTTGCTCTCCCCTCCCCGTCCAGGGAGGCTCCCAGACCTGCAGGAGATCGGGGTACCCCTCTATGAGTCCCCTCCTGGTGGCAGATATGTGTCCCCGAAGAAGGGGGCCAATGAAAATGTGTAAACGTATGCTGCATGTCTTCACACACATATACAGGTCACCCTGAGACGTCCCTAAGTTATTGACCGGTTTCAGTGTTGTATATATAAATATGCAAGATGTGCCTTAAAATGAAGCTGTTGGAAGCTATTTCCAATCACATTGGTACTGTTTGGTATTTGCAAACAAAAAAAATGTAGTTAATGTAATTTTTATGAAATGTGTGCAGTATTTAATTTTTCTTATCATGCTATTCACTTTAATTTCACTTGTGGCTTGCCATTTTCTTAGTGTTTTTAACCTGTACATTGTGTAATGTAATGTTTGTATATACTGAAATTTTGTTATATTTTTATATAATAAAAGCTAAGTGGAAGTTACTGCCAAAGGATTGTCTGTAAGACAAAAAAAAAAATGTTGGAATTGCTTAATGGAATTTTATCTTTCACCAGAAACAACCTAATGTTTGAGAAGTTTTGCCTTGCCAAGTCTAACAACTTGTAGATCTTGAGTCTGTGGTAGATTTCAAGTTAATGTTATTTAATTACATTTGGTTCTCTGTAAGCCGTGTCACTTATAAGCACAGTAATAAAGGATTTGTCATGTATTTGAAGAATCTGCTAATTGCTTTTCATGGAGTTGCCTGAAGTCAGGCATTCACAAATAATTCCAGTACCAGAATAAAACCTCTTTTCAAGAGCTAATTATTCAGGCATTGTTAGGGCTTCTGGTGATGCTGAGCCTGTGGGATTTGGGATATTGCAAAACCTTGCCAAACAACTAAAAACATTTGTTGACTTTGTAAAAATATTTTTGACTCCATATGCATTTGCTACTATGTGAAGTTCCTGCCCTCATTTACCCCTTCAACAAATATCAATTGAGCATTTACCAAAAAGTAAAGGAAAGCTAAACTTGAGCTCTTCATTCACTAATTGAGCAAACATTTGTTGAGGTTTTAGCAGAGCCAAGCAACTCCTTTAGGAGCTGGCCTTGAGCTGAAGAGGATCCAGACCTCTTATTATAGTGGTGGCATCAAAAAGATGCACAAGTGGGATGAAGACATAGTTCAGTGCTGGAGTGCCTGCTCTGGGTTTGATTCCCCTGCACTGCAGAAAAAGAAAAAAAAAAAAAGGAAGGGGGAACACACATTGCAGATGAAATGACACAATGCCTAGGATTTGCTTTAACATATTCAACAGAAAAATCATGAAACACGGCTGACAAAATACTACCAATAACCAGCATGGGTGCATGATGGCGTGAGTAGGGTGACTTGGAAGGTTTAAGACAGCCAGTAAGTTAGGCCTGCTGGCGCTTGATTTTCATCCCAGCACTTGGGAGATGGGTGCAGAAGGACTATGAGTTCAAGGCAAGCCAGGGCTACATAAAACCCTGTCTCCAGAATGCGAAAGATAAAATGACATGAAACCATCTACATCTATGTCTTCTGCGATTTCATTTAAAATTAAAATGAAGCTAATGATGAGAGTTGGCATTTACTGAGGGAGCTTTTCTATATGCAAAGCTCTTCTCGGAGTGTTCTTTGTGAATTTAATCCTCCAACTACCTCCAGGCCACAGGAACTATGGTTAACTCTACTTTGCAAATAAGGAAACTGAGGCATAAGCAAGTTACACAAAGCATGATCAGCTTGCATACCTCAGTCCAGGATGAGAATCGCACCCAGATCACTCAGTAAAAGGAAGCAAGGGAAGAAGTTTGAGATGGCTCATTAATTTGAAAAAAACAAAGAGTTAGAAGGAAAAGTCCAATGTCTTGCCTTTGCTGCTTGATTATTGTTTAGCCCTTTGTATTTGTAAGTGCCTGTGTTCCTTTATTGCTAATTATAGAGTGAGCCACTGTAATGAATAGAGAATCCCTCAAAGCTGCCTGTTGAAGTCATAATTGAAGCCAGCGGTAGCTCCAAGCTGAACAGCGGGTCAGGCACACAAGTGTTTCACCACCCACCGCCTGTGTGCAAAGTTCAGCAGTTTCTCCCAGCAACCAAACTGCACGTGTGCCTGACAGGCTGGCTGCCCAGTCCTCGGGGTCTAAAAGCAAACACTGGATGTTTGTCGGTTACCAACCTTATCTGCCAAGTCGGGAAGACCCATCTCTAGAAGACAGATCCCCAAGGAGATATCTCATAACAAGTGGAGTTTATTAATGAGTCAGTCCTGTGAAATGTAGAGCAGAAGATGCTAAAAGAGTGCTGTCTCTTTATATTTGGTGACTGGAGCCTTCAAAATCAAAACAATGAGGGCTGCCAAGATGGCCCAGCAGTGATCTGTTGGGAATGGGCCCTGGCAGTGGGAGCAGGATCTATCCCCAGTTCGTGAACTGGCTTTTTGGAGCCCGTTCCCTATGGTGGGATAACCTTGCTCAAGCCTTGGGGGTGGGGGAGTGCTGGTCCTGCCTCAACTTGGTATGCCCGACTTTGTTGACTCCCCACTCCTTACTCCCTCTGAGGAATGGATGGGAGATGGGAAGGGAGGAGGTGGGGGGGTTGAGAGAAGGGAAGGGAGGGGGAACTGGGGTTGGTATGTAAAATGAAGGAAAAAAATGACTCAGCAGGCAAAGGTGCTTGCCACCAAGTCTAACAACCTAAGTTCGATTCCCATCCCCATCTCATTTGAGGAAGCTAACTGACTCATGTAAGTTGTTTTTCTGAACTCCATACACCCTAGCACATGTGTGTGTACCCAACACACAAAATAAACCAATATGTGTAACTTTTAAATTTTCAAAATAAAATAATGATAGAAACATTTTTTTGAAATGTGCAAGACATTTTACTTGTCCAAAAAATATTGGAATCCAAAACCCCCAGTTTTATTATAATATTCTTCCTTTGAGGAAAAATAACACTGTTTTGACAAAGTAAACATGTAACTCACTCCTTAAACTTATTTAGATTAAAAAAGAGGAAGGGAGTCTGTTCTAAGGGCCAGAGTGAGAGGTGTTTTCTACTTTTCTCTAGAAATGTCTGCTCCTGATTACATTTTAAAGAAAATGGTCTAGAGTGATGTCTCACCACATACTGCCCTACTCCCTCTTGGCTGTTTCCTTTGGGCCTGTCTCCACGGTTACTCTCAGCCCAGCCCACCACACACGGGAAGAAGTAGACTCAGGGTGTCTGACCTCCCCACCTCTTCCATTTTCACCAAGTAGGCCTGCGCCCCCTGCATAGCCAACAGTTTACAAACAAGTATGGCTGAAGCAAGCATCACATGCAAACCCATGAGCCTCTCAAGTCTGTGACTGCAGCGGAAATACCACTCTGGGGGTGGAAGTTCACTGCACCTTGGCAGTGAGCCCGGGACAGGTGATGGCCCTGGGGGAAGAGGAAGGTCACCGGGAAAGAAAGCCAAACCAGACTTTACGTCTTTCATGTCTTTGTCTCTGGCTCCATTGGCTTGGGTGCCCTAAACTTCTTCCTATAATAAAATACCCATCAAAGAAACCGCTTCAGAAAATTAAAATGTAAGTGGTTTCAATATCTATTGAAAAATGCATTCTGAAATAGAGCAAAAACAGGATGAGTGTCTCCAAATGCAAAGATATATGCCTATGGAGAGAAAAATATATATAATCAGGATGAGTTCCATGCTATAATTAGCTAACTATCTGGCTTATTACACTTGGCAAATATAAGCTCTTATCATCTAAAGATTCCATTTTAGAAGGCAAGCACATTCACTTTGGTACTGAACTCAGCAACAACAGGATAATTGGAATGCAGTAAGTTTTGAAAGCAGACTGGAGCAGGGGAAGACAACACTCGGTGGACTACTGGGCTCTGCAACAACTCCGGAGAGACCTCAAAATGTTGTCCTGATTTTCAATAGCTATGCAGTAACTCAAAGAGTGTTTATTGTCCCTTCTCTCACAGGAAAACAAACTGCAATAGAGCTCACATACAGGATCAACAGCTGCTAAAGAAGCAGCAGAGAGCAACACACACCAAGCTATTTTTACAGTCACCGCTTAAAACCCCCATATTACATGGGCTCTTTTGGTGGGGGGAAAGGGGGATCTTCATTTATTACCAGAGTTAGGACTTTCTCCACAAAACCTCTTTTAAAAATGTCAACATGTCTAATTGAAACCGAATAGTTTAACGTGGAGATAGGAAAATACTGTTTGCTAACCCAGTCTGACGCTTGACTGTATTTCAGGTACCTCCGACTCAGCATGTCCAAATGAGAATTATTTCCTCTGCTGTGCTACGATTAACCCCCAGCTACCCCCATGGCAACTGTCTAAAGCTCAGTAGATGGAAGTGCCAACTCAAACATATAAATGTTATTTTAATGCCCTTTCTTTTATAGTTGATGTTTTTGAGAATTTTATACATGGGTACCAGATTTACATCCTCTCCATCCCTCTCTCTCCCCTCTAACTCCTCCTGTGTCCCTCATGCTTCCTTTCAAATCCATGACTCTTCTCTTTCCCTTCTTCTGTTGTGTTTGTTACATGTGTGCATATATATATATATATATATAAATGCATATATATGTATATATATATATGCAACCCGCTGAGCCCATTTAGTGTTGCTCCTACATATATGTGTTTAGGGTTGACTGCTTGGGAATGAAAAGCCTAACAGGGGGGCTGGTCCCTAGAAAAGACTGATTCTCCCTCCCTCAACATTAGTCACATGTAGCTATTCACCCTATTTCTTACTCCTAATATCCATCTTCCTTTTTTTAATTAATCTTATTTACTTATTTCTATTTTTATTTATTTTGTGAAGGACAACTTGCAAGAGTTAATTCTCACTTCCCATCATGTTGGTCCTGGGAACTAAATTAAGGTTGTTGGCTTAGTGGCAAGTACCTTTATCTACTGAGCCATCTCGTTGGACCTAATAGCCAATCTTTTATCAAGACCTATTGGTTCTACCTTATAAATATTACTTAATGATCCTCTCATCCCACTATACAATCAGTGATCTACCCATATCCTTTCTACCATATCCAGTCCGTCTCAAACACGGCAGTCCCTCAGACACTTTGACAGTGTCTATCTTAAACACCCATCACTGTAGCTTAATAAATACCTAGGGCTTCAGATCCCACCTGAAGTCTGTCCAGTCTGTGCACACAGCAGCCTGAACACACTGGGAACTTAAAGCCTCCAATGTCAGTCAATGAGGGAAGGAACTGGCAGAAATACCCACACCTTCCATGACTTGGAAGAATCCCATTTTGAGTTCTGTTCTAGAAGTTCTCCTGAGGATCTCCAGTTGCCAGCCCAGTAATAAACCTCTACTGGGTTTGTAAGGACACCCAAGTCCACTCTCCTTATGCCCTCATTAATGGTTCCTGTGATTCTTTCCCAAGCAAACTAACTGTTTCTAGTGTGTGATAATTAATATTCAACTTGTCTAGATTTAGAACCACCTAGAACAGTGGTTCTCAACCTGTGGGTCATGACCCCTCTAGGGTCAAATGACCTTTTCATAGTAACCACATAGCAGATATCCTACACATCATATAGTTACATTAGTATTCATAACAGTAGCAAAATTGCAGTTAGGAAGTAGCGATGAAAATAATTTTATAATTAGGGGTCACCACAACATAGGAACTGTATTAAAGGGTCAATGCATTAGAAAGGTTGAGAACCACTGACCTAAAAAAATTGATGAGAACACTCTGGGTGTGTCTGTGATGGTATTGCCAGAGATGACTAGCTGAAGAAGGAGAGCCACCCTGAATGTGGGCAGCATACCCCATGGGTAGGAGGTCTCCATGAAAGAAGAGGATGAAAGGAAGAAAACCAGTAGAGTACCAGCTTCTTTGCCTCCTGGTCCACCAGGGTGGAAAGTGAGTTACTCTGCCATGACCTTCTTGTACTGAGGGATTGAATCCTCTGACATGATTAGCAGAATAAATCCCTCCTTCCCCATAAGTTGTCCTCCAACAAACTGTTCCCATCAGACATTTTGGTCACAGCAAGGAGAAAGGTACATCCTGTTTCCTCATCATAGCCCGAACTGAGGACAACCGCAACACTTAACTACCTTACATCCAGTCCACAAAGTCAAAGACTGTCAGTAGTTTTCATCTCTGTGTTCCCAGAATCCATACCTTTGTTTCAGTTTCTGCTTTCAAGGGGGCTGTACGACTTGATCAGGGGATTATGTGTTGGAAGCTTGTTCCCTACATAACAATGCTAAGACGGTGAAGTATTTAAGAGATAGGACCTAGTATAAGTTGATTAAGCAATGGTATGCTTGCTCTGGAAGGTTTCAGTAAATTCCAAGGGGACATGCATTTCATTCCCAAGATAGGAGCTTATAAAAAAGAAAGACCAACCTGACTGTTCTCATTTCCTGTCTTGCCATGTCTCTTAGTTTGAGTTTTTATTGCTGTGAAAGTACACCATGACCAGGACAACTCTTACAAATGAAAACATTTAACTGGGGTGGCTCACTTACAGTTTCAGAGGTTTATCCATTATCATCATGGCAGGGAGCATGGTGGCCTGCAGGCAGGTGTGGTGCTGGAGTTATAGCTGAGTCCTACATCTTGCAGGCAACAGAAAGTCAACTGTCACACCGAGGGAAGCTTGAACAAAAGAGACCTCAAAACCAGTCCCCACAGTGACACACCTCCTAATAGTGCCACTCCTTTGGGGGGTCATTTTCTTTCAAACCACCACACCATGGGATCTCTCTCGCTCTCATTTCTTCTCATAAGAGATGTAGCCAAAAAGGTCCTCACTAGGCTGGGTCAATCTTACCTCTCCATCTTAGACTGTGAACCAAATAAACGTGTGTCCACAACTGAGCTACATCCTCAGCCATACACTCGTTTTTACTGTATTCTGTGATTTGGTCACTACACCAAACCCTTCATTGGTATTACCTCATCCAATCCCCCACAACCTTATGCTGAGCCATCTTTCATATGGAGAAGGTAAGGCTTAGAGAGGTAGTCAAATCTATCATAGCTCAAATGGACAATGTTTGAAAAGGGAGCTGAGATTAAAATCAGAATCTATCTATCAAAGAATGAGGTGTCCTTCCCTATTCAAACCTTCATTGCTTCTTCCCTCTATTCCAGCACAAACTTCTATCTGTCATCCCTGCATTGATAACCCCCAGCTGCCATACTTCTATCACAAAAGTCTTCTTAATGCCCCCTCTTCCAGTTCATCCGATTGATAGCCTTATGACTAAGAATCCCCTTTATGATAAAGTCCAAGGTGTTGTCGTTAGCATCCTAGACCTTTCATGCTCTAGACCCTGTCTCCTCCCCCAGCCTCACATGATCAGCTGCTGTCCCCACCACACACATGACTCTTCAGTCCTACTGTGCTTCATCTCTCCACCCTGTTCTGAGTGTGACAGTCTATCTCCTTTCCCAAATCAGACTTTCTTGTCTCTAGTTCATTCTTCTTATCCTTCAAGACAACTCAGAGGTCACCTCATTAGAGAAGGATTCTGCTCAGTAGTTTCCCCAGGTCCCTCTACCAGCCCCCAACCAAGCAAGACAACCAAGCAAGACAGACTCCTCCTGGATGCTTTCTCAGCATTGGCCCAAAGTGAAGGCAATTGCTTCTCCACTTTATCTCTCTTATCTTTTCAGCCCAAGAAGTCAAGGACTACCTGTGTCTTTCATCTCTATACCGCAGCACTGAAAACAATGGCTGGTACATAACAGGAATTCAATAGAAAGTGCTTGCTAAATGGAATTATTCACAAGACAGAGCACAAAAGGTCATGGTGACATATCTTAGGCAGGAGACTACATCCACAATCACTATATCCCCTGTGTAAGGCCCATGCTAAATACATCTTCAAACCAGATCCACTCATCACATTCAGCATCTCATGTGCCCCGACCGCTCTAATGACTCCAACATCAGCCCTGGCCAAATCCAAGTGACCTTGTCAGCAGAAAACAAGGCTCTCCCAATTCCAGTCTTGATGCTGTAGTACCTCCTTAGACACAACTCCAGAGAGCCTCTATTTAGAAGGGCATATTCATAAAGATTTGGAATGATCTTGCCCATTTTGCTGCCAAATCCATGTAGCCCTTGTTACCCAGATAACTGTCTAAAGCCCTCATTGCTCTGTGCAAGCACAGTAAACTATAAAGTGGAAGAAAACATCAAATTGTTTTCTATGCTAAATATTGGATGGTTGTCCTTATTTCACTGAAACTTTATTTTACCACATTTCCTGCCCAGAAATTACTTTTTCTTAAAGTAGCTCTAGAGGGTCGAAGATTGATAGCTAATGAATGTCACATGACCATTAGAGGAAGGGATGGGTTACAGTGTGGAGAGGGGGATGGGTGGGGAAGTAAAATTTCATTTCACTTAGTCACTGGCTCTCAGCCATCACTTGCCCTTCCTGTGATTCATTCTTCTTCTTATCAGCCAAAAGCTCTTTATCACCACCTTCACTAGAGGTCTGACAACAAACTAATGAAGACGCTTAAGCACCTCCAAGAATGCTAAGGACTAGTCAGTCATCCTCTGGCACTAAAGAAATTGACTGTCACCATCCCATCTCTGTTGTTCCTACTGGCGTGTATGCCAGCACATCTTCCAAACTCATTCTGCTTAACTGTCTAAATACTTTCAGGTGTTCATATGGAGCTCTAAATTACTTCAGAAATGCTTCAGTTCTTAATTTTGATGACTGTCAAGTTCCTGAAAAGTGCAGTCAGAGACAGACATTCTTTTGAAAATCATTTGCTGAGAAAATATTCTAGGAAGGATAGAGAAGCAAGCAGGATAACACAGAAGGGGAAAAAAGCTCTACACGGGTTGTGGCCTTGGTTTGCCTCTGATCCCCACCTGAAACTCCAGAGCACAAACTGGCTCTCTACCATGGTAAGGAGTTAGCCCTTTGGACTCCATCAGTCCTTGGTCTCTGCATTGAGGGAAGAGGTGGGTTGCCTATATTATCTCCCTTGGCCAAGAGGCTTCCTGTTGGCTGATGGCTGGTCTCCAAGAAGGGGCTATCACATGCCAAAAAACAACCAGTACTCACAAGAAGGAAGGGATATAGAAGCTCCATGGGTAAAAGTGGGTAAGTCATGAATAGACCAGCCATCTTCAAATTGCAATCACCTGGAAGGGTTGCACCACCATAGAGTACTAGAAGCTCAACCAAGTGTTTATCATACAATAGGCCTGTGATGGGGAACCTCAACAGCAAATTTTTCAGCTCAAACATGGCATGAACGCTGTTAACCTGAAGACTACCTTTGGGAACCACCATTCTGTAGAAAATATGTGGTTTTGGGCCAGCCATTCTTTGTAGCGTGCTTAGATTTAGCTGGATTTCACCCTAAATTAAAGTCTTTCAGCTTCAGAATATACCCTTCTGTTGTTCTTTCCAGAGTGTGTGATTCCTTGTTTAGCACTAACATAAAGCATACATGTAATACTCCTGAGTGAAAAACAAGGTCAGACTGGGATGGGTAGAGCTAAGAGGAGGGGCCCTGTCTTATCTAAAAGGCATCACCAACACAGCAAACAACTCGATGTCTAGAAGGAACCAAAGGAGAGCATGGTCAGTTCCAATAAGTGTCCCACTGTCCACACAGGTGGAATGCTGTACACAGTGCTGATTAGAACTCGTCAAGAACTTAAACAACTGGGGAATGTGTTCAGAAAGATTTAGGAAAAGGGAGGAATAGATGCAATGTTTCCTGGGGGGGAGGGATGACTTGGTAAATAATCAACCGTGCTAGATATTCACAACTGATCAGGCCTCCCTCAAGAGATTGTGATTCCCTGGGACTGGAAAGCTGTAAGCCAAGGTAAACAACTAGCAAATGGAAGGAGGGCATAGTGGGAGATGGGCAATCTGAGGCTATCAGTTTGACTGGGCTAAGGGATGCCCACACAACTGGTAACGTTATTTCAGAGCATTCTGTGGGAAGAGCTTAGCACTTGAATCAATAGCTGAGTGAAAAAAGGCCTTGCCACCATAGGAGGGCATCGCCCAACTCAGGGGACCCAGATAGAACAAAAAGGCCAGGAAAGGGGTAGGGGTATGGCTCAGAAATAGAGTACTTACCCTGCAGTGCAGAGCTCTGGGTCTGCACCCAGCACCAAAACAAAACAAAGGTGCACAAAGGGCGAATTCTGTCTCTTCTCGAACTGAAGCATCTGTCCTTTGCCTGTGGACATCAGGGATCCTGATCCATAATCCGAGTGGACATGCCTTCCCCACACCCTCTCCCCGTCGGCACCTCATCCTCAGGCCTGCAGCCTCATATTGAGTTAGTTTTCACTTTTTGTCTTCACTGTTCACATGGTAAAATCTGGGGCTTCTCAACTTACACACACACACGCACACGCACACGCACACACGCACACACACATACACACAATGCTGGTCAGTTTTGTTTCTCTTGAAACCAATATAGTAGCTTTTCACAGATTCCTGGTGTGTTCTTTCACTCTGACATGTTTTCATCAAGCTGTCCTGTTTTACCTGATTCTTGGATGACGGAAAGCTTAGCCTTCTTGCTATCTTACTCCACGTGGCTCGGAAGAGCCTCGACATTCTGCTGAGAGTTCTGAAGAGCCAGAGTCATCCCTGCCTTCCTGTTTGGATGCTTGGCTGATTGGGGAGACTCGGCTTGTTTGTCATTTTATCTTGTAATGCCCTAAAGCCCAACTCTTTCCCTGTGAAATTGGCTTTGATAAGGAATTTTCCAATCACTTCTAAAGTCTGCTTATGAGCAACCCTGTCCTGCAGAGATCAAACCTGAGATGGAAAGATCATCAACAAAACCGGCTTCCCACCCCACTTTGGCCCATCCACCTTGCCTCTCTCCTTAATACTTATTAAATGGGGGTATTTATTCAGCATATAAGTCTCTAGAGCTATGTTCATTGTAAATCATTTAAGAACTGAGTCACCAGGGCCGTGTTTTTGGCCGACCTCCCGAATTCACTCATCTCAGACCCATGTCCTAGAATACAAAGGCACTATGATTCATTTCTTCTCTTAAGCGTCACTAGTCAGAAGAGCCCCTTGCTCTTGCCACTCACTGAGTGAAACAACAGAGATTTCTAAACTGATGGCATCAGATTCAGATGCAACTGGGGAAAAAAATGTCAGGCAGCCTGATTTATTGTAGCTGTAGAGCTGTGAAGGGGAAAGAAAAGGAAAGCTGGTTTATGTGTGCTCTCTTTTCTCCCGAAGCTGTGAACACAGACAACTGCCATTGCTTGACCAAGTCATCCATGTGAAGACTGGTAGGTTCACAGGGCTCTAGCTTGACAAAGAGGAATTAGCAGGTCTATGCAGTGCATGGAAGCCAGTTCAGCTGGGGATGTAGCTGAGTGGGCAGTGTTTGTCTAACATCCACTAAATCCTGGGATGGATCTTCTGCACCACAAGAACTGGGTATGGTAGCATGTACCTATAATTCTAGCACTCTGGAGGTGGATGGAAGAAGACCATGTATTCAAGGTCATCCTTAGCTACACCTTTAAGGCCAGCCTGGAATATATAAGAGCTGGCAGGGGAGAAGGGAGGGAGGGAGGAAGGAAGAGATATGCAGCTTAAAAGGAGCATCCAGACCTCCTTGGAAATGCAAAAGAATCCAGAAAATTCCTGGTTGCCTCTCAGAAAGAGTCCTGTTGGTCTGTGGGGTGGGGTGTTTAGCTACTCCACTGCTTCCTAGGGGCATCTGTCCAGTGACTGTGTTGCTTTTGTTTGCTGAATGGGCAGGCTGGGTGGGGAGAGCTGAGCGGCTGGAAAGAGAGATTATCCTCCTCTGCCCTTTTCTCGCACAGTGCTCTGCCATTCTTCAAAGTAAATGTGAAATGAATATTTAAAGAATATAGACTTAGGGGACTTAAATCTTATTTGTAATGTTTTATTTCTTTTATTTGAATAGATATACAATAAACATGACAAAACATTAACATTTGTCAATTCTGGTTGGTGAGGCAACACCAGTGCTTGTTGTGTATGTATTTTTTAATTTTTCGGCTATAACAAATGATTGCTGCTCTGCAAGACTACTCCATTCCTTAGCTTCCCCCTGCCTTCCTTGGGTCTTTATTCTGTGATGGTAGCCATGCTCTCAACCTCCCACTCACCGCCCACTTCTCATATCCAACTGAGAACTGCTCTGGGCAGGATAAAAATCACATGTGAGCAGCAGCCATAATCACAGATCCAAAGGCACATATAAATATCTGTAGGTAGGTCTGGGACATGTGAGTGATGCTTCTGAAAGCCCATCTCTCCTTCAGGGACCACCTCAAAACCAGAAACACCATCCAAAGCCACCCAGCCAATGTGAAGATGTGGAGGCCGGGGAGGGGGCAGTCCTTCGAGGACAGGCTTCTGTTCTCCAGGCATAAGTAGAACTACTCCAGGAACTGGGGGATGGCTAGCAGAGCCTGTCAACATTTGTGTCCCTAGATGTACGCGTAGACACCTATGAATGTAGAGTGTTCACACCTAATCTAGCAGCATCATGCTTCTTTTTTATTTGGAAGACCCTTAGCATTAAACATCTGAGAAAGAGACAGGAAAGGAAAATTCAGAAACGTGCATAGAACATCTTTGCTGCATTCAGAAGTATAGCTCTTGCCTCAAGCTTCATTGCTAAAGTCCATGTTTGAATTACAAATGACAATAACAGATATGAGAGGACTGGCCCCAGACTATTAAGTCTGGATATGGCTGGGATTAAGGTGGCTCTTAGAAAATGGAGTGTCAAAGGCATGGCTTCCAACATAGTGATGGGGTCCCTGGAGCACCCCTAGAGTTCTTGGTAATCTATAAAGGCAAAAAACAATTTTCATTATTGGCATGTCTTGGAAGTGGTTTGTCTCCCAGCTCGTGTGTTTGGTCCTTAGTTTAGCAGATTGAGGCAGCATGGAGCCCTTAAGAAGTGAAACGAATGGGCAGTCTGTAAGTCGTTGAGGTGGATTTCTGGCATCCTATTGGCCACGAAATGTCTTCCTCCCTTGAATTTTTGCCATCTGCTGAGGAACCTTGTACTGATTATACCTTCAGCCTCTGTGGCTGTGAATAGGGTTAGCCTGCCTTGGGTGTTTTGTTATAACAACAAATTCATTGCCAAATTCACTAATACACTAACAATCCGAAGCTCTTACATACTTAAAGGTGCTCTGATGATACAAAAGGAAGGTTAGATGACACAATTACTGCCAAGCCAAGGTTACAGCACCTACCACCAAGCAGTGCATTCCTTGCACCTGCCCAGAAAGTAGCCTAAAGAACACCCTGAAGAAACTATTAGATTACTTTTATTAAATCTCAGTCCATTGAGTATATAGGTTTTAAACACAGTTTGTAAAAGAAACCAGAAGAATGAAAAGAATCTTTGCTGTATTACTAAGTGCAATGGCTATATCAAGCTAAACACCAGCGTGGTGCTTTAATTACCAGGGAGCTCACTGTCTTCTGATGGACATCATTTTAGCTGGAAAGAATGAATGACAGGCAAACTATGGCTATTCAGACTCAAGCATTTGCAGACATTGTCTTGAAACTAGTCAAAGTCAGTCTGTCAGTTTGAAGGAGTCAATGACAACATTTGTTCTCATAGTAAATTGTGAAAGAAAATTAGAATGTGCAGAAACCCATGTATATGATGCCTATCCAATATTCAGGAACATTTCTTAAGGAGATTGGTGTTCATATTAATAAATGTGAATGTTTCAGAACTTATCTGATCCATATAACTCAATGAATTAACATTTTCCAATTGGGCAATGAATGCTGTAAAAGTCATGCATAGATGAATGACCCTTTCAAGGTGCAAGATAGAGCAATATTTTAAGGCAATGGAGGATGAAAACTTCATTAATATGCTTTCAGATTCCACACTGCAACTAAGCTTTAAAAATCTACCTAGCCAGGTGTGTTTAGCATGTACCTGTGGTCCCAATATTCAGGGGCTTGAGGGAGGAAGATCGTGAGTGAAAAGCCACTCTGGCTGAATAGGTAGTAAAACTCTGTATGGAAAGAAAGAAAAAAGAAGGGGGGAGGGAAGGAGGGAGGGAGGGAAGGAGGGAGGGAGGGAGGGAGGAAAGAAGGAAGAAAAGAACCTTGTAGCCATCCAGTATAGAGAAGACCACAGTATGCACAACAATTATGACTGACTAGAGAAACATCCTGGTCCTCTCCAATTATATATTTGTGTGTCTTGGATTTTCCTCGTATACTTAAACCCAAACATTATATTCATCACTGCAACAGTTTGAACACAGAACAATTACAAGAATCCAATTATCTTATATTAAGCCAGGCCTTAAAGAAGCTTACAAAACATGTAAAACAATGGCTCTTTCTCGTAAGTGTTTTTGCTTTGAAAATGTGGTTACTTTCTCCAGTAATTATGTTATCTTATTCACGTATATTGAACTTATTGCTATTTTTAATTAGTTAATTAATATTTTTAATTTCTTCATTTTAAATTTTAATAAAGTAAATATTTTATTTTTTTCAGGACAGATTTTCTTCATTTATTTGCTTTTCATGACATAGACCAGGATGGCTTTGAACTCAAGATGTAACCAGGACTGCTCTTGAATCCCTGGTCCTCCTGTTTCAAACTTCCGCTGTGAAGGATCATTGTGTAGTTTTAACTCAACACCCCTGGTTTTCTGATGAAGAAGTAGTAGTTTCTTTCCCTGTGCAAAATGGAATGCATGTAAGAGGATTTATATGCACATCTCAAACCAGTAGAAAGAAGCTAGACTTATATTCCAAACTGTGTCTGTTGATTCCATAGGAACCATATATGCATCTATTTCTTTTTTTCCTCAGATTTTTTTTAATTTGAATTAGAAACAAGATTGTTTTACATGACAATCCCAGTCCCCTTCTCCCTCCCATCCTCCCCTACCACCCCCCCCCAACTAAAACCCTACCTATCACATAACTTTTCTGCTCCCCCTGGATGGTGAGGCCTTCCACGGGGTGTCATCAGAGCCTATCGTATCCTTTGGGATAGGGCCTAGGCTCACCCCCATGTGTCTTGGCTCAGGGAGTATTCCTCTATGTGGAATGGGATCCCAAAGTACACACCTATGCTAGGGATAAGTACTGAACTACTACAGCAGGTCTCATAGATTTCCGAGGTTTCCTCACTGAAATCCATGTTCCTGGGGTCTGGTTCAGTCCCATGCTGGTATCTCAGCTATCAGTCTGGGGAGCAAGAGTTCCCCGATGTTCAGGTCAGGTGTTTCTGTGGGTGTCACCAGCCTGGTCTGGACCACTTTGCTCTTCACTCGTCCTTCTCTGCATCTGGATTCCAGTTCAGTTCAGTGGTTAGTTGTGGGTGTCTGCTTCTACTTCCACCAGCTACTGGATGAGGGCCATTGGGTAGCATATAAGTCAGTCATCAATCTCATTATCAAGGGAGGGCATTTAAGGTAGCCTCTCCTCTGTTGCTTAGATTGTTAGCTGGTGTCATCTTTGTAGATCTCCAGACATTTCCCTAGTGCCTGATTTCTGTAAACCCAAAATGTTTCCCTCTATTATGGTATCTCCATTCTTGTTATCTTCTATTCTTCGCCTGACTCAACCTTTCTGCTCCCTCATGGCCTCAGCATCCCTCCTCTTCTCCCCTTCTCATTCTCCTAGCTCTCTCCCCTCTTCCTGTGCTCCCAATTTGCTCAGGGGATCTTGACCCTTTCCCCTTCTCCAGGGGAACATGTATGTCTCTCTTAGGGTCCTCCTTGTTTACTAGCTTCTCTGGCAGTGTGGACTGTAAGCTGGTAATCCTTTATTCTATGTCTAAAATCCACATATGAGTGAGTACATACCATGTTTATCTTTTTGTGATTGGGTTACCTCGCTCAGAATGGTTTCTTTTGGTTCCATCCATTTTCCTACAAATTTCAAGATTCCGTTGTTTTCTTCCACTGAGTAGTACTCCATTGTGTAAATGTAACACATTTTCTCTATCCATTCTTTGGTTGAGGGGCATCTAGGCTGCTTCCAGTTTCTGGCTATTACAAATAGTGCTACTATGAACATCGTTAAACAGATGTCCTTATTGTATAAATGTGCGTCTTTTGGGTATATGCCTAAGAGTGGAATTGCTGGATCTTGTGGTAGACTGATTCCCATTTTCTTGAGGAGTCCCCATACTGATTTCCAAAGTGGCTGTACAAGTTGGTACTCCCACCAGCAATGAAAAAGCGTTCCCCTTTCTCCACGTCCTCCCCAGCACAAACTGTCATTGGTGTTTTTGATTTTGGCCATTCTGACAGGAGTAAGATGGTATCTCAGAGTTGTTTTGATTTGCATTTCCCTGATGGCTAAGGATGTTGAACACTTTCTTATGTGTCTTTCAGCCATTTTAGATTCCTCTATTGAGAATTGTCTATTTAGTTCTGTTCCCCACTTTTTAATTGGATTGTTTGGTGTTTTGGAGACTAGCTTCTTGAGTTCTTTGTATATTTTGGAGATCAGCCCTCTGTCAGATGTGGGGTTGGTGAATATCTTTTCCCAGTCTGTGGGCTGCCGTTTTGTCTTGCTGACTGTCTCCTTTGCCTTACAGAAGCTTCTCAGTTTCAGGAGGCCCCATTTATCAATTGTTGATCTCAGTGTCTGTGCTACTAGTGTAATGTTCAGGAAGCAGTCTCCTGTGGCAATTAATTCAAGGGTATTTCCCACTTTGTCTTCTAATAGGTTCAGTGTGGCTGGTTTTATGTTGAGATCTTTGATCCATTTTGACTTAAGTTTTGTGCAAGGCGATAGGCTTGGGTCTAACTGCAGTCTTCTACATGTCCGCATCCAGTTATGCCAGCACCATTTGTTGAAGATGTTCTCTTTGCTCCATCGTATAAATTTGGATTGTTTGTCAAAAATCAGGTGTTCATAGGTGTGTAGGTTAATATCAGGGTTTTCAATTCTATTCCATTGGCCTACCTGTCTATTTTTGTGCCAATACCAAGCTGTTTTCAGGACTATAGCTCTGTAATACAGCTTGAAATCAGGGATGGTGATGCCTCCAGCAGTTCCTTTATTGTACAGGTTTGTTTTGGCTATCCTGAGTTTTTTGTTTCTCCATATAAAGTTGAGAATTGTTCTTTCAAGGTCTGTGAAGAATTGTGTTGGATTTTGATGGGGATTGCACTGAATCTGTAGATTGCTTTTGGCAAGATTGCCATTTTTACTATGTTGATCCTACCTATCCAAGAGCATGGGAGATCTTTCCATTTTCTGGTAGTTCTCTGATTTCTTTCTTTAGAGACTCAAAATTCTTATGGTACAGGTCTTTCACTTTTTTGGTTAGTGTTACTCCAAAGCATTTTATGTTGTTTGTCACAATTGTAAAGGGTGATGTTTCTCTGATTTCTTTCTCCACCAATGTATCATCGGTGTATAGTAGGGCTACAAATTTTTTTGAGTTAATCTTGTATCCTGCCACTTTGCTGAAGGTGTTTATCAGCTGTAGGAGTTCCCTGGTAGAGTTTTTCGGGTCACTAATGTAGACTATCATATCATCGGCAAATAGTGAGAGTTTGAATTCTTCCTTTCTGATTTGTATTCTCTTGACCTCCTTTTGTTGTCTTATTGCTCTAGCTAAAAATTCAAGGACAATATTGAAGAGGTATGGAGAGAGTGGACAGCCTTGACTTGTCCCTGATTTTAGAGGAATTGCATTGAGTTTCCCTCCATTTAATTTGATGTTGGCTGTTGGCTTGCTGTATATTGCTTTTATTATGTTGAGGTATGTTCATATTATCCCTGACTTCTCCAAGACCTTTATCTTGAAGGGTTGTTGGATTTTGTCAAAGGCTTTTTCGGCATCTAGTGAGATGATCATGTGGTTTTTTTCCCTCAGTTTGTTTATATGGTGGATTGCATTGATGGATTTGCATATGTTGAACAATCCTTGCATCCCTGGGATGAAGCCTACTTGATCATGGTGGATGATTTCTCTGATGTGTTCTTGGATTCGATTCACCAGTAATTTATTGAGAATTTTTGCATCAATGTTCATGAGGGATATTGGTCTGTAGTTCTCTTTCTTAGTTGTATCTTTGTGTGGCTTGGGTATCAAGGTTATTGAAGCCTCATAAAAAGAGTTTAGCAACGACCCTTTTGCTTCTATTTCGGAATACTTTGAAGAGAATTGGTATTAGCTGCTCCTTGAATTTCTGGTAGAATTCTGCACTGAAGCCATCTGTCCCTGGGCTTTTTTTTGCTTGAGAGACTTCTGATGATTGCTTCTATTTCATTATGGGTTATCGGTCTATTTAAGTTGCTTATCTGTTCTTGATTTAATTTTGGTAAGTGAAATCTGTCCAGAAAATTGTCAATTTCATTTAGACTTTCAAATTTTGAGAAATATAGGTTTTCGAAGTATGACCTGATGATTCTCTGAATTTCTTCTGTGTCTGTTGTTATGTCCCCCTTTTCATTCCTGATCTTATTAATTCGCATGTTCACTCTCTGCTGTTTGGTAAATTTGGATAAAGTTTTGTCTATCTTGTTGATTTTCTCAAAGAACCAACTCTTCGTTATATTGATTCTTTGTATTGTTCTCCTAGTTTCCACTTTATTGATTTCGGCCCTCAATTTGATTATTTCCTGGTGTCTGCTCCTTTGGGGTGTATTGGCTTCTTTGTGTTCTAAAGCTTTCAGTTGTGCTGTTAATTCTCTACTGTTATTATTCTCCTGTTTCTTCATGTGAGCACTTAGTGCTATGAACTTTCCTCTTAGCACTGCTTTCAAAGTGTCCCATAGATTTGGGTATGTTGTGTCTGCATTCTCATTGAATTCTAGGAAATGTTAAATTTCTTTTTTTATTTCTTCCTCGATCCAGGAATTGTGCAATTGGGTGTCACTTGATTTCCAGGAGTTTGTAGGTTTTCTGTAATTCATGTTGTTGTTGAGTTCTAACTTTAAAACATGGTGGTCTGACAAGATACAGGGGTTATTTCAATTTTTTGTACCTGTTGAGGTTTGCTATGTTGCCAAGTATGTGGTCAATTTTAAAGAAGGCTCCATGTGGCGCTGAGAAGAAGGTAAATTGTTTTGCATTTGGATGGAATGTTCTATAGATATCTGTTAAGTCCAATTGGGCCATAACTTCTATCAGTTCTTTTGTTTCTTTGTTAAGTTTCTGTCTGGTTTTCCTGTCCAGTGGTGAGAGTGGGGTGTTGAAGTCTCTCACTATAATTGTGTGTGATTTTATGTGTCGTTTGAGTTTTAGTGATGTTTCTTTTACAAACGTGGATGCCTATGTATTTAGGGCATAAATGTTCAGAATTGAGACTTCATCCTGATGGATTTTTTCTGTGAGGAGTAGGAAGTGACCTCCTTCATCTCTTTTGATTGATTTTAGTTTAAAGTCCAATTTGTTGGATATTAGGATTGCTACCCCAGCTTGTTTCTTGGGTCCATTTGATTGGAAAATCTTTCCCCAACCTTTAATTCTTATGTAGTGTCTGTCTTTGAAGTTGAGATGTGTTTCTTGTATGCAGCAGAAGGATAGATTCTGTCTTCTTATCCATTCTGTTAATCTGTGTCTTTTTATAGGTGAGTTCAGACCACTAATGTTGAGGGATATTAATGACCATTGATTGTTTTTGATTTGGTGATGGTGGCAAAATTGTGTGAGGGATTCTATCCCATTTTCCTTTTGGCGTTGGTAAAGTGGGATTATCTATTACCTATATTTTTCTGTTTGTAGTTAACTTCCTTGGGTTGCAGTTTTCCTTCCAGAACTTTCTGTAGGGCTGGATTAGTAGATATGTATTGTTTGAATCTGGTTTTGTCATGGAATATCTTGTTTTCTCCATCTATATTGATTGAAAGCTTTGCTGGGTATAGTAGTCTGGGCTGACATCGTGGTCTCTTAGTGTAGGTAGAATATCAATCCAGGACCTTCTGGCTTTCAGAGTTTCCATGGAAAAGTCAGGTGTAATTCTGATAGGTTTGCCTTTATATGTTACTTGTCCTTTTTCCTTTGCTGCTCTTAATATTTTCTCTTTATTCTGTATGTTTGGTGTTTTGATTATTATGTGGCAAGACTTTTTTTTGGTTGGGTCTATTTGGTGTTCTGTAGGCTTCTTGTATTTTCATTGGCATGTCTTTCTTTAGGTTGGGAAAGTTTTCTTCTATGATTTGATTGGAATTCTTCTTCTATGATTGTTGAATATATTTTTGTGCCTTTGAGTTGGATTTCTTCACCTTCTTCTATATCTATTATTCTTAGGTTTGGTCTCCCATATTTCCCGGATATTTTGTGTTAGGGATTGGTAGGACTTAAGATTTTCTTTGGTTGATGAGTCTATTTCTCCTAGTGTATCTTCAACTCCTGAGATTCTCTCTTCCATTTCTTGTATTCTGTTGGTTATGCTATGTGTGTAGTTCCTGATCATTTACCCAGATTTTCTATTTCCAGCATTCCCTCAGATTGTGCTTTCGTTATTGTCTCTACTTCAGTTTTTAGGTCTTGAACTGTTTCCTTGAGAGATTTGCTGATATCTTGTATTTTTGGTTTGTTTTTTCTTCTGTTTATTTAAGGGATTTTCTCATGTCCTCTTTGAGATCCTCTATCATTTTCATGAAGATGCTTTTAAGGTCATTCTCTTCTGGTTCATCTGCATTGTGATGTTCAGGTCTTACTGGTGTATGGGTCCTAGTCTCCGGTGGTGTCATATTGGGCTTTCTGTTGTTGAATGTGCTTTTACATTGTCCTCTTCTCATCCTTTCTTCTGGTGGGTGTAGCAGAAGTCTTTTCCTCTCCTGGTAGGTATGGGGCCAAGGTTCCCTTCTGGTAGATGCAAACAGCTCCAATACTCTGATGTCTGTCCTCTTGTCGTGGATGGAGGTGGCACTGTTACTGGGGCCTCGGCAGTGTCCGGGTGTGTTGGATCCCACTGCGGAGCTGAGATCTGTCAAGCACACCCCTGGCGTCAGATGCCTCTGAGCAGGTTCGCTGATCCGGAACCTGAAACAGCTTCTTGCCCACCTGGCCCTGTGGATGGATGCAGAACCTAATGGTTCCGATGTGCCAGTCCATAAAGTAAATATTTAGATATAACACATTAACAAAAGTTCTCGGAGTCCTTAATTTTTAAAGAGTGTAAAGACTAAGATAATTGAGAGTAACCAAATTAGAGCATTACTTAAAGACTGAATTACAACATATAAAGTTTCCCGCTTATAAAAAGTGTTTAGTGGTTAGCCATGGCAATAAGATCTTATAATCCCAGTACTCAGGCATCTAAAACAGGAAGACCAAAAAGTTGAGGACATCTGGACTACATAAGAAAGCTTTTTCTCAGAAAAAAAAAAAAAAACATGTATTTAGCTACCATTTTGATAAGCAGCCCACATTAGCCATCTAAAACTACTGCTTTCCATATTCATTCTAGCTTCCCAACACTGCTGTGATGGTTGAACCTCACTGTCAACTTGAATGGATAGGCAGATGCAGGAGACTAACAAAGTGCATTTCTTCTTGAATCTCGGAAAGACATCTCCAGATGTGAGGGCTCTGATGTCACAAACTGGTCAATCCTTCAATTGATTCACAGTATCATGGCATTGTGGGAAGGTGGTAAAGGAGCCTAGTTGAAGGTAGCTTGTCCAGGGCATGCCTTTGGTTATAGCTTGTTCTAGCCTCTTTCTGTATCCTCTCTTTGCTTCCTGAACACCAATAAGTGAAGAATGTCCCACTGCCATAATGCTCTTTTCAACCTCGAAGCAGCAAGCAATCTCAGACTGAACTGTCTGAAATCAGGGACCAAAAGGACCTGCGTTGTCAGGTCTTTGGTCACAGGGATGTAAAGAGTTACTTGCATACTATTATATACTTTATAGGTACCATTGCCCAGCATTTTTAAAGATTTTATTTATTTATTATGTATACAACATTCTGCTTTCATGTATATCTGCACACCAGAAGAGAACACCAGATCTCATAACGGATGGTTGTGAGCCACCATGTGGTTGCCAGGAATTGAACTCAGGACCTCTGGAAGAGCAGTCAGTGCTCTTAACATCTGAGCCATTTATTTCTTCAGCCCACATTGCCCACCTTTTAAAGATGAGGAACAAGACGATGAGGTTAAGTAACCTACTCTAGGCTAAACCGCAGGTATGTGCTAGACCTGGGATTTGAGCCCAGGTAGTTTGGCTCCAGAGTCTATGGTCCCAATCCCAAATACTGTTAGTGTCCGTTAGCATGAGTAATGAGCAGTGCTAGTTATAAATGGGATTCTATCCCCTCATGTTAGTCTATTTTCCTCTAGTTATCTTAGGCCCTTTTAAAGTCTTATTAATATTACAAATTAGTCTTCAATGTGCTATGAGATACAGGACTGGAAATAAGGAGTGTTTTTAATAAGAAAGCAGTAGCCACCTTCCTTTCCTGGCACAGAAGCAGCAAAAACTCACAAAAAGCTCAGAATAATCAGAACTAAGATGTCCAGCTGTCCCTCTCAGGCAGGGACCTCCTCCTCCACAGCCAAGAGCAGAGGATTCATGTGACGTTAAAGTAAAATGGCACCTCCCCAAGATGTAGGCCCCAGTCCTCAAAAACATGACAACCTAATTAAAGGGATAAAACAAATATGCAGAATAAAAACTGGAACAGATGACAGTATCTAATTAAGTGCTAAATTAATCTGAAACCAGATTGAACTTTTTAAAATTTCTCTTAGATGATTTAGAAAATACTTTTGGGTCTGCAGTGCCTCTGGGTCATAATTAAGAACAGTAATTATTATTGTTCTCCGAAGTCACAGCGTTCCGAGGTAAGTTCCTGCACATCTCAATTTGGCAAGCTTTTCCCCTCTCCAATAATCCTGGATTTGACTCTCAGTTCTCTCTTACACCCACATAATGATTTTTTTTTTCAGATCGAGCTTGGCTGTGTTGCCGTCGGCTACCAGCCCTGCACTAAGGAATACTTGTTGGATGCACCATTAGGGTATTGTCAAGGACCCATTGATATAACCTGCAGAGCTCTTTGTATGGGCAGTGCCTGTCAGATACTGACTGATGCCAACAACAATTGGGCTTCCTGGAGTTCCTGGTCCACATATCTTTCATGTATATCATGGATTTGTGTCTGTCTGGATTTCTCTTTCCATTTTGACATCGACATATAGGCATTCACAGCCAAGTTTGTAGATAACCTTTGACTGTTTGTCTTTCTGATGTGTTTGTTTGACCTTGCTCTCAGCTCTTCTAAAAGTCATTTCTTCCTCGTTTGTTCCTGATTATAATTGTAATTTTGCTTTTCTGTTTTAACAGCCCTTGAAAACACTGACATCCTCCCAGGAGTACAGGGAATTATACATAACTATTTTGCTCTGCCTTCTACTAACACTGGGGCCTTGAACAAATCCTTCACAGCTCTGGTCTTCCCTGGGAAATGTCAATTCCAGGGTGCCTTCCAGCTCTGATTCTTAGTAACAGATAATTGAGAATCATGGTGAATAAGATGTTTGGACAATGGCCGATATCAGAAGAGTGCACCAAAGATGTATCTGGCATGGTCCCTCTTAGCAGTAAACAGATATGTAGACATCAGAGTAGAGAGTCGAGGGTAGAAGCATTACTGTCACCGCAGTTTCTTCTGTTCCTGTCTGTGGTGAGGACATGATTGAAATAACTACTGAGCACCTACTTTGTTCAAGGCAGGATGCTGGAAGCAGAATGATGCAGAACACAATATGTAGGATCTACTCCCTTGCTTTCAAGCTTCAGAGAAAAACTCTTCAGCAGAGAAAACAGGGAGGGGAACATAGGAAAGAAGAGAAATGCTAAATGAAGACAGAGCTGAAAAGGTTAGTGTTTAACACCTAGGAACTACAAAGCCATCCACAACTGTCTGAAGGAGAGGCACCCTAGGGCCCGGAGCCCTGTGCCAGCTGTTTCATGGCAGCTGCTGAAGAGAAAATAGGGAGGGGTAGGCAGCTCACCCTGCTGCAAAGCGCCGAGGTATCCCAGAATGATAACAATAACTTGCCACGTGAGTTAGCCCATCTTCCCAGGCTCTGCCAAGTTTAGATGCCAGATGGCTCTCCCCTCTACATCTGATTTGCTGTAGGGCAGAACAGTATGCCCCATCTCGGGGAAGACCCACATCTGGCAGCCAGTTGGTAGGATTCTGTCCCTGTGAAACATGGGCCTTTGCATTATAGTCCCCAGAGCAATTCTATTTCTGTCAAGGTGTTTTTCCTAATCTGCTTTTGTCTTCTTTACTTATTGCTAGGACTGCTGGTGAATATCTGTCAGCCACAGATCTACCCAAGTACTTTTATGTCAGAGAAAAGATTCTTATTGTGAAATATGAGCAATAATACTCTATACCCTGTAGGAAAATACTTGTATATAAGGGAAAGGGGGGAGTATGGAGGACTGTGTCCCGAGAGTTAATGTCTTTCTCCTGTAAAGTCTTGACACTGGTTTTATTTGGGGGAGGTTACTCCATCATGGGAAAGTGCCAGGCACAGTTAACACCAAAGTGACCCCAGGCCCTCCTCTTAGGTGATTTGATTTGGGGATGTGGGGATAACCTAGACCCAGTAGTGGAACTTATGTGAAAGTCTCCAGGGAACAGATGGAAGAATCTGCTGGAAATATTTTCTCTGAGGAAGAGAAACTGAGAGCGACAGAGAGAATTTAAGAGAAAAGACACATCTACACAGACTTCCTCCTACCTGTTCTTAGGAACTTTACTCATAATGACCCCAAGCTGGAATCCTGTGGCAAGTGATTAGGTCATCCCATGGCTACCCTTCAAAGAAATTAACTAGTTTATCTGGGGTCATGGTTAGTGTTTAACTGAGAACTGCTAGAAAGGACTCAGACAGGCCCCAACCCAGTCCTGGCTTCTGGTGCCCCACGTGACCTTTCCCTCTATCTGGGGCTCCTGCCAGGTTGCCATTTGCTTGATGTAAGGTGGCTAGAGAACCCTGAGTAGGGCCAGCACTATGCTTTTGAACCTCCAGAACTGAGAGCTTAAAAAATAATAATTAAATAAACGAATGAACAAATAAATACTTTTTTCTTTCTTAAGTTATGCAGCCCTTTGATGCTTTCTTCTCTAGTCAATGAAGATAAACCCACTCTCACTTCCAGAGAAGGACCTAAGGATGACCACACCTAATTCTGGGATAGTAAACTACAAAGGAAATGTACCTAAGAGAATTCTAGAAAGGTTTTCCTCCTTCTAAAAAGGTCCCAAGGCTGATGAGATGTCTCCATGGGTAGAAGGCATTGGCTACCAAGCCTGATGGCCCGAGTTCAGTCACCAAGACCCAGATTGTGGAAGACGAGAACTGCCTCCTGAGAGCTGTACGCTGAGCTCCACGGGCATACTCTGGCGAATGACTCCCTGTTCCATCAACAAAAATAAATGTCAATCAAAGGGCATAGTGTCTAGAGGCCTCAAACCTTTTGCTGGTATTCAAACAGCCTTTGGTGAAGCTTGAGCCTGAGTCCTGCTGCCACAACTTACCACTGAAGTACACACTGAGAGGGGGCATTTGGCTATTATCAGACTTCCACCTCACCAAGGCAATGGAAGTAGTTTCTTGGACTAGCTGTGACCCAAAATACTAAATAAATGCACCCCATCATTGAACAGCTTCCAACTTTGCAGTTTTCATCAGTCTTATTATAGATAAAAGCATAGTTCTTGCTTTAATTTATATTTTCTTTTTACTAACAGTGTTAAAAATTTTCATGTTTATAAAATATTGACTTCTGTATTACTTTCATAAATTCCACATTTATGTCTCTTATCTATTTTGGGGCTGTGCTGGTGATTTTTAAGAGCTCTAAATACAATATCCATTGATCCTTTGTCGGTCTTGGATCTTGCAAGCATCTCCTCCTGCTTAAAGCTTTACTTTTTGGACCACTTCTTTAACTTTCAAGGAGTCGAACCCACCCAGCTTTTCTGGTGACTTAGTTAAGGTGTGATATAAGGCCTTTTCACTTCAGTGTCATATTTTCCTTATTTTTTCTATGTTTTCTTTCAGTGCATAGATGTTTATGGTGTGCTGTTTAACAGTTCACTTGTTCATTTTTGTCACGCTGCAAGCTGCATTCTAATGTTATTCTTCAAGATGAAGTGGGTGCCATCTCCAGCATTGTTTCCACTAACTGAAATGCCAGTTTTCTTAAAGATGGATGTATGTTTTGGGCCTTTTTCAATCATTTCTTTTGTATTTTGAGATTATACTATAATGACATCATTTTCTCCCTCCAATCCTCCCATAAACCCCCTTCTTGTTCTTTTTCAAATTCATGGCCTCTGTTTTCATATATATATATATATATATATATATATATATATATATATATATATATGACCATTTGGTATTTGCGGTGGTTTGAATGAGAATGGCCCCCATAGGCTCATATATTTGAATACTTGATTCCCAGTTGGTGGAACTGTTTAAGAAGGATTAAGGGGTATGGCCATGTTAGAGGAGGTGGGCAGGCTTTGAGGTTTCAAAAACCCACACTATTCCCATGTAGCTCTCTCTACCTCATGTTTATGGATCAAGATATAAGCTCTCTGCTACTACTCCAGTGCCACGCCTGTTACCATGATGGCCATGGACTCTTACCCTCTAGAACCATAAGTTCCCAAATTAAACATTCTTTCATAAATTGACTTGGTCATAGAGTTTTATCACAGCATTAGGAAAGTAAGGAAGGCATTAACAATTGGAATGCCATTTTTACCACATTAACTAAATTTTCATCAATTGACCTCATTATTCCTCTGCCCTCTGCTAATGTTAGCACTAACTCCATCCGGTTTGAACCCTTTAACTTTTGTCTTTTATTTTTCATGTGTTTCTTAGTCATTCTCATGCTCTTTTCTTCCCAGATTAGTTATAGAATAAGTCTACAAAACTTGGGACTTTATTTGTCCTGTGCTAAATTTGTAGACTCTTACGTGAGAACTGTCCTGCTAATATTGCTGGCAAACTCTGCTAGGAAGTATCTCTTCATCTGTTCAGGATTTTGGCTCTTGTCTTTTTTTTTTCCTGAAGATTTTTTTATTTGAATTAGAAACAAGATTGTTTTACATGACAATCCCAGTTCCCTCTCCCTCCCCTCATCCCCTACCACCACCCCCCAACTAAAACCCTACCTATCACATATCCTTTCTGCTCCCCCTGGATCACCATCCATAGGGTGTCATCAGAGTCTATCATATCTTTTGGGATAGGGCCTAGGCCCACCCCCGTGTGGGTCTCTCGTCTTTTTGTACAATGGTCTCAGTGTCTTTTTAATGATCTTCTGAAATTTGCAAGTGTGTGTACGTGTGTGCATGCATGTGTCAAGCAAATGCACATTGCATGAAAAGGACATTGGGTTCCTTTGTGAGCTACCCCTGTGAATGATGGGAGTCAAACTCAGGTCCTCTGCAAGAGCAGTACAAGCTCTTGACTGCTGAGGTCTCTCCAGCTCCTGGGTGCCTTTTCATAGTTGTTGCTTTGTTTTTGTTTTTGTCTTGCTCATTTTGTTACAGTGATTGTTGTTGACAGTATTGTTGACATTTTATACATTTTGGTGTTATTGTGAATGTAATTTGGAATCCTTTTCATTTTCTCATTGTATATTGCTAGCAAACAGAAAAGCTTCTGACTTGTGTGTTAGTTTTGGGTCCTGTCATCTCCCTGGCCTCCCTTGCAGGCATTAACCTGTCAGATGGTTTGCTACTTCCTAGTTAAAAGGCCATGTTAAATGCCACTCTCCATTTTGGCTTCATGCATTTGACCCGGCAACTTTTTATCTGATACTAATATTACCACACGTTCCCCTTTCTCCAGACTTTTCCTGGGAGATGTTTCCCCATGACTTTCTTTCCGAACAGTATGCATGAGCAAGGCACTGTTTTGAGTTTTTGTTTTTCTGACAAGAATTGTTGAAAATCAAATTTAAGCATCTATTTAATCTTTTTCTTTCAGTAAAAACTTGCTTGACTCATCAGGGAGCAGGGAGCAGGGCCAGTTCAGATCCCTGCTTCCCTGGGATCACGGACTAGTGAACTGACCTGCGGACCCACTGCCCTCCCTGCTCTGCCTAGGGTTATCCCTGCCAACTTAGTTGATGCTTTCTGGTCCTGTGTGTTCTTCTCTGTCCCTTCATTTGCCTTTCATTAGGTTGGGGTTGTCCCTCTTTAGCCGTCTGGAAATTACACTTCTCATTTCCATTTGCCTTGTAATTGGTATTAGATTTTGACAAGTAAGATTTAAATCTGCTATCCACATCTGTAGCTGGAGCCTCCACAACAATCCTCCACAAGGAAGACAACTCCTGAGGCTCTTGTTCCCACCCCCTAGTCACAGTAGCCAGAAATGCAATGTTCTGGGTCCCCATGGTTTGGATGAGGCTGGATAACCCTCAAATCAGTAGTTCCTCCTGAATGACACAGAAAGAGAATATTCAAAAGGAGAGCGAAAGGGAAGGGGGCAAAGGACTGAGAGGGAGAAAGAGAAGGGAGAGGAAGGAAAGGAGAGGTAGAGGGGAGAGGAGGGAGGAGAAGTAGGGGGGAGTGTGGACTTTTCTAAGAGAAAGGAACAGAAAAGAAAAAGGAAGCAGAAACAGTACAGCAGTGAACACCACAGTCCGGCACAATAGATAAAATGTCTTTTCTCTGAAATAATCTCAGATATACATGACTGGAAGCTGTTCCTCTCTCCAGGATATGTGTGTGTGTGTGTGTGTGTGTGTGTGTGTGCGCGAGCGCGTGTGCATGTTTGCATGTGTGTGCCAGTGTGCATGTGCGTTTGTGGATCTTTTCATGTTGGTTCTGCTGATTTTTGATGGCTCTTTTAAAATAAATCCTCCTTAATATCTCTTTAGTCTGAAGAAATATTTCTTCTATTATTTCCTTACTCCTTCACCTCTATTCTTTGGCTCTGGAATTTCTGTTCAATTGGCATTTTGGCCTTCCTGGGTTGGTTGGATTGATTCTTTCTTTTTGTGTTCATTTTCCTTGTGTTCTTTATGTCCTTGCAGCTCTTCTCTGGACCCTGACAGACTCCCTGAGCCTTGTCTTAGAGATGACTCATGTCTTCTGTTCCAATGTGTGGTCCTTTCCTTGAACCTTTCAGATCAGATTTCAAACTTAATAATAGTAACAATAATGATTCTTGTTCCCTGGTTCTAAGTTTTCATGGAATCTTATTTTTTATTGTTGCTTGATTTAATTCGGTTAACTCACAGGTGTTTCCTACTTTTCATTTCCTGAGTTGTCTCTTTTCTTCCAAGATCAGAAGCAATTGTGTTGTTTGCTTTTCTAAAATGTTTCTCCCCCAGTGGGATTCCCTGAGAAATCCCACCCTAATACAGAAACTTTGGCATGACGCAGGCATGAGGACCCATTCTTTTCCTGAGGGCCAAAGTCAGAGGGCTGGCAGGGAATTTCCCTGACTCCCTGAGAAGGTCTTTCCTTCCTGATTTCTTTCACCTGTGTATTTTTTTGTGGCGTCTGAAACGCCCTGTCCCCACAGGAGCCCTTCCTGTAGTGCTCTCTTCCTACAGGAGAGTGTTGTGGGAGCTTGCTGTCCTGCCATGCAGCGATGGTTTAATGTGAGTAGCTAACCAGACCTTCTGGTCTGGAATTCTCTCAGTTCTAAGTCCCTACCCATTCCCCAGAACCCTCTTCCTGTTCACTCTGTCTGCTGAGGAGACAGAATGGAGGTTCTTCTCATTCTATCTCATGATAAAGTCATCTTCTGGCTGAGTCCCTCCTGGAAGTTCTTCAGTTCTGACCAGTCCTCTTCACTTGAAGAGTGGCTCTGTTCCCCTGGAGTCTCTCACTGCATTGAGAGACTTGGAGAGAATCAAAGTGCCCCTCCCATTCTGATCCACTCTCATAAGTGTTGTATATTCATTACATAGTTCCTTTATATACCGGATCCCTCATGGAGCATCACTAAATATGCTTTCTAGAACTTAATTTATATGCAGGGGTAATGTGAACTTTTTGAAAAATGCTTTTAACATCCGGAGTCAGATACTGTATCGCTTTCTATACAGTTCTTTATTTAATGCAGCCTAATTCTCCCAAAATGAAAACCTATGAGCCAGAGATGAAGCCTAAGGTGGGGAGGGGAGGAAAATAAAGAATGGTACTCAGCACAGCGGCAGGATGTGTCCAGAGTCACATATCTGGTAAAAACAAAGACCAGACCCAAACCCAGACCTTGCCAGTCTCAAAGCCCCAGCACGTCAGATGCTCTTGCATCATCTTCAAGACAATGAACCGATTGCTTCATTTTAATATAAATCTGTAACGTGAGTGTTGACTGAAATAAGCAAGGGAATAATATATGCTGTGTTATAGTTTAATCTTTTGCAATAAATTTGATAGAGTCTACAAACAAAACCTTCAACTGTGTCTTTGGAGAAGTTGAAGCATACAGATTATTGAAAATTAAAAATAAATTCTCTCTCCACCCTCTCTCTCTCTCTCTCTCTCTCTCTCTCTCTCTCTCTCTCTCTCTCTCTCTCTCTCTCTCTCCACCTTCCTCCAATCTTCCCTCCCTCCCTGTCCCTAAAATGCTTTGGGCACATGTCGCCCATGACTTTCTTCTGACAGGGCCATCTTCCGACTCCACTAGGAATTATGCTCCCTGGAGCGGCACTCGTGGGATTTCATCTAAAGCAGGTCCCCTCCTCCTCAGTCTCTTTTACCTAATTCAATATTCCACCTCGAAACACAACTTGTAATTACTTTGTTTACTGTTAGATGTGTTTGGTTTTGCCAGTCTCCCACTAAATTCTAGGTTCCAGGAATGAGTCCAAGTTTCTTACAGCTGCCCCTCTTGGTTAGACCCTCGCTGTTAGTTAACCCTCACTGGCAGTAAGAAGTAGAAGGAAGTACTCTTCCCCAAACCAGGAAACCATCAAAGTTCGGAAAGGAAGAGAGCTGGGAAACCAAATAGCCTGAACCATCCCGACACAGGCTGCTTCCATAAACAACGAGAGTTGAACAGCGAACCATAGACGCCATACTCTAGCCTCTCCACATGCTCTCCTCCCATGAATCCTTCCCAGATGCCTGCTGAGACCCTGACTAAAGGTGATTGATGTAAAGGTGGCACCTTCGTGAATCATGCTGATTGAACCAAATTGGCCAAATGATCTCCCGTAGCCTAATCCTATTAACCAATCAGAGCTGCTAGTCTAGGGAAGTTTGCCAAAGCTCCAAAGGGAACCCAGGATTCTCTGTAGATCAAGAAAGATACAGATGTGTTTGGTACAGGGGTGACTTAAGAGAACCAGTAGGAGGGGAAATGATTTCCCCTATGGAGGGGTAGGGAGTCTATAGAAACTCTGATGTCCTTTGGTAGCTTTGGAGTTGAGGAATTCATCCCTGTGGGGGTTCCACAGTCATCTCTGCTCCTGAACTTTGCAGGACAAATTCCCCTTTTGTCTAAACTGGCTTGAGCAAATTGTGGCCAAATGGCTCCTGAGTGTTCTCCTCTTCTTTCTCCCCGTCCTGGGGGGGGGGGGTGGCGTTACTTATTTCATCCAAAGGCCTTCCTACTTATGTGTGGAGGTGGCCAAATGCTATTTTTACATTCAGGTCATATTTTATGCACAAACCTAAGACACAGGGTATGACTTCTGAGGCACACTTGAGGATCTTTTGCCCTCTCCCAAATTCCCTCACTGGTAACATTACCATGGGTTAATTCTTAGATTGAAGCCTCAGCTTCCTGAAACAACACATCATGTCCACACCCAACAGGTGCCCCTGAGCAGAGCCCATTCCTGGTGGTACTGAGTTCTCAGTGTGCAGGATCCCACAGGAGAGGAAGCCAGCCCACACTGCTCTGAAATACGTAGGTTGAGTGGGAACATGTAGGCTCGGGTGTGATGGCAGGCGTCCACTCAGATGTCCTGAACTTCACCAGTTTGAGTTAAATTAATCCTAATCACGGGTGAGCTGTAGGATAACAGTTACAAAGAATTGAGGATTTCCGAGCTGGGTGACAGACTCAACATCAGTCTTGGCTTTTATGAGCATTAATGCCACATGACCAGATCTGTCAAAATGAAGAGGAAAAAAGGCTTACATGCGCCAGGGAAATGAAAGGCGTAGAGGGGGAATGGAAGGAAATTGCTCGACAGAAAGGTAAAGCTGTGTGGCCTTGTCCTCTTGCTTTCTCTTTTCCCTGTCCTTGCTCAGTTTCACAGGTTTTATTGCCATCCCGACATTAACTAAATTATGATTTGAAATTCATCCAAGCAGAAGAACTCACAGCTTATCTGTAATATTTGAAAAAGCAAATTTAATTTCTTTCTTCAGAAAAAAATAAAAAAGCAGCAGTGTTATAAATACAACCAAGGGACTGTTGGTATGTGCCCCGTGAGCGGAGAGAGCAAATGCATGGCTTTAGTATCCACTCTCATCACCCCGGAGGCCGGCCTCCAGCGGTACCCAACAGGCTGTCCCATGATCTTTTCAAGGCACCACACTAATGAGCTGCCAACATCTGCACAGCAGCCCTGTAAGAGGGGAATGTCACCACTGTTCCCTTTGCAAAGGAGAAGCATGAGGTCTGAGGAAAGAGGTTTAATTTTTCCAATGGCACAGTAGGCACATAGTTTGGCCCCAAGCTCTGGGCCACCTGTACCTGATCCCACAAGCTAAGGGTACCATCTTAAATAAACCTCTGCCACACGGTCCACTCTTGCATATAACATGGTCAGGGCTAGAATAGAAGCAGAAATGTCACCGATGGAGATGAACTTTAGCCATCCCATATACAATGTCTATGTGAATATATCTAAGGCAACCCTACTTTTTTTCCACATGGTTCATGAGCAAAGGTTTTAAGAAAAACCATGGCCATCTCCAGAAGTGTTGTCTTCCTAATGAACATGAGTGGCACACCATTTCATGTGCATGTGGGTTATTTCTGTATACTAGTCTCAGTTTAGCACAGGATGTAAACCTAATTGGAACTGTTTTGATCCACATCTGGAATTTTCCAATGAATAACCCACTGCCTAATTGGCCCCTTGAGTTAGCAAGTGGTTGCTATTTTGATGACTGAGTTTCCTATCTGTAACAACATTTCGTTGTCCTTAGTTCAACATTCTTTTTTTCTATTTAATTTAATATTTTTAGCTACTATTGTTCTTATTTTGCACAAGGAACAATGCTAGATATCAAACAAAGGAAGGAAGGGAAGAGGCACTGAAAATAAAAATAAATGCTATGTAGGCTGGGGATGGACCTCCATTGATAAGAATGTTTCACCTAGCAAACATGAAGCCCCAAGTTTGCTCCCTAGCACTTCATAAAGCAGGCCTGGAATCCTGGGACAAGAGATGAGGAAGAGGCAAGAGGATAAGAAGTCCCAGGTCATCCTCTGCTCCATAGAGTTTGATATCAGCCTGAGACACATGAAATCTTGTCTTTAAAGAAAAAATCCCAAGAGATAAATAATAAATAACATACAGTTTTCTGTCTCCAGAAACATGGGTGCTATCTGTACAAATAACACATGAAATTGGACACTGAGTCAAAGATATCAGAATGCAGAGAGAAAGACAATGAATGTTTTAACAGGGGTCACCCAGAGGCAACAGGAGAGTAATTATAGTAATTATACAGCTTCACGGAGGGACACTTGAAGGAAGGCAGACCATGAAGAAGGGATGAAGTGTGAGGGAGTGAAGGAGAGCTGGGCATTTCAGATGGGCGAAAAGCATATCCCAGACAGATGGGAGCAGAACAGCTAAGGAGAAATAAGTTAAGTGGAGGTTGGGGTGAGATGGTGAGCGACTTTGGACTTAGCTCTGCAGGCAGTGGGGAGCTACCAAAGGCTTTTTAGTAAGAGAAATGAGTGCTCCCCTGACAGCCCAAGATACCTGGGCTACTTCTAAAGGAGAGCTGAACTACTTTCTTATTTAAATCACTGTATTTGGGGAATACATCAGCTAGCCTTTCCTTATCACAAAAAAAAAAAAAAGATGCCCTCATTTTTCAAAGGAACATGGAGCTTAGGGAAGATGGCAACCTAGCCAGCATTGTGTTATACCAATCTGTGTCAGAACCGGGACCAGAGGAGAAAAATCCTGCCTGGCCATTTCCCCTGCCCCAAAAGGTACAGTGATGACATTGGTGATGGTAATGGGAAGGGGTGGTTCAAGGGCAATGAAAGAGTTATTTGGGGCAAGAAGCCTTGCGGGATATTATTTTCATATCTCCCCCTCCTCTGTACATTTTCTATTTTTAATGGAACATGGAACAAATTATCCACGTAATCACGTTAATCAATTATCTGTAGTTGATAAACTTCCCTGCAACTTAATTAGCCAAGTTGTTTCCCAGAGTAACAGCACCACAGCACCATCTAAAAGTCATTTCAGAAAGATGGAACAATTCATTAACAATCACTAATTTCTATGGGGTCGAAGGATATACAGTGTTCCTTTGCAGAACGAGGAAACCACACATAATGGCTTTCACAGTCCCAGTTCGTCACGCTCCATGTCCACAGGATGACTCACGTTGCCGAAGCCCGAGTTTAATTAACATGCTTACTCTGTGCTGCTATCTCCATCCTAACAAATTAAATGTTTAAACAGCAGTGCAAACATTTAGATCTGAGTCCAAATTGTTTGCACTCTGCCAGTTTAGGCATTTAATTTATTATAATCCTTACCATCATACTTGCCTTGAAAGTCATTTTTTGCACAAAAAAATGCTGTTAGTATTTCAACTGATGATATTGAATCTGATATTTTCTGAATGTGACGTGGGAGCTAATTTGGACTGCAGACGAGGGTGATAAATGAGATAATAAATGGATCCTCATCTGTTCTGACTTCCTCAATTGACCAGGTGACAGCAAAGACAGGTGCCACCTCAGGACCTGCCTTCTGCCCCATGCTTCTCTGCTATGGCTGAGACTGGTTCCAGGCAGTTGGAACCGGACTCTGCAAAGCTTTGCGCTATTTCATCTTAAGAGTCCTCATGGATCCTGACCTCTTCCTCCCTGCAGGTATTTTTTTCGGGATATAGAAATGTGCTAGCTTTCCACAATTCCCCCTTTCCTGAGGGTAAAGAAGGTTAAAATGCAATGGTAAGAAAAACTGTAACAAAAGCTCCATTGAAACAATGCTAAGCAGAGGGAGAGGTTTCAGGCTTGGGGCCAAAGACAATGAGGCAGACAGTCCAGAAGAATGACCCTCTGTGGTCCCAGGTGACCACGAGGTGGCAGTGAAGGTCTACTGCGCCTGCCTAGTGGCACCCTCCCCCAACCCCGACCTCCAGGATCCCATGACCCTGAATACCCTTCCTCCTCCCACCAACTCACTGGAAAGCACATAAACATCCTCTGATCCCAAGAGATGGTGTGTGTGTGTGTGTGTGTGTGTGTGTGTGTGTGTGTGTGTGTGTCTGGTGTGGTGTGTGTGTATGGTGTGGTGTGTAAGTGGTGTGTGTGCTGTATGTGTGTGTATGTGGGGGGTTGGTATATATGTGTGTGTGTGGTGTGGTGTGTGTGTACATGTGTATGGTATGTGTGGTGTGTATATGTAGTGTGTGTGTGTGTGTGTGTGTGTGTGTGTGTGTGTAGAGTCAGTTCTCTCCTTCCACCTAAGTGTGTTATGGAGATGGAAAGCAGAGTTTGAGACATTTGTATGGCAAGCATCTTTACCTACTGATCCATTTTGACCACCCACTTTTACATTTTAATTAAGATATTTTATTAAACACAGTGATGTTGCAAATGGCTCCAAAACTGGAAAATGGCTGGAACTGCCTCAATAGTTCTTGCTTGAAGAAAATGTATTGGGACAAAGGGAAAGATATTAAAGATGATGATTATGCAAACTCATTAAATCTCAGCTTCCTTAGTGATAGGAAGTAAGACTGGCCCCTCCTATCCCTGACATTTCTTACAGTGATCTTGCCAGGTGTGGAAGAATGGGTCCACGTTGTCTAGCCAGGGAGAGGATGAGATTGCACAACCAGTGATTGTTTTGTGGCTGTGTGCTAATCAAGGTCACTCAAACCTGAAACCCTGGCTCTCTCAGCTTCCATTTCTTGTTTGGAAACCATTCAAGGTCTCCCCTGAAACATTCCAAGTTGTTTATACCTGAAGATTGTGTTGTGCAGAGTCCACAGTGAAGCTCTCTCTATCCACCCGAAGACTGGCTGGCGGGAAAGAGGAGGAAATAGCTGAATTCTGCCAATTTGTTATTTCTCAGAGCAATCAAATGTGATCAATACAGCTTTGTTTGCTTTTTTTTTCTCCAGATGGTGTGGGTAGTTTAGACCCAGGAGAGGGCTTTCTGTGAGAGCCCAGTCTAGGTAGGATCCAGACATTCAGCAGAGCCCTTCTAAACAAGAACGGTATGCACCCACGTCACAGTTGCTGCTTAAATACTGGGAGAATGAACTGAGAGATAAAAACTAAAAGCTTTTCCCACTGAATATCTGTGCTGAGGCATTTTTAACGTTTTTAATGCTAGGGATCTGTGACTAGATAAAGTATTCATTTGCTGTTTCAAACCACATTTTAGAAAGTTAATCAGAAGCGGCATTATGATTGAGAATTCACTATGAGCCAGACAATAGGTTACATGCTTGATATCAACTCTTATTACAAGCTTAATAAAGAAGAAGCTGGCATTTCATCCAGCTTATAGATGCCCAAACTGAGGTGTAGACAGAAAGCTGGCTAGCTAGACTAGTTGGACTGTTAGGCACTTCATTCCAGTGAGAGAAGAAAATGTCTGGTTGAGGGAGATGCCAGAGGTCGCTTCTAAGCACACCAGACTCATAGTCACAGCCCCTCAAGGCAATTTGTCCTGCTCCAATTCTACTTTTAATTTTACAATGATCACTGAAGGTGAGCCTTTTCTTGCCAGACCTAGGGAATTTAATCCATCTAATACTAATAAAATAAGGCTAACTCGTTAAAATTTGCAGTGGAATCCTAATGGGGGACAGGACACCAGGGCCCCTCTGCTTTGGGAGGTAAACCTCAACCACCATCTAAGAGTCTTCCCTCTTGTCTGAATCCTCAGGACACACAGAGAATGGCCAGCTTTTTCTTTTCATACTGACCTTGAGCACTGCCAGGGAAATACATAATTCCAAGGCTGAATTTGAAGACTAACACACACACACACACACACACACACACACACACACACACACACACACACACACACACTTCTTACTTCTTGGCTAAGATACGACTTCCCAAAGAAAGTCATCTAATCAGAAGAAGGATATTACAAGTAGATCTACCCATCATTTACATGAATGCTGGAGATCCAAAAAGAGGGCATAGGAAAGCACTAAGCTGTGAAGCAGCAGATGAGCTGACAGCCATGTCCTGTTCATGTTGCTGGCTTTCTGCACTCACCAGGAACTTGTTGCGTTTTTTACATTCTGCATGCTGCATCCAGCCTCTGTTTTATCTTCAGCATGTTAGTATTACACATTTATATTTTGCCAGTTATCTCTTCTATTAACCTGGGCACTCTGCAAAATGACTTGTCATTAATAACGCAAACTGGCTTTTTCAGTTTAGACAGCAAAGGAGATATGGAATTGAAGGAGCTGCATTATCTAATGCATTTTCAAAGAGATTTGTTTGGAGAGAGTGTTATTTTGTCAGAAATACCTAAGCAGAGAATATCAAATTTTTGGCAAAATACATATTAGAAATATTCTTAGAGGACTTTCAGGGATTAGCACTGACTTGCATGCATTGCCTCAAAATTTCTGTCAAAATTTTTACAGCCCCCATATATAACCATACTCGTAAATGCCAATGCCCAAATCACAGATGCCAACCTGGCGGGCGTATTTGTCTGTGTGCTTGCTTTTTCATAAGATAAACACAGAACTTTAGAATTAGGAGGTACCTGAAGGATTATGTCCACTCTACTCCTGTGTTTTCAGAATGAAGAAATTGGGCCCAAGTCCAGGAGTGTTCCCAAGGTCATACACCACCACACAAGCTGGACTCAGACACGTGACCCTTAGACCCTGAGTTTTTCTAGTATGTTTTGTCATTTTCCACAGAATGAGAGAGGGAGGTTCATGAGATCCTGCTGTTAATTAGATATTGCTGAGCCTAGAGATGAATGCTCCATAGGGACAATCAGGGCCACCAAAGTGGTAAACACCCCCCCAAAAGGAGAGCCTCTACACACTATGGAGAGCAGCGAGGGGGCCCTGAACTGGTCATTAACACCCTAGGAACAGAACTTTACAGAGAACATTTCTTTGGGATTTGGTGATGGTGATGGTGGTGATTGGTTGTTGGCTTTTGTCTTCTTTTTTTCAAACTACATTTTTAATTTATTCGTATGGAGGTACAATGACAACTCGGGGGGCTGTCGAGTCTCAACTTCGACACTATGAAGGAAATCAAATCAAATCATTAGGCTTATCGGAAAACCATCTTGCCAACCTTGTCTTTTCATTTTTCTTGTTTGAAAGAGGGTCTCAACCTGTGTTAGCCTTGTAATCCCACTGACAAGAATACGACCACTACCACAATTTTTAATATATATTTGAAACAAGCTTACACTGGCCAGGTCCATACCCAGAGAATGGCCATGGATTACATAAATCCAATTCAAAACCCATAAGGCTACATACTTCCACCTTCATCCAATCAGGGCAAGCATACATCCTGATGTACTTCCTACCTACATAACTCCTGCTATGTGTGATCAAGCAACTTAGTTTACAGGAGTGAAAACATGTGGCTTGTTATCTTACATGAACAACAGTTCCCAGAATTCCAGGGAGTTATCTGTCCTTGGGCAAGTGGGGCTAACAGGTGAGAGGCATTTTTGTTTCATAGATCTTTTAAACACGGTAATTTAAACTAAAAACATAACATTAGCCCTCATACCCTCTAGTCCCCATATCACAGATGATCAACTTGAACTTCTGATTCTACTGCTTTCCCTGTCTCAGGGCCTGGGATTGCAGGTGTAGCTACTACGCCTAGTGTGTATATTACTGTTCCGTTCCGTTGATGGAAAACCATGACCAAAGCAATTTAGAGGAGAAACGATTAATTAGGGGCAGGTTACAGTGGGATAAGAATCTATCATCATCATGGTAGGGAAACAAAGCAGCAGGCAGGCAGGGCAACAGGAATAGCAAGCTGAGAGCTCATATCTTAAAGCACAAGTAGGTAGCAGACAATGCACTGGCAATGTACTGAGACTTTGAACTCTGGTTTTTGTTTTGTTTGGGGGTTTTTGTGGGCAGTGTGTAAGTTGGTTGGTTGGTTGGTTGCTTGCTTGCTTGCTTGCTTGCTTGCTTGCTTGCTTTTTTTTTTGAGACAGGGTTTCTCTGTGCAGTTCTAGCTGTTCCGGAGCAATGTAGACTAGGGTGGCCCTGACACTCAGAAATCCACCTGCCTCTGCCTCTAGCGTGCTGCTACCACAACCAGCCCTAGACTTTGAACTCTTTTTTTTTCTCTTTTATTTTATTAATTCAAGTTAGGGAACAAGCTTGTTTCACATGTAAGTCCCTTCTCCCTTTCCCTCCCCTCACCCCATCCCTCCTCCCCACCCCCAACCTACCCCCCACCCCATCCACCCACCACTCCCCAGGCAGGGTAGGGCCCTCAACGGGGGCTCTGCAAAGTCCACCAAATCTTCCTGTGCTGGGCCTGGGCCCTTCCCCATGTGTCCAGGGCCAGAGTGTATCTCTTCATGTGGGATGGGCTCTCAAAGTCCCTTCTTACACCAAGGAAAAATGCTAATCCACTTCCAGAGGCTCCCTGGAGTGCAGAGGCCTCCTTATTGGCATCCATGTTCAGGGGGCTGGATCAGTCTTGTACTGGCCTCCCAGACAGCATCTGGGGTCGATGTGCTCTCTCTTGTTCAGACCAACTGTTTCTGTGGGTTTCTCCAACCTGGTACAGACCCCTTCGATCTTCATTCCTCCCTCTCTTCAACTAAATTCCAGATTTCAGCTCAGTGTATTTCTGTGGATGTCTGTCTCTGCTTCCATCAGCCACTGGATGAGGGCTCTAGGATGGCATAAAGAGTAGTCATCAATCTCATTTTAAGGGAAGAACTTTTAGGTTATCCTCTCCTCCATTACCTGGATTGCCAGATCGTGTCATCCTTGTAGGTCTCTGGAGATCTCCCTAGTTCCAGATCTCTTCTTAGACCTATAGTAGCTCCCTCTAATATGGTATCTCTCATCTTGCTCTCTCTCCTCTATTCTTTCCCCTACTCAATATCTCTGTTCCTCCATTTCCTCTCCTCTACTCCTCTTCTCATGCTCTTATTGTGGCAGCAGCCTCTCCGACTTTGAACTCTTAAAGGTACTCTCTCCAGCAAGGCCATACATCCCAAGCCTCCCCCAAATAACCAACTGGGGACTGAATGTTTAAATGCCTAAGACTTTGGGAGACATCTCATTCAAACCACCACACCTAGCTTATGTTCTGCTGGGATTACAGGGCCTTGTGCAACCCTATTTATTTTATTATTTGAGACAGAGTCTTGCTATGTAATGCAGGCTGGCCTTGAAGTTAGTCTTCCCTCTGCCTCCCAAGTGCCAGACCACCACACCCAGTTTTTGCAGTACTGAAGATTGAACACAGGACTTTTTGCATGCTAGATAAAAATTCTACCAATCTGGAGCTACAATCTCCAGCCCCAGGAATAACATTTTATAGAGACACTGCCAAGCCCCTGCCTAGGAATGCTGCAGGGAAAGAATGGGATCTGGAGTCACACAAGCCTTGTCCCCAGATGGAAGCCTGTGACTTTGACAGTCACTTTACTTCACTTCTCTAAACCTCAGTGCTGTGTCTGCACCTTCAGACATCCTTGTTTACTAGGCAGCATTATGAATTAGTGCATTTTAATACTGTGGCTCCCATTCATAAATATTTTTAGTGCAATCAGCAACTGACCAACCAACATCAGTCTGCACCTTTTCCAAAGGCATGAATAACAAACTCAGTTTAACAGGGCTAGAATCTGTATTTCTGCATCCATACGTGATTGCGAATGATGTGGTGGCAGCAAAGACTATCCAGTTCAACTTTTTTTAATGCCACTAACCAGCTGCTTTGCCTATGTCTTTTTAATCTCTGGCCAACCCATCTAAGCCAAGGGAAACACTACTGCTATTTTAACAGAGACCCACTATTGGCAGAGGGGAGGCAGCAAGTAGCCTTAGTCACTGAATAGTGGGCCAGCAAAGCAGTCTGCCCTGGGCACGCTGGACAAAGCCTGCCAAGGACACTGGGTTGGGAGGCAGGCAAAATACAGTTGCCCTTCCAGACAGTATGCACTCTCCAGGAACTGCTTAAAGTTCAACTTACCATGGAGGACCCAAAGAAAGCTAAGGTCTTTTAGGGACACATCTGCTAACAGCACAATTATGTAAAATACTAGATGAACTGAAACTGAGAGACCTTAGCTACAGAGCAGGTCTAAAGAGAGGGAATCAAAAGGCTAAAAGACAAACAGAGGAGGCAGAAAGGTGGCTCAGTGGCAAAGTATTTGCCATTTAAGCATGAAGACCTGAGTTCAAATCCCTTGAACGTGCATCAGACCAGGTGTGGTAATATATACCTATAATCCAGTACTTTCTACTGTCACATGAGAGGAGAAGAATCTCCAAAATCTCACAAGCCAGCTAGCAGGGCAGGTATACACAGCGGAGAACAACAAAGATGTCCCCTCTCAAACAAGATGGAAGATGAGGACCAATACCAAGGTTTCTCTGACCTCCATACTCAGAGAGAGAAAGAGAGAGAGAGAGAGAGAGAGAGAGAGAGAGAGAGAGAGAGCCCCAAAGGAGCTTAAGACCCAGATAAATGGTTCAAGAGCAGAATTCAGATGGAAGGCTCATTTCCCTAAGAGTGGGAAATGTGTGGTCCAGTTATCCGGCCAGCCTGTGCAGTGTGCTGCCTTCTTGACCTGTTTTCCACCCTGCGCTGTGTCCTTTTCACACAGTTGCATAACCTTTTGTTTATCTTAAACTCTAGCACCATAAGTTCTCCCAGTTCCAGGTGGAAAGAAATATGCAAACTGTAAGTAAACAGAAGAGAGTTACCTTAAAATATTCATCAATTGTTCTTTCCCTTTTGTGACTCTTTTTTTTTTTTTTTTTTTTTGATCAGTCAGAGGCATTCATGTGGCCTAGGGGAAAATTAAGAATGCTTTACTGGGAATGCAAAGAAAAGACATATTTTTACTTTCAGAACTTTCAGAGCTCAAAGCAAAGCTCTGTGGGATTTTGAGGAGAGCTTTTGTCATAATAATGGCTTGGAAGGAAAACAGGGGTGGCCCTGGGGGAGGGTTGGCTGCAGGATCGAGGATGGGATAGGGTAGGGTTGAGAGGACCCCAGTTTCTGAGGTTGACGCATCCCGTGGAAAGGAGAAATCGTTGTGAGCAGAGGCCAGAACCAAAACTCTTCTGGAAGCTTAAACATACTTCATATTACTCACCCCCGCATCCACTCCGGGAGACCCTGTCTCACCTGCTGGGCTCTCGGAACCTGACCACCTCTCACCACTATCCCGCTGCAGTTCTAGTTCTGACCTTCTCTCGCCTTCTCACCTGCTTACTCCAGCTTATCCACCCCCCATGGGTCTCTGGGTCTCTACGTGTCTACCCATGATCCCTTCACTCTCTTGACTCAGACGTTGGAGCAGTGTGCTGCACAAAGGAGATCATGTCACTCCTTGGCTGAAATCACCAGTGACCCTCCGTGTCTCATAATGTCACAGCAAGCCCTTTTGGGTGGCCTCCCAGGATCTGCCATGATGTCTCTCTGATTCTTCCAGTGTGCTCATTTCCTTCTTGATACTCCCTGGACATGGCGGACACTCCCACTGAGGGCCCAAGCAGGAGCTCCCTCTTTGATGGACACTCAGCAGACGTCCTCGCAGCTTCTTTCACTCTCTATCCAAGCTTACCCTACTTTTAGAAAGATTTGTTGTGATCGTGTGTATGAGTGCGTGTGAACAGAAGTACAGATGCACTAAGGGGGACATCAGACATCCCGGAGCTGGAATTACAGGCAGTTGTGAGCTGCCCAACATGGATACTTGGAAGAGAGCTCAGAGCCTCTGCAGAAGCAGCAAGTGATCTTAGCCACTGAACCAACTTGCCAACCCCCAAGCTCACCCTCTTAGCCCACTGCCAACTGCCTCCTAAACACCCCTGACTGGGCCTCACTAACAGACCATCTAAGAACGGATGGTGCTTGTGTTCATCGTCTCTCCCATTAACACGAAATCCCATAAAGACAAGCATTTGCTTTTATTACTGGTATAGTCTAAGTGCCACAAGAATGCCTAGATTCAATAAATATTTATGGAATAAGTGAGTAAGTGAATAAAGACCATCCCCACCACTGGAGCAATGTCTCTGGGGTCTAGACTGAATGGCCCGACAGTCACTGTGGGTGAGTTGTCAGTATCTGACCATCAGGAGACCTATCGGGGTCCAAAGATATTTGTGAGCATCATCCAAACTTGCAATGAGATGGATATGCCCCCTTTAGCTATTCTGGAGGAATAAGAATAAAAATAGGGGAACAGGCTTTGCTTGATGGTAAAGTCCACTCACGACTAATGGTCTAAAATTCATTTTCTTCTACTTTATGGAGCAATATTTTATTGAAGGTGGAAACGAATTGCATGTGGTCAGACCTTGAGGGAAATTTTTTAAATAGGCCCATCCCAGAATCTAGAAAGAACTTTTATAAACAATAAGAAAATACAGAAAAAAACAATAGAAGATGCACAAAAGGTTCATACACATCACCAAAGGTAATATCCAGATGGGCAAAATACGTACCAAGTGTGTTCAACAGTCATAAGGGAAATGTTGATGAGAACTAAAATGCACTACCGGAATGTCCAAAAGAGCATATGAGAAATTACCGAGAGTTGCAAAGAAACAGAGCAGCTGGAACAAACACACTGCTGGTGGGAGAGTAACTATGGGAATGGCTTTGGAAATCATTAACAGTACCCACTAAAGCTAAGCACAGTCGCATCACGCCACCCAGCAATCCCACTCCCAGGACCACACCCAGCAGAGAGGCGTCCATATTGCTCATCAACAGACACAGACAGCTGCATTATCTGTAAAATAAAACTGGAAACCACCTAAATGCTCAGCAGAGGCAGGTGAAGAAATGATGCTTTACTTTGGGGATGGAAAACAATCACTGCCTACAACATTTGCCTGTAATTTGTGAAGTTCATACTCAAGGGGGCCAACACAATATAACTGCGAAGGAAAATGTAATCTCTGGAGGCGGAAGGCAGGCTGGGAGCTACCCTGGTTGGGGAGGTGACTGGGAGGGAGCCCCAGGGTTCACGTGCTGATAATATGGCTTCTTGATTGGAATACTGGTTATTCAAGTGAGACGATGCTATGAAAATCTACTCATGTTGATAGTCCCACCATGGGTACTGTGTTGTGAGTATACCAAACTTCAACACGAAGGTTATAACACAGACATTTGATGTGGTAGCTTCATAACTACCACATCTGAGCAACTGAGTCAATGCTTGGGAGGGACTTGGCTCTAATGAGCGTCACAAACACTGAGTTCCTTCTCACACTAGACCGTAGACCCAAATCAGCAGGAAATGGAGATAGATGTGATATACCATGAAGGCCAGGTGGGGGAGGGATTTTTTCTGACTTTGGGGAGAGACACAGTTCACAAAGAAGCTGGATTCTAAGAAGAAAAAAGCTGAGTATCTGAACGAAGAATGATTGAGACAGAGCTGTGTGCACTAAGACGGGAAACACAATGTAGAATGTGAGTCATCTGTGGGCTAAGAGAAACCCAGAGAGCCGGGGTCTGAGAGGGAAGGAAGGAGGAGGCCCGCTCTCATCTTTCCTACCTCATTCTTAGATGGCATACTCACCCCACAGGGCACTCCGGGTTCCTCTAGCTGATGTCTGCAAAATGGCAATGGGATGGCAAGCACTGAAGACGGGTCAAATAGCCAGATGTTTAAAAACTACTTCTCCACAGATCTCTTGGGGATTTGTGAAAACGCTTTGGTAAATTAAAACTTTTCAGCATTCTGCAATTATGTTGAATCCACTGCTTCCCAAATTGGACTATGAAATCTTTTCATTTCCATTTTTAATTGAACAAATATTAAGATGCCACCCGGTTACACTAGTGAGCTTGTTAGGAGAATACCAGCTGCCATAACAACAACAACAATTCAGTGCCTTCCGGATTGTACTTCTTCTTCTCTTTATCTCTTTACTTCCATGGCATCACAATGCAAGCGTTGCTGGTACGGGGCTGGGAGTCGGAATCCATCTCACTTTGTGGCTTTCTCTCTCTCTCTCTCTCTCTCTCTCTCTCTCTCTCTCTCTCTCTCTCTCTCTCGTGTTGTGTGTGTGTGTGTGTGTGTGTGTGTGTGTATGTGTGTGTGTGTGTAGGTGTGTATGCACATGGGTGCAAGTACATGTGAAGGTTATAGCAAATGTCAGATGTCTTCCATGTCCGCTTTCCATCTTATTTTTTGAAACAGGGTCTCTCCCTGAATGTACAACTGGCTGATTCAGATAGATGTGACCAGGAAGCTCCAGAGGTCCTCCTGTCTCTGGCTCCTCAGCATTGGGGTTACAGGTACCTTCCACCACACCATGGGTTCTGGGGACCACACTTGGGTCCTTATGATTATACAACAAGCACTTTATCCATTGAAGAATCTCTAGCTTTCCCCCTGCTGAGAATTCATGGACTGGAAGACTGGATGGAACAGCAGGATCAGTTATAGATCACCTTAAGCATGGTGAGAACTAGTCACTTGTTTCAATTAAATGCAAATGCATGGGAGGGACATGCAGTCCCTGGGTGTCCCTGTGGCAGCTCTTGTGAGGTATCTCTACTATGTCCAATAACTAACTAATTTCTTAATCCCCCTGTGTGGAGGAGGGGTGGGGTATTCATGTGGACAGGTGTAGAAGCCAGTGATCACTTCTTCAATTCTTCTCCACATTATTTTTGAGACAGGGTTTTTCTCACTGACCTGGGAACTCACCCTTTTGGCCATATAGGCTTGCCAGTTAGCTCACAGAATCCGACTATCTCCATCTCACCCTCCAGTGCTGGGGTCACAGGTGTGTACCACCATGTGTGTTTTTGGTTTGTTTGTTTGTTTGTTTGTTTGTTTGTTTGTTTGTTTTTTCATGGGTGCTGAGAATCCAAACCCAGGTCCTCATGTTTCTGCAGCAAGCACTTACCCTCTGTCCTTGTCAGGGTTACTATTGCTGTGATGAAACATCATGACCAAAAGCCAGCTGGAGAGGAAAGAGTTTGTTTGACTTACATTTCCATGTCACTGTTCATCACTGAAGGAAGTCAGGGCAGGAAACTGGAGGGACGAACTGATGCAGAGGCCATGGAGGAGTGCTGCTTACCGGATTGCTCCTCATAGCTTGCTCAGCCTGCTTCCTAATAGAACCTAGGACTACAGCCTAGGCAGAGCACCACCCAAAATAGAATAGGCCCTCCCACATCAATTGCTAATTAAGAAAATGCTCTATAGCTGTATTTTATGAAGGCATTTTCTCAGTTGGGGTCTCCTGTTTTCAGATGACTCTAGTTTGTCGGGTTAACATAAAATTAGCCAGCACACTTTGAAAATCAGTATGGCGACTCCACAAGAAAATGGGAATGAGTCTACCACAAGATCCAGCAATTCCTCAAGAAAATGGGAATGAGTCTACCACAAGATCCAGCAATTCCACTCCTAGGCATATACCCAAAAGAAGCACGTTCATATAACAAGGACATATGTTCAACCATGTTCATAGCAGCATTATTTGTAATAGCCAGAAACTGGAAGCAGCCTAGATGCCCCTCAACTGAAGAATGGATAGAGGAATTGTGGTTCATTTACACAATGGAGTACTACTCAGCAGAAAAAAAAACAATGGAATCTTGACATTTGCAGGAAAATGGATGGAACTCGAAGAAACCATTCTTACCGAGGTAACCCAATCACAAAAAGACAAACATGATATGTACTCACTCATATGTGGACCTGCTTTATGATACATAGTAGTGACCATGCTTTATCAGAGCTGTTTTTAATGAAGTTGCTCAGAATGGTTTCCTCCCAGATGATGATTGAGAAGCTAATTTAAAAAAAAAAATGGTGCCAAGTACCACAAGAGTAACAGAACTGTGCTGTTTTCTGGGATTTCGTTTTTTATTTGTTGTTGTTGTTGTTTTTGCTTTTTTTTTAAATGGAGTGTGCTGGATGTGTCTACAATTTTGTTCAAATGACTGCAGAACCTGGAAAAGCTATTGCTGCTATTGATTGATGCATAACATATTGCTATCAAAAAAATTAGCCGGCATGCCCACTGAGCCATCTCCACAAATCCCTACACCCCTCCCCCATTTATTACCATTCCATTCCTCTGCCAGAAAAGCCTTTCACAAAATCCTTTCTCCCAAAATTCTTTCATGCTAGAGCCAAGACAGAAGCCAGCTCCCTGAGGCCTGTCCAGTTCTCCTCTTTGTGAGACCATTAGACTCTAAGCAGGGGTCATTAAAACCTATGTGTATTTACAGCCAGAAGACTAACCCCATATGAACAGGGTGTATCTATCCTGTTCTCCAGTACAAAAAGCTGTACTTGACAAATAGTCTAGACTTAATAAATAGGAAGGAGAGAGGGAGAAAGGGAGGGTAGGAAAGAAGCAGTGGCTTGGGGGGCAAACATAGTGGAAGCATCGCCTTCCAACCTGGTACTCTGTAATTAATGAGGGCATAGAGGTTTTTCTATGAAGCTTTGTTCCACTTAGGAGTCCAAGACTCAAACAGATGCCTCTGAAGGCAATTGTGCTCTCATCTTTCTCTCTGGGTGTTTTTTATAGATGGCCTTTAACAGCATGCAAATCAGCCCCCCTCACTTTCTCCATCTCAGACTTGACACTAATGTAAACAGTTGTCAAAGTTTTCTATCTGGAAGATGGCTGGGTTGCTGTTTTGATCTGAATGTAGCCAGTCTGTACTTGACGGTATATCATTTAAAAGAGCATAATTAAAACGGGTAAGGAAAATCTGGACAAGATTTTCTAACATAAAAAGAAATTTTAAAATGCAGCCCCACAATCCCCTTACTGACGTTGCCAGGGTAAACTATTATACAGAGAGGACTGTCCATCTTGATGCCCTCCAAAGCAGAGGAATCACCTGACCAGGTGCCCCAGGTTCCCCTACCCAAGGCACACAGGAGTTCATATCCCCTGTCCTGCTCCCATACCAAGAGCCTTGTTCCTTGTCCAATTTTCGTGGCTCAGGCAGCATTTAAACCCAGAACCACAAGTAAACCCCTGTCAGGCTTCTGCTGGGTCTGAAATGAATAAAGGCTCAGGTCTGGGGCAGGGGAGTAGACATCGGGGTTGAACCCATGGATTAGTTCTCACTTACATCTGAGACGCGGCATAAACACTTAGCCTTCCTTGCCCGTATTTTGCTCTGTAAAAAGGAGTTAACAGTATCTACCTTCCCTTACCACCTCAGAATGCTGTAAAACCCAAACGGAACAAAGGCCAGAGAAGAGATGGCTGCCATTTGCCCTTGCTTCCCAGGACCTGTCTGTGCCTTACAAACAGGGGTGATGCTCACATTCACACACCCTAAGATGCCTTTCTAGCATCTCAGTGACAGCACTTCCACACAAAAGTGACCCTAGCCAAAGATCTGCCCTGAGCAAGAGCTGACGAATGCCCTGTGATCTCAACAATAGATTTGCATTTGGAGGGGCGGCAGGGGGCTACTGATGGAAGCCAGGACCTTAATGTTCGATCCCTCCATTTCATATCTCTACCACTTTCAACAGAGACGCGCCCCTAAAAGTCAGTTTGGCCTGACGCTTGCTGCCTTGTTTGCAGCGCCTTTCCTTCCCAAGGCACACTGGCTTCATTGATAAGTGTTGCTAGCTCTTTATCGACATCATTTTAGAAATGGTTGCCAAGGCAACGGGATTCAGGAATGATTCTCATTACTGTACAGTCCCGACAAATGAGTGTCTGCCTTTGCACCATCTCAACCAGTCTTAGCCCTTTCCTCTCAGAATCAGAATGCCAACACTTACAGTGTACAGCACACAATTCAACGTGTAATTATATATTGTCTCCTGATAATTACACATTGTCTTGGCGAACAAAACAACTGTGGGCACCCATGTCAACCCGTATTAACACCTCTTACAGTAACAACCTCCCTCCCTTCCTCCATAATGGGAAAAAACACACATTTGTAGAAATCATAAAGAAAGCCAAATAGTCACAGGAGGGAATTTATAAGCCAAACCTACACTCTGACTCCTAAACACTGCCTCAGTTTCTAACTTATAGAACCCTGTTTCCCAGGGCTGACATCAACCAAATGGTTATTGCTTTGTCCTATCTATTTAGTTATTTACTCATGTTTATTTAAAGACAGTGTCTCATGCAGCCAAGGCTAGCTTGTAGTCAGGGATCGTCTTGAACTTCTTCCTTCCTCCAGCCCCCAAATGCTAGGATTACAGACATGTGCCACCAAACCGTTTCTGAGTCCCCAGGCCTTCATTCATGCTCAGCAAGCACTCAACCAACGGGGCTACATCCCCAACACCCAGTTTGTTTCTTTTTTAAGAAAGAAATATCCTTAGTCTCTGTAGCCAGAGCTTGACACACTGAGGAAAATCATTGAAACCAGAACAAATCCCAACATAAAATGATGGGAAGGGGATGAGGCACATTGAAATAGTCTCCAGCTCCAACACGATGCTTCGTTTGAATCATGAACCTGCACTCTTGCCCAGGACTGAAATCCACACAGACCTATTAGACAAGTCACCCCATTTTTCTTCTTCTCTGTCCTATGAAGGAAATCCATGGTGACAGTAGAATTGGAAAGGAGAAATAAAAATAATTTAAAATCTTTTGGGATTGAACTCACAGCTCTTTCCTTTAAACACACACACACACACACACACACACACACACACACACACACACACGAGAGAGAGAGAGAGAGAGAGAGAGAGAGAGAGAGAGAGAGAGAGGGGGGGAGCACTAGCTTTGAATGAGATTAACTGGACCACAAAAGGTCTGGGGTTGTGAGCACTGAGTTGCATTTTAAAAGAATCAGTGGCTCCGGGTCATTTTAATCAAGTTGCATGTCAGCTTGCAAATTTTCCAAATTAGCTGTCGCTAGAGGAGAAGGAGATGTTGTTCTTCCCTCCTAAAGAATAAAAACAGATTGTTGTGACATGTTCTCAGTCATGGTGACAGATTGGAGCCGCCGTTTGTGGTACAAGTCAGAAACAAAGCAACTTTTTTCCCCTGAAGTTGTAACAGTTGATTGATTTCTGGTGAGATTTGGGCATCTCCCAGTTTGTCAGTGATGTTGATGAAGTTCACAGAAATCTCCTGGGAAGCCAGAGACAGACACCAAGGCTGACTTAGAGAGAGATTGGTTTTCACAAAGAAAGGAAGCCTCTTGGTCTTAAGGTCAAGTTTCAGGGATGCTTGGTTGGGGCATTATTCAATGTTGGTCCTTTGAAAAGAGAAATGGGGGCTGGAGAGATGGCTCAGCGGTTAAGAGCACTGGCTGTTCTTCCAGAGGACCCGGGTTCAATTCCCAGCACCCACATGGCAGCTCACAACTGCCTGTATAACTCCAGTTCCAGAAGATCTAACATCTTCACACCAATGCACATAAAATAAGTTTAAATAAACTAGTTTTTAAAAAGAAAAGAGGGGCAGGTGGCATTTTCCCATCCCAGGCAGCACCCTGTTTCAACAAGGAATACTCCTGACAAAGAAGTTGGGTGAGGCTGGTCTTACACACTAACCAGTGGCTCCCTGCCTGATGGCAGAGCTGTGTATCCCAACACCCCATGACTCCTTCATGGGCTTCCCCTGCATCATGGCTAGTTCAAATGGCTGAAGCATGGAAAGTCAACTTTCCAAACAAGAAAGAAAATCTTGAGAACTGTCACTCATCCTGAACTCTACCAGAAGGCAACCAATTAACAACACAGCTTAAGTCTGATTTCCAGGTCTATATATAGAATGTCTAATTAATATTTGTACCATGTAAAGAAAGAAGCAGGAACCTAGGTAATGAGCAATTATGACTTAGACTAGAGAAATCCCTCAAAATACCTAGAACCCCCAAATAAGAAAGTTCCTTTTTTATTCTCTATACTTCTTTTCCTTGCCAACCAACATTTATTTTCATTTTAAAACCCTTCCTTGTCCCAGTTCAGCTTTGAGGATCACTGCTCCCCACATAGAGCCTGGAGGCGCAAGGATGAGTGCATGCTCTGAGATAGATCATAAAGTATGAGGATAATGCCTGGAACCCTGAAGAGTGCAGAGGGGCAGAGAGGGGAGGAGGATGGGAAACGGACCCATTATATGTACACTAAGGAAGTAGTGTTAAGGAAAATGGTTGTTGAGGGCATCTGAGGTTACAGAGCACTGCGTGCCTTTTGGGGTGCATTTGAATAAGTTGCAGGGAATGGAAGTCTGAGGGGCCCCACAGGTGAGAAAGTGACAGGTGACAAGTGAGGATTACCAGCTAGGAAGCCCACCGGGAGAAAGAGAACTTGGGTTGAACTGAGTAGAGTGGATGCCTGGAAGCCATAAAGATCAAGCAGAGGAAAGGACAAAGAGTCCAAACCAAAGGAGACAGCCAACCCATGGCCCAGACCAAGAAGATGGCACCCATAGCCAACTCTACTCAGGAGAATGCAACCCACCCTGAAACCAGAAAATGGAGCTGAGGTGTACATTAGAGTAGATGGGAGATGACCAGAAATCACAACATGGACCTCAGCTTCTCAGGGAAGCAAAGGCATAAGGCACGGCCACTGCCTAACTGGGATGGGAGATAAAGAAATCCCGGCAGAGCAGAGTAAGGTAGAAGTGGAGAGTTTTGATATCATAGGTGGGTATCAATTGTCTCAGGAATCAAAGTAAGCAGAGCAGGAGAATGAATGCATTTAAATCCCTGGAAGCACCCTCTCCCCCTCCCTTCCTCTCTCTCTCTCTCTCTGTCTCTCTCTCTCTCTTTCTCTCTCTCTCCCGCCCCCCTTTCCTCCCTCCTCACACTGGCCTAAAATGAGGCCACAGTCCAATCAAGCTTCCTAATATCCAATAAGATCAGCAGTGCATAGGCTGTTCCGAGTGCCTCAAGTCCTAGACTCAAGGCTTAATGAGTCACCTGCTCGATATTTTCCACTTCAGGCCCTTGGCTTTCTGGGACCTCGGTCCACTCAGCTGCAAAATTAACTTACGGGATCGTGTCAATCGGCAGATGCTACAGAGCAGAGCAGCGGGCCGGCATCTGCAGGTAAACGAACTGCCTGAAAGGAAATGAGCAGTGATGTCCCGGGGAGTCCCCTCTGAAATGTCATTATAATGTCAGCTTTTGACAGCAGGATGGTTTGAGTGAGGACCCTGAAGCCTACTGTGGCAGTGCCCGAGCCTTATTAAAATGATGTCCATGCAAGCTATGTTTCACAGCTCGTGAATATGAACACCCCACAGAGGAAGAACCTAGTCACTCGGACAGATGACCACCGGTGTCTAGGTGCTTTTGGCCTATGGAATCCCCCAACTCCACATTCTTCTCTGGGCAGTAAGCCATAGACTCAGATGTGCCTAACATGTGGCTCACAGGCTGGATGTCCCTGAGGATAACTATGAAATCAAAATTGTAAACTTAGTTAAAGAGTATGAGATTTGTTGTGATTTTATTCTCTTATTTTTCTTTCTTACTTTTTTTTTTGCAGTTAAGTTTTACATTTTCCAAGCACTAATTCTGTAGATGATGTTGTCATGTTGACAAAGTTAAAAGGTTGGATACACACACACACACACACACACACACACACACACCCGGCAGAGCATTCTGTCTTCAGACCCCATATGCTTGACTGGAGGCCTTCCCCATAGCCTCAATTACAGATTAGTCGCAACTCTCTCATGCTATAACATGCATGGTATGGGTGTTAGTATGCTCATCTTCACAAATGGGGAAGTTGAAGCTCAAGAGAAGTGGGTAATTAGCCATGGTCACAAAGTCAGTGAAGAACCTTAACTGAGATCTCTGTGACTCCAAAATGCCTACTCCTAACCATGACACTTAGAATGACTGTGTCACAGCTGGGGTAGATTGTACCCCAACACACAGAAGGATCCTATTCCCAGTTAGGTGAAGATAAGTCCAATACTACCTGCACCAGAAGGAGAAAGCTATCTCCTAGCAAGGGGTCAGTAGCCAAGGGCAGGCCTGTCTACTTCCATTCACCTCTCACAGAAGTAGCAGGGTGGCCTGCATTCTCCCAAGCCCCCAAAGTCATCAACATCTAGATGTTCAAGGCTATCAGCAGCATGGACCAGCCACAGAGACTAAGGAAGACAGGTGTCTCAGCCCCTCCACAACATGCCTCCTGTAGCTGTTTGAATGAGAATGACCTCCATGGGTTCATATGTTTGAATGCTTGGTCCTCGGTTAGTGAAACCATTTTGGGAAGAATTAGGGGCTGTGACCTTGTTGGAAGAGGTGTGTCACTGAGGGAAGGCTTAGAAGTTTAAAAGTCCATGCCAGTCCAGTTAGCTCACTGTGCTTTCTCTCCCTCTGTCTCTGTCTGTCTATCTGTCTCTGTCTCTCCATCTCTGTCTCTGTCTATCTCTGTATGTCTCTGTCTCTCTCTTTGTCTCTTTGTCTGTCTCTCTCCCTCTGCCTGTGGTTGTGTCTCAACACGTAAGTTCTCAGCTACTGCTCCAGCATCATGCTCGTCTCCTTACTGTCCTGCTCCCGGCCATAATGGTCATGTATTCACCCTCTGGAACCATGAGCCCCAAATTAAATGCTTTCTTTTTTAAGTTGCTTTCATTGTGGTGTCTCTCCATAGCACTAGAAAAGTAATTAAGACATTATCATAATTTTTCCAGGATCTGAGGACCACTGGGAAAACCCAGGCCAGCACTACTGCCATTGACAGGCACATCCTGTGATGTGGCCAGGAAGTTCCGCCCCAACCTGCCCATCCCAGAAGGACCAGGAACTAACTAGAAAATCTACCTCTCATCTAACTTAGTGGGGCATAGTAATTGTCTACAATTAATGTTCCGAGTGCAGGTTTTTCTGTGTGTTCATTGCAGTTTCTAGACACAACTGCTCTGACCTTTTCAGATCCTTGCTATACAATTTGCCTTTTGTTCAAATAATTTGCAACTACTAGACACCCACTGGCTGCTGATAAAGGCTAAATGTAGAATACCAAAAGTCCCTGACTTCAAAACAGGACTTGAGATTGGATTAGTTACTAACAATAAGCCATGGAGGAAATGAGAAGGAAAACCTGGATTTAATGATGGTCCCATCCTATCAAGGAGACAAGTGCTATAGTGTTTTTATGAGAGCGTTTTTGTTTTGTTTTGTTTTTGTTTTGTTTTGTTTTGTTTTGTTTTAAGTTGCCAGCTCTTAAACAAGAAGCCCATATGCATAGGGATATGTACAGCCCTCACTTTCTTTTAGGACCATGTTGGCAATTAGTTGCTGGAATAATTAAAGACAGAATTTAGCTTCCTATCCAGAATCTTCCTTCCACCTCCCTCCCCTCCCCTCCTCCTTTGGCATCTTCTATTTTTCTCTCCCAGTCATGCCCTACCTTGTTTTTCTCAACACTTTTCACCCATGCTTATAACAGCCTGTGCACTGTATTGAACACTGAAAATGTGAAATAGAAAAGACTATGTCTACCTTTGAGAAATATAAAGCGGGGGTTGGGGGAAGAAAACCAACAGAAAGATCAAATGCACGAAAGAAAAGTAGCAGGCACCCTAGGAGCAGCTGGAAAAGGTGACCTACTCAGAGAAAAATTAGAACCCTCTGGTTGGAGAGATGGCTCAGAGGTTAAGAGCATTGACTGCTCTTCCAGAGGTCCTGAGTTCAATTCCTAGCAACCACATGGTGGCTCACAACCATCTGTAATGAGATCTGGCACCCTCTTCTGGCCTGCGGGCATACAGACAGACACTGTATACATAATAAATAAATAAATCTTAAAAAAATATTTAAAAAAAATAGAACCCGCTCTAGTCCAAGGAAGCCCCACCCCCCAAGGAAGGTAATAGCCTGGTAGTACTCTGGAATGGCACACCTGCTCTTCAGAGCTTTAAGTATACAGGGACCCAGGAGGATGAGCCACCTGGAGACCCATAAGCAGAAGACAGGGGTGTGCTTAGCCAACACCCCCAACACAAAACAGGAGGGGGGAGCCCACCCTGTTTACACCCAACTTGACATCTACAGTAAACTAAGTCCGGGGTAGCTGCCACATTCCTACCACTAGGTGGAGTGAGTACTGAGAAGCCAAGGTCTCCCAGCAGTTAATTTTGACCAGAAGAGTATCTGGAATACCACATCTAGAATTTCAGCCTTTGGAATCTAGAATCTTTTTGTTTGTATGTTGGTTTGTTTTGATTTTCTGGAGAAGGGGTCTCACCATGTAGCCTTGTAATTACCTCTCCAACTCAACAACCCCTGCCTCAGCCTCCCAAGCCCTAGGATTATAGACACACACCACCATGTCTGACCTAGGAGTAAAAGCCTTGCATCTATACTCAAGCTCAGAGGTTCCCAGAAAGAAAACCCTGTCCTCCCGTCAAAAGAACAGAGGGTCCAAGGAGACCAGAGATTCTCAGAAAGGCTTGTTTGCAGAGAGCAGGAAGGGGGGCAGAGTAGATGTGAGCAAGCAGTATGTATGTCCTTTGAAGCCCCTGAAACCCAAGGAAGCCAAGCTGGGTAAAGGGGGTGGAAAGAGCCTATATTTTCCTATTATAATTTAGACAGGAATGGGTTGGGTCTGTGGTTGTCCCCTTAAGCTGCTGCTTATGCCTCTCTACTGTACCCTTTCATTCTTTCCTTGTGCAGACTTTACAGAGAAACCACTATGTGCCAGGCTCCAGGCCTGGCTGGCAACTATGACAGGAGGGGGTGACTGAACTCCTTGTCTTGAGTCACTTTATGCAATTGAAGCCTCTAACCTAGGCCAGGAATCCAAAATGCTATGGCTGTGGGCCATACCCTGCACACAATGCCCTGCCTGGCTCTCCCCAAAGTCAACCCTGCCATCGACAGAGAGGTCTGGGTCACGCAGGGTATACTAGCAAGAAGCAGTTTGTCAAAAGACTTTCCTAAAGCCTGGCACCTAAGGGTTAAACAATAAACTAACAGGTGAAATGCGCATTAGAGCTGCAACCTGCCGAGCCTCTTAATCTGTCACTTTAATCTAGGGCTTTTAGCTGTAATTGAACATCCTACTGTGCCTATTATGAAGAGGAGGAGGAGGGGGTGTCAAAGTTATGGTTTAAGAGGGCGGAGGAAAATAAATTTTCCTTCAAAACTAGTCAATAACAATGCCTTTGTGTTAAAGAAATGAAATGTTAGCCTAGTCGCCATGGAGGAAAACAATGCATCCAGGGCAGCCAGGGAGGCAGCTGACTCACTGTCTAGGAGGCCATTATCCTATGCATGACTGCTGAGAGGCCCGAAGAGGAGAAAAGCACCAAGGTCTTACCACGAACCCGACAAGAAGCCACATAGCATAACTGCAGGCATAGCATGCCAACAGCGCCATCTTCTAAGAAAAGGAAGAAGGAAAGGAGGGAGAAAGAGAAGGAGGCTTCCATATAATGCAGCATCAAAACCTCCGTTTGCAGGGCTGGAGGGATGGCTCGGATACAAAGAGCTTGCCATGCAAGCGCAGGAGTCCAGATCCCCAGCACTCAAATGAAGAGCCAGGTACAGTGGTGTGTGGCTGTAATCTCAGCTAAAAAGGCAGAGATAGGAGACCCCAGGGCACTTGCTGGCTAGACAGCCTAGCCAAATCAATCCAAGACCCTTAATAACGGAGAAGAATAACTAGGGAAATCATCTGACATTGGCTGTTTCATATGCATACACTTACACTTTTACACACACACACACACACACACACACACACACACACACACGCTCAGAAGCTCTGGGAAAGGGTGGGGATAATTTTTCAAAGAACACGCATCCTTTCAAGCTAATCACCACAGGGTCTCCTGGTAACTCAAGAGGGAGCCAGGGCTCCTTGCCTTCTGAATGAGAGAAGCTCTTCTAGCTCTCTGTCTCCTTGGAAAGGCAGCGTGATATAAATCCAAGAGGTGGTTATGTGCCTCTATTACTATCATTACTGGACTGAATTGTCTTCGAGAGAGTGTTCTCCTACCTAAGAGGGAAATTAGGCTGGGGAACTGAATTGTTTCTCTGAATTTCTTATATAGAAAAATTGGGTTCCTGGGGTAAGAAGAGGCAAAGTGAGGGGTCTGGGTGATACCACAGCAGGAGGACTCATTGCATCCTAAGCTGCAGAGGACTAACTGGAGCACTGGGTGTGTGACCTTGTGAGAGGCTGGGTGGAACCAAGTTTGCTGTAACTCTCTTCAGAAAGAACTGGAATGAATATCATATTCCACATCAAAGCTTTTTTTAAGAGTGCCAAGCAAGGGCTATTCTTCTGCCCCTGCATAATCACCGCCTTTCAAATGATCAGAACAGATCCCCAAACCCCTCAGTAAGAGGCACAGTCATAACCAATGTAAAAGGAGAAGCGACCTCCTTTGACCCTCCTTTCTATAATAGAGCATCTTGGGATCAGCTCTGAGACTCACCCTGCCAGAAATGCTACTGTAGGTGCCCTGTATGCAACTTGAATCTCAATTTCCCCATGATGGCACTGCCTTGATCCCTTCATGAGGACTGAGCTGGGGGAACAATGTACCACGAAATTTCGACCTACCCGAAAAACAGAGAAAAATAATAACAAACAAGGAAGCTGGTTGCATTGCCTACTTTCCTGCTGAAATAAACAGAAAATATTTCATACTTGAAGTTTTACAGTTTAGGCCATCATCCTGGGTGAAAATGGTACTGTGCAGCCATTATTTGTATGTACTAGGTAATAACAGGTTAAAAGCGGTGGTGATTTCCAACTGGCTGGCTGATGCTTCTAATGTGACCTGATTTCTGAAGCATTCCATGTTATTAAATACTTTTCTGTGTGTCTGTTCCAAGTTTATCAGGGTTAATGAAGGAAGCATTAAAAAGACATGGTTCAGAGTAAGAAACGCCATTACACACCAGAAACTGTGTCAATGATTAGTTCCCAGCATCGTTGTGAGCAAGGAAACCTGAATAATTGATCTTTTGCATAATGCTGGTAGCAGCTGGGATGTGGAGAGACAGCATGGCTGTTAAGATATGTTTGGTAGAAACAGCAAAACCCAACTCGGTGTAACTCAAGCCAGAAAGCGGATTTCATGGGAGAACACTGAGGTTCCTGTGTTGGAGGACAAGCTGAATAGGCAGGTACCAGGGCGAAATGAATGATAGCTCATCTACACCGTCCATTGCTCACAGGCCACCCCTCACTCACTCCAGCACATCAGGCATCCACCCCATGAGTTGCACTCTACTTACTTCTGGTGCCTGCACATTTCTATACTTCCTGGGTGAGAAACAATCTAACCGACCCATTTCGAGCCATGGGTCTATTCGTGTGATGGGTTAGATGTAACTGTAAGCAGCAAACCCACAGACCATAGAAAATGAAGAAGGCACATTTTCCACAAAGAAAGGAGTGTTGGGTGCAAAACAAACAGCAAGACCCCCAGAGGCCCTCTAGACACACCCTGCTGACCCAGGCTGTACTTCTTAGGATCGCCCAAAGTCTTGTTGCTCTTAGTTTCACCTGAATGTGGCTTTGTCTTTGCTGCTTGTCCCCCAGAGGGTCTGTAGACAGACTGTGCCCCTTCAAAGCTGTCTCAACCCTAATCCCTGGAACCTATGGGCAGTGGGCTTTGTCCAGATGTGACTAAGGTGATGAGCTATGAAACACAGGGATCAGCTCCAGTTCGCCAGGGAGCCCAATGCAGCAGAGAGATCCAGACAAAGGGGAGACTGGGGGAATTCTGAGCAAGAAAGGACTCAGAGGAAAAGGATATAAAATATGAGAATCATAAGAAGGATCCAAGCAGCATCCCGGGGGATAAGCCTGGTAGCCATCATACAAACAGGAACCCAGTCCTTACAACGTGCCAGGAACTTAATTCACGTTAACATTTTCGATGAGCTTAATAGTAAGTTCACACCCAGAACTTTCAGAAAGAAATCCCATCTTGCCCACACTTTGATTTCAGCCATCAGAGACTAAAGGCAGAAAGCCCAGATGGGCCGCACTGTACCGGGAGAGCTAGGAAGTAGTGATTTACATTGTCTAAAGCCACAGACTTTCTAGTCACTTGTTATAGCCACAGTTGGACACTGACACATGCTGCATCAGTTGCTTCACCTGTACTGTCAATGCTGGACCCAATGTCCTTCATTGTGCCTATCTGAGAGCTTAAATTCCCTGGGTTTATCAACCAGGAAACAATTCTTTTCTACACCAGGACTAACAGCATCAATAATGCTATTTATGGAGCACCTATCATGTGATACATACTTTATAGCCATTATGATTTTTTTAATCATCACCCAAAATAAATATTTTACAGATTTAAAAGTGTCCATAACAGAGACATAGTTAATGTCAACTTCACTGGGCATTTGTAAGGTTTAAGTAAGACACATGATTTGTCCAAGTTCACATGAGTGCTAATATGAATGTGTGATGAAAACCCCAGTCTCTCCAAACCAAACCAATGTTCTTCCACTAAGCACACTGCCTCAATAATACCACGTGGAACACTCAAAATAACATGTGCTAGGCTAACACCTGGTGTCACCTTGGAACCTTCAGCGTCCCCAATTGTCCCGCGCGATTGCCTCGCCAGCAAGATCGACACAGGACACTCGGATCCTTCTGCAGTAAAGCTTTAATGCATCTTGAGAGAGAGAGCATAAGCTTACAGGGCGGAGACTTCGAACTCCCAAAAACCCATCCCTTATATAGGCGCGTCACCCCATGATTGGCTGCAGCTCATCGGACCATATGACGCCACGGGATCGGCAGAGACCAAGGGATGGAAAGTTACCCAGCGCCTGCACACTAACTTGTTTACATTTGGTGCCTGTCGGATGCAGGCGCCATCTTGTAATGGAGAATGCAGGGACGGCTCCGTATACCCAATACCTTAGATGGATATAGCCAAGGAAACAGAACTGACCCAGGACCCAGACAGGTTTCCGTCACTCTTCCACTAGGACTGTATGAGGGATGGAGAATGCACTGATCATTGCAGACACTTCTCAAATCTCCTTGGTGCCTCTGTTCCCCAGTTCTTTTTGGGTCTCCATCAGATAGACATAACCTTCCAGACAGGTAAGAATCTGTGGAGACTTCATCTAGGACTCCTGTAGCATTCTTGTATTTCCAGGACCTTGCCCATTAAACTCTGGGTACTCACCCTAAACAAGAACATCATCAAGGGTTATCAAAGTCACAGAATTTCCTCATTCTTTCCCAAGTGAGTCCTTTAAAGCAGAAAAAAACTTCAGGTGTACACACACACACACACACACACACACACACACACACACACACACACACACACGATGCACCTACACACACGCATGCACATATGTGTGCATAACCCCACACACACATACACACACCTGCTAGCAACAAAATTCTCCTTTTCACGGCCAGCCATGCTTTCCAAGCTACAGCTCTGTTCAGCCGGGCTGGTGAGAGGGGACAGAAGAGTATTTAGGCCCAGGGCCCATAGATTCCTACTGTCTTTAACCAGAGCTCCAGAAATTTTAAAGAGAAAATGAAAATTGCTTTATTTGTTGTCAGCCTATGGTTAATTCGTGCTTTTTGAAAATGGATCTTCTAGACAATTCACTTCCAGTGTCTTTATTTTATGAAGAGGAACCACTGGGGCTTTCCAGTGCTATCTAACTTGTCCCTGGCCATGTCAGGCCCAAAACTGCTCCAAGGAGCACCTGCCTGTGCCCTCCTCCTCTTCCCTGGGATTTTGATCATGAACCTGTCTAATACCCAGTGTCTAATATCAGAAAAAGCCTAAGCCTGGCTCCTGAAGCTTCAGTTTTTATGGCCACCCAGTTTTTCACCACAGTCAACAAACCATAACGGTCCCAAATACTTTGGCTCTCAGATTATGGAGGCCAACATTGCAAACTGGATATCCGTTTAGCACTGCCCATAAAAGACAGAACAAGAAAGACCTTTGTTTGCATGGTTTTTTTTTTTTTTACTTGCTTTCTATCAAGCCTCATTTCTTCCAGATGATAGCTTCACCTTGGTGTGCTGTTCCCCTTTACTTTTACTAATGATCCCTTTTGACCTCTGAGAAACTAAAAGAAAGCAACAGTCTTCCACAGCACAGTGTGACAGTCATTTAGCGAGGCAGTGGCCATTGCAAGCTGTGTGTGAATCTAAATGCTGTCCAGTCATTCTTGGTAGTTTGAATACACAATACAGGCACAACCAACTTTTCAAATACATCTGCATCTTCACTGTAGAGTGATGCTGTGCTTACAGAAGCTAGTACTCTTGGATACTTTCACTAACACTGGGTATCAAGTCTACAGTCACTGTATCTGCTGGAACAGGAGCTATCAATGTAATGCGTTGATGTGAAAAAAATAGTCTTTGTTCTTAGAAAGATTGCAGGGCCTGGAGAGATAGCTCTGTCAAGTGAAAAGCTTGCAGCACAACCATGAGAACCTGAGTTCAAATCCCCACAACCCAGGTAAAAAGTGAGGTATAGCAGCCTATGTCTGTAACCCAGTAATGCAGGGAAGCAAAGACAGACAGATTTCTCAGAGTTTACTGCCTAGCCAATCTAACTGAAGTAATGAGCCTCTTGTTCAGTGAGAAACTGTCTCAAAAAAGTATACTGGAAAGCAACCAAGGAAGCCAATCATTGTCAATCTCTGCTCTACACACACACACACACACACACACACACACACACACACACACACACAGAGTAAACATACCCAATGTGCATATATGCACGTACACATGGACACACACAGAGGAGAAAACATATTCACATGTGCACATATGTACACACACATGGACACACACAGAGGAGAAAATACGCACATGTGCACATGTGCACATATACAAACACGGACACATACATACACCACAAATATGCACAGGAGCAAACATATGTATGTGTGCAGATAAACACACACACACACACACACACACCATTGGAATCACTAATCCAGGGAAGCTGAATCTCTAGTAAAATAGCTTCTCTCCTCTTCTCTTTGCAGGGAAAATATCATAGACAGAATATTTTCCACCATTACCTCCAGCTCATGCCCATGACATTAACCAGCTTTGGGGACAGCACCCTGGTAGCAAAGACACTGGTCTGAGAGTCTAAAGATCAAGCTTGTACTCTGAGGTCTGGAGACTTGCTGGGGAATCTGGTATGCTTAATTGTCTCAGGTCTCCGTTTATACATGAGGATGTCAGAGATCCCTGCCAGCTCAGCCATTCTGTGACTCCACAAATTGTAATTCTGGGTGCCTTGCACACATCTTCCTCCTCGTAAAGCCCAGAATGGACACGCATCTTTTACAGATGATTGTATTTCCCAGCTCAGTGTTAACAGTCTCTTCACTTGACTGCTGATCATAAAAATAAAGCACCGTTCAGGATACAAACGACCACAAGCATCCATGCTCGGGCGGGAGACTCGCACACCTTCACCTGCACTGGCAGCAGCCGCTGTTTACTGAGCACTTACTCTGAGCCAGGCACATTGCTAACAATTATTCACTCCTTTGATCTCCTTACCATCCTACATGGTGTCCTGTTATCTTTACCATGGTTCAGGAAAGAAAAGCAACTCCTTCTTTGGCTGTGTCTAAACCGTTGCTACATTCTCAGGATCCCCCGGCCCATTATGCAGAAATGAAGAATGATGAGTTCTTAAATTGTAAATATATAAGTCATCACCTTGTAGGCCCCTGTTGTGAAATACAGCAAGATTCTGAGAAGAAAACAGAAGGCCCATTTAGGTATAACTATCATTTCCTTCTCTAGCACAAATGTCAAATGTCTGTGTAATTATCCTCAACTCCCACTGGCAGAAGGAAAGAATTCAGGGATTCAAAGTTTTCCATTCCTTTTAGTTAATGTTAATAGGAGAATACATGAAACAGTGGGAAAGGCTTAAACTGGACAAAGTTCTCAGCGGCTAAAAGGAACAGTGATTTCTATCACCCAGTCAGTCAGCTCCGCCCCTGCCTCTTTTGGTATGAAACCAAAGGAAATGAACTCCCCTTCTATATATTAGATCTGAACAAGAGTGTGCAAATGGGGATTACATACAGGTAGTCACATTGCAATGATTCAGCCTCCCTGTGCAATTTAGATCAACATAAACAGAGGAGAGAGAGAGAGCACTTTTCAACATCTATTGAACATATGGATGTGCCGAGAACTGTGCCCGGCCCTAAGATGAGTGTGATCTGAGCTCTATGCAAAGTATTAAGGTTTTTGTTTGGCTTTTGGTTTTGGTGGTAGTGATTGTGGTTTTATTTTTTTCTTTATATTTTCAACTAGCAGTATATGTCCTTTTCCCCCTGCACACTATGACGCTGGAAGACTGGGAACTCCAGGCGTGGAAGATCTTGGATGTGAGAGGGTTTAAGATTTGGAAGACAGAATGGAGGATGGATAGCAAATACTCTTCCTCCAGTAGCAATAGTGGACACATGGGGAATCTTCAGATGTCAGTGTTTGCCAAGTCCAGCTCAATCTATTATCAGCCACCTGCTTGGGTGCTATGGGGCATTGGGGACCACCGGTAGAATGTTCCTGCAGCTTCCTAACCCCTCTCACCAAGCAGTAACTGTAATTCTCACCCGAAAGTTAAGGAGAGACCCAGACACTCATTTTCATTCCTCCCACCTTCTTAGTAGTTTATTGTAAATGCCTGATGCCCTGTGCTAAATCCCTTTCTGATTAGAATGCCTAAACTAATATCTATTTCCTTCATTCCTAAGTTATTGCTGAGAGAATAGTGAAGAGCAGTGCTATTCAGTAGAAATATGAGCCGTGTGCATAATTTAAATTGTTCTTTCACAGTAATCATAGCTAAAAGTGAAAAGAGGGTCCAGGGTGTGGCTTAAGTAAGCACTTGCTTAGCAAGGGCAAGACCCTAGATTCTGTCCTCAGTACCAAAAAGCAAATAAAAATAAGTGAGATGATTTTAATGCTATCCATTGAACATAACCAAAACATTATCATCTTGATAGGCATGGTGGCTCACACCTTTAATGCCAGCACTTGTGAGTTCAAGTCCAGCCTGGTCTACCTGGTGAGTTTCAAGGCAGCCAGATCTACATAGTGAGACATGGTCTTGCAATCTCCACCCCACCGCAAATATATGTGTATATTATCATCTTGACATATAATCATTATAACATATGTCAAGCCTTGGAGATTGTGTGTGTGTGTGTGTGTGTGTGTGTGTGTGTGTGTGTGTGTGTCTTACATGTGTGTATATGCTCACTGGTATGCACCCGTGTATATATGCATGCAGATAGGGGCCAGAGGTTGACACTGAATGTCATCCTCAGTCACTCTCCACCTGACATTTGAGACAAGTTCTCTCACTGATTCAGCTATGCTGGCTGGACACCAAGATCCGGGGATCCACCTGTGTTCACCTCTCCTCCTCCCCCTTAGCACAAGGATGACTGCTAAAGTGCTTGACTTTTTATATTGGTGGTGGGACTAGAACTCAGGTCTTCATATTTCCTCAGCAAGTATTTTATTGACCAAGCTATCTCCCTGTGCCCCCTGTATATATTTCTTCTTTATCTTAATTTATATAACATTTTTATTCATTGCATATTATGTGGGAGGAGAAGCACATATCATAAGGGTCCATGTGGATTTTAGAAGATAACTTGCAGAAGTCCATTCTCTCCACCATACAGGTACCAGGCATCAAACTGAGATCATCATGCTTGGCAGCAAGCATCAAGCCATGCCCCCACCCCAAGTGTAAGTTTTATAGACACAGCAAATCTCAGTTCAGACTACCCATATCCTGGCTAGTTTTATGTCACCTGGACACAAGCTAGAATTATCAGAGAGGAAGGAGCCTCAATTGAGAAAATGCCTCCATAAGATCAGGTTATAGACAAGCCTGTGGTGCATTTTCTTAATTGGTGAGAGGTGGAGGGAGGACCCAGGCCATTGTGGGTGGTGCTATCCCTGGGCTGGAGGTCCTGAGCTCTATAAGAAAGCAGGCTGAGCAAACCATGAGGAGCAAGCCAATAAGTAGTACCCCTACCCATGACCTCTACATCAGCTCCTGCCTCCAGGTTCCTGCCCTGTTTGAGTTCCTGTGCTGACTTCCTTGGAAGATGTACCATGACACAGAAGTGTAAGCCAAACAAACCTGTTCCTCCCCAAGTTGCTTTTTGATCATGGTATTTCATGGCAGCAATAGAAACCCTAAGACAAACCACATACCCAAAACTGCTTAATAGTACAAATGAATGCTGGTGCTCATAAATTAATAAATACATTAATGAATGGTGTAAACTTCTATGATAAGCTACAACACAGTGCAATGGCAAAGTATTGTGCTGTTACTAAGCGAACTTGGAGCTTGGCAGAGAACTTGCTTTTGCCCCTTCACCTGCCTATTGGTATCTGTCGAATGTAAGTCAGTACATTGGATTGAAGGCACTAACCTGTAAGTAGCCTTCTAAATGAGGAGGAATGTAAGCACTCCCAAAACACACAGGAAATTTGATTATGTAAAAGAGGAGCCAGGAGGCTCAGAGAGGTCTGTTTGGGGCTGAGGCAAACTGGGCACAGGGTAGAAAGTGGGCATTTCCTAAGGATACAGGTAGCTGTCAAGATAGCAAGTGCCCCGGCCTGAGCTCCCCACTGTGTCCACTGGGAAGGGTGGGCTGACAAAGGAGAGCCCGCAGGACTGCTTGCAGAGACGCTGAGCTGGACCCATCAATCTAGAACGAGAGTCTTCTCTCTGGGCACATCTAACTGCATGGGGAATAGAAACCCAGCTCTGGAGACTGCATCACACCAAGAATGAATGAGAATCAGGAAACAACCGGCTGTGGCGGTGTTAAGGAAGAGCAGCCGTTATCAGGACTGGCTCAAGCCAAGCTATGTACCTTAGACTGTGGATGACAGAGGCAAGCTTGAGAACAACTCCTGGCTCAGGGGTCAGGCTCACAGCTGCGGTGGGATAAGGCATGTGGCAATGGGGATCCCCCCTTTATGGCTCGCTTTGTATCATTTCAGCCTGACGCAGCCATACACACACTCAACACATTATCATAATAAGAACGGCTTCTCTGGGAGTTCTCACTACATGCCAGGCACCACGACAAGAACTTCCCATACCAAATCCTGATTTCATCCTCTCTAAGCCGGATGAGGAAAGTCCTGTTAGCCCCATTTTATATACGAAAAAACTTACCAGGAAAAAATTTTAAAAAGCTTAGTAAATGGTTAAGCTCTGGTTCAAACGCAGGCCCGTGAATTCTGGAACCTTCCATGCAATTTCTATCTGTGCTGCTTCAGGAGAAGTTTGGAAGCTTTACTTTAGTTACAAAAAGGAGAGATGTGAAGGCTGAGGGCCAACTGCTACAGCCCAATTTTACCCAGTTTACAGATGATTGAGCTGAGCCTAAGCAGGGGGACAGTAGAAAACAGCAGGAATGACACTGTCAACGGGGACATTGGCACACCTCGCATACAACACGCTTCCTAAAGTGGTCATCTGAGCCCACCAGGAGACGGAGTTGGGGTGGGGGTGGGGGTCTCAGAAAACTGCCTTGTGAGAAAGAAAAGAACCTTCATGGGTAGAAAAGGTACAGTTGCCATGGCGACCACAAATTCTTGGCCCAGTGGATTGAGTCTTAATTCAGAGAGCCCCGCTTTTCCAGAGGAAAAATGAAATAAAGCGAATCAGAATCCCTCTGAGCTGTGGCAGCCTTCCACAGAGGGGCAGTGTCTCTGGCGGCCTCACAATCTAAACAGATTAACCGCCAGCGCCGGGAGGCCTGTGAAGGGCCTCTGCAGAAGATGAAGTGGGTTTTCATACCTGACAGTGTCCCAGATGGAGCTTAGCGTGGCTTTACCAAAGAAGCTGCCAGAACAAATATGACACACTGCTCTGACAGGATCCCGTTCCAGTCGTGGGTCTCCCACAGCGGACCGCGGCTGGACCCTCACAATGCTGGCTTTTTCTATCCAGTCCACTGTCATTTATTGACCCAAGCTAAGCCCCTGGCTCTTGCTGCTTTCCTACTCGGCTGCCCACAGCCTCCACCGCCCGTTTCAACAGAGGCTGCGTTGTAATTGCTCTCCACGATGGAGCCCTCATTCTGGAACAGTTGTGGCCCAGTGTGAGGAGTCCTGCCTGCCACCACTATGTTTCCCGGCGGCACTTTCTTTACTACCCTGCCCAGCACACATGCACACAGTCATCCCAAAGTCTAGAGAAGGTACGGGCTATGGGAGCTTCATTCCTCGTGGGCTGACCCTCCTGACCCACATACTATTCCGGATGGTAATACCAGCCATCTCCTGTACAAACTAGATTCCAATTTTTCATGTTTTACCCGTGCCTCGACAAAAGACGCCAACGAAAGAACTCAATGCCTCCAGTGGGGGAGGGGTGGGGAAATCTACCCAAATCCTAAGACTTCTGGACCTCAGAAGGGTTTCAAGTAGTAGAGCCAGCTCTTTTGAACTCGTGATGGTGGTCCCACACTCCTTTATTTTCTTATCATGTTTATTTAGCTCACACAAAAGTTATTCAAGTATTATAGATTTCTAAATAGTCAAAGAAAATGTTTATTCCATCTGGGGCCCCCAGTGAGGTGAACTGTTTTCAGTTTTCTGCTTTCAGTTGGTGCTGGGCTTCCATTTTCTCAGACAACTCTCAGCATTACCTTGTCTGTCTCGTCTGTCTCGTTAGCAGATTGACAAGAGTCGAGCAGCTCAGCCTCACCACTCCATAGGTGAAGCCAGCAAAACCAGCAGAATCTGGGCAGGCAGCTCTAGTCAGCGGCTCTACTGCTCCCTCCCGGCAGGACCAGGGCAGACATGGCGAGTGTCCATCTAGGGTTCTATGCATCTAGGGTTCTCTGAGGCTTTTCCAGAACACCGGAGATCTCTGGCGGGCTGGTGTGGTGTGTGGACCTAAGGCCTGGGCAGATGCATTAGAAGATAGATTTTCCTTTGAGAAAACAGTATCCTATCCACAATTGCCATGAGGACAATGAACTACCTAGATGGCTGGGCCTGAGTAAGGGGGTGACTTCATCACTATGGATCCGCTTCTGAACTCTGCCTCTGAATGGTGCACCATGTAAATGAATCAACTATTCAGAAGAATACTGACATTTAACCACAAATTATTTTACAAATAAAATTTCCCCTACCACCAAAGCAATGTGATTAAAACATATTTTGTGATTAAGATGGCCTGCTAGCTGTGCAGTGGATGAGCCCACAGCTAACCCATGGAGTCCAGGGAGATGAAAGATACTGGACTCTACCAGGTTTCTCTTTTGGGCCACCAACTAGCTCCCAAATCATGGCGCAGAGACTTATTACTAATAATGAATGCTCAGCCTTAGCTTAGACCTGTTTCTTTTTTTTAATTTATTTATTAGTTCTGGTTAGGGAACAAGCTTGTTTCAAGTCCCTTCTCCCTCTCCCTCCCCTCACCCCCAACCCTCCTCCCCCACCCCCTACCCCCACCCCATCCACCCACCACTCCCCAGGCAGGGTAGGGCCCTCAACAGGGGCTCTGCAAAGTCCACCAAATCTTCCTGTGCTGGTCCTGGGCCCTTCCCCATGTGTCCAGGGCCAGAGTGTAACCCTTCACGTGGGATGGGCTCTCAAAGTCCCTTCTTGCACCAGGGAAAAATACTAATCCACCACCAGAGGCTCCCTGGAATGCAGAGGCCTCCAAATTGACATCCATGTTCAGGGGTCTGGATCAGTCTTGTACTGGTCTCCCCGACAGCATCTGGGGCCCATGTGCTCTCCCTTGTTCAGGTCAACTGTTCCTGTGGGTTTCTCCAACCTGGTACAGACCCCTTCGTTCTTCATTCCTCCCTCTCTTCAACTAAATTCCCGGTTTCGGCTCAGTGTATATCTGTGGATGTCTGTCTCTGCTTCCATCAGCCACTGGGTGGGGGCTCTAGTTCCCGGGTCGGTCGGCGGACTAGACCTGTTTCTTCCCAGCTCTTATAGCTTAACCTGTTTCTCTTCATCTACATTTTGCCTCGGGGCTTTTACCTTCCTTTCTTTCTGTGTGTCTTACTTTCTTTACCTGGGCATGTCCCTCTCTTTCTCCCTTGTTCTTGTCTCCTCTTTTGTTTTTCTCTCTGAAGCCTAGATTTCTCCTCCTATTTACACTCTCTGCCTGCCAGCCCCGCCTATCCTTTTCCTGCCTACCTGTTGGCCTTTCAGCTCTTTATTAGACCAATCAGGTGCCTTAGGCAGGCAAGGCGAGACAGATGGAACATATCTTTTCATAATTAAGCAAATGTAGCACAAACAAATGTAACACACCCTTACATCCTTAAACAAATGCAGCATAGCAAGTATAACATACCTTTACACAGTTGCAGTACTATCCTGCAGCATAAACAAATATAACACATCTTTGCATCGTTAAAATAATATTCCACAACAGTGGATGTACTTTTGCCTTGCACATCCAAAAGGAATGAATTCAGTGGAAATAGAATAACCAAATCTTAATTATCTGTTAGTGAAGGGAAATCCAGAGTCAGTGGCCTGAAATGTAAGTCAACATGAACATTTCTATCTCGTGTTTGGAACATGTTGTCCCCTTTGGAATGTGGATCTGTTTTCTCTGAGAAACTTCTAGCACTGAACACTAAAGTAGCCCAAAGGACTAAAATATTGGGAAGCTATCCTGTTTTCTACATTTGCCTCTTAGGATGCCTTTGGCTACTAGAAACAAAACCCTCAACCAAAATTGATTTAAACAATGAGGCATTTTACTATCTCACCCACAGAGACCCCCAAGTCAGAATTTTAGTGTACTTTAGTGTACATCATTGATGCCATGGGGGTCCCCAGTCTTCCTATAATTTTCTCTGCTGTTGACAGTGCTGGCTTCAGGCTTTGAATCATGGAAACGCCACAGGTGGACATTAAGCTTCACCTCCGGGTACAACATCAAGGGGAGGAGCCATCTTTCATAGGACAAGAAAGCTTCTCCAGAGTCCCCATTCTGTCCCCTGAAATCACAGAGTTCCTCCCTTCATCCCATGCCACTCCAGAAGCAGCCATTAGCCTACAGAGGAATGGAGTGATTGCAGTGGGCTTAGAGACAGACAGTAGATTCAACCCACCAAACCTCCACTGCCCACCCACTAAGAGGCCCTTTTGGGCACTCACCTGTCGCAGGGTAGACACTCACCTGTAGCAGGATATTGGCTCTGAGAATCAATTTACATGGAGATGACTCCTTCCCGGTCCTTCCTCTCAGGTTTACTTTTGCTGAAGAATGGCAAGAAGTGAACTATGTGTTTTAGCTTCAAGTTCTTGCTGCATGAGTGCTTCTTGTGATTAAAACTAAGTTTAAACAAAAATAATGCTTGCATCTCTAAGACAACTTTCAGTCGGAGGAGAGTTCAGCAAGCCACTGAGAGCAAATTTGTCTCGAGAGAACACAGTAAGAAGTAGCCAGCCCCAGATTCAAGGGGACTGAATCTACTAGGATGAGTATTATGTTCACTATTGTCATTTTCAGAAATCTACCTGTTTCATAGCTATTTTCAAAAGCTAATGATCGCATGCCATGTATGACATATGGTGGTGTCATTGACTCAAAGGGTCTCTGCATACTGCGAGACAAGTGCTTCACCTTTGACCACTGTGCCTGCCCCAGGAGCTCAGAAGTGGACACTCAGGGAGTGGTCTCATTAAAAGCAAACAATCCCATAAGGCAAGAAATGGATTGATGTCACTAACTTGCTGAGTTAATAACCACCTCAGCTGCACAAAGCCCCAGTTGGAGGTTAAGAAGGGAATTGCCTACAAGCAATTTACACAGAGCAGCTAAGAAATAAAACACAGTGTCAGATAGGCCACTAAAAGCAAACCTGGGAATATGTGCCCCCCCCAACTAGAAAGAAACAGAGGGTGCAGCTACTAGCTACATTTATGTTTGAAAGAGAAATAGATAAAAAAAAAAATGTGTAGACATGGATCGATCTGATTAAATGCTAGTGAAAAACATTCATCTCAGACATTTATGACCTGCACTATCAGCAAAGCACAGTTTGGTCTCAAGTTTTAATAGAATAAATGGCAGAAATGCCAGATCAGGATCATCCTCAAACCAACACTGAAGGAAGAAAATTCCCATCCTGATTTGATGGAGCCGCACTGCCCCTGAGCAGCGTATCTTCAGCTTCCACGTCACATGAATTACCAGGGGAGCTTGAGCAGACGCAGGCTCTGACTCGAGAGGTCCGAGCAAGGCCCAAGAGCTTGCATTTCTAACAAGCTCCCAGGTGATACTGATGTTGCCACTCAGGGAGCCAGTTTCTACCTCACCCTGGTGAAGAGCAAAATGTATTGAGTTTGCAGGTCACGTGGTTAAGATGTACAGAAATTTTAAGATGGGAATCACTGAAAGCCAGCCAAGGGGGAATGTGATCGAAGTGAGATATAGCCATCTCCATTGACAATCAGGGAAATACAAATCAAAGCTATGAGGTAACACCTAAGACCCACTAGAAGTGGCTATCATCAATAAATAAAAATAAACCAACTGTGGTACTCAGAAGGCTGAGCCAGGAACATCACCAGCACCCAGGAGTTCAAGGCCAAGTTGGGTGACTTGGTGAGATTCTGTTAAACAAAGAAAGAAAGAAAGAAAGAAAAAAAGAAAGAAAGAAAGAAAGAAAGAAAGAAAGAAAGAAAGGAAGAAATGCAAAATACACAAAAACACATGTTGGTGAGGACGAAGAGAAATTGGAACCCTTGTACATTGCTGGTAGGAATTTCAAGTGTCACAGCCCCTGTGAAGTCCAGTATGACAATTTTTCCAAAAAATTAACAGAATTGTGTATGAGCCACAATTCTGCTTCTGTATACAAACAGGAAAGAACTCAGGCAGTGTCTCAAACAGATATCTGTGCACCAGTGTTCTGGGCAACATTATTTCACAACAGCCAGAAAGAAGATAGACAAAACCCAAATGTCTCTTAGTAAACACTATATTCTGAGTCAGGAGTATCACCCCAAACCCATGCATTAACAACTTAGTTTCCAGCTTGGCACTATTGGGAGGTGGTGGACACTGTTAGAGGTGAGTACAATAAGAAGTTTTATTCCCCAGGGCATGCCCTTGAAGAAGATACTAAGACTCATTCTTGCTTTTCTTCTCTTTCTGTCTTCAGAGTCTTAGCCATGAGACAAATAGCTTTGCTACACTGTCACTGTGATCGTTGGACTTATGACAGGACCTACAGCAATGGCCCCAAACAATGATGCACTGGAAACCCTGAAAACAGAACCAGAAATAGAGAAAAAATCTAAAACCCCAAACCAACTTTTCTCTTTGTGAACTGGTTATCTCGGGTATTTGTTATAGCAGTAGAAAGTTGACCAATGCAATCTGTGAATGGATAAGCAAATTATGAGCTAGACACATGATGTACTATTCCTCACATAAAAAGAGAATGAGATTCTCACACAGCCTACAGCATGGATGAACTTGGAAGCCATTGTGAAACCCGAAATAAGCCAAAGACAAAGGGAAAGCTACTTTGGGAGTCCATTTGTATGAGGTGCAAGTGGTCAAATTCATAGAGCTAGAAAGAATTTGAGGAGGGAGGAGGAAGGGGAAGGAGAATTTCTTAATTAGCAGGTGTAGAGTTTGAAATGGGAAGATGACCATGGTAATAGCACAAAAATATGAACGTGTTTAATTCTACTGAAGGGTAGAACCAAAATGGTTAAATTAATCAGTTTTATACACACACTGCCACCACTACCATAAGAAAGGAAGGAAGGAAGGGAAGGGGGAGGGAAGGAAAGGGAAACCCACTAGCTTCATACACAAAGGAAAGAAAAAGAATGATCATGCCTGGCTGAGCAGGGCACAGCTGGTTGGTCATGGGAACTAAATAGGAGCCTCCTCCTAGACCTACCTGGAGTTCTGTCTTCTCTGTCCCAAAACTTCTGGCACTGGGCAGCTCTATGATAATGTACAAATCAAAGGGAATAAGGGGCTTCTCCTGCCTGTGGTCCTTTAGATGAAAGCTTCACTCTCCTGATATTATTGCCCTTTCAGTACAATGTAGAGATAGATGATGTTTACATCAGTAAAATGGAGGGAATGTCTCCCAAAATATTTTTGCTGGGAATACTGGTCTTAAGAGTTATATCCTGGGGATAAAACATGGCATTGTGGTCAAATATTCACAAAGCACACCATCTTGTTTAAAAACACTCTGGAATGTTCTAAGGTAAAGAAATCTGAGTTTTGTTTTGGGTTTGGGTTTTGTGGGATTTTTGGTTGGTTGGTTGGTTGGGTTTTGTTGGGTTTTTTTTTTTTACCTGGTTATCTTTCTTTGGGTCCCCAAAGCATATGCTGAGACAAGGCTGGGAGCAGCAGCTGTATGCTTGGGAAGTGAGGTAAAGAAATTGAGAAGAAAGAGGATATGACCTTAAAGGAAATAGTATTAAGCTACCTACTATTAGAGCAACTGAAGCTCTGTCCCACTGGGAAAATCCAGAAGCCAGCCTATATCACATGTCAGCAATCACATGTAGGGGCCAGGGGACCAGGCATTCATACGATACTCCCACCAGTCAGAGTTTGAGGACTACTCATGGCTAGTACCAAGTCCTGACACAACTGGCCCATTGTAGGACAAAAAAAAAATCCTTCTGTGGCTTTCAGAAGGGCCCTGGGTAAAGAGATACCATCTATGACATTTAAGCAGGAAAGTGGAAGATCCACAACATCAGTATTTTCCAAGCTTCCATGACCAGAGAGTGCTTGTTCCCTCATTACCCAGCACTTAAAGGTATCCTGCAGAACTCTCTAAGATCCCTCTGGTTCTGACTACCTTCTAATACACTCTCATTTTAGGTAAAATAACTTACAAGCAAGACACTAGGGAAGCTGAGGCAGGAGAGATCACCATGAGTTTGAGGCTGGCCAGGGCTACCATTAGTCATTTTTTAGGCCAGCCTGTACTACAGCATGAAGCCTTGGTGAAGTGCTTGCTGAATGAGCTGAGGACCTGAATTCAATCCCCAGCACTTACACATAAAGCCGGGTGTGATGGCACATGCTTGTGAGCCAAGCACTAGTGAGGCAGAGACAGGTGGATCCCTCGCACTGCTGGCCAGCCAGCCTAGCCTAATACATAAGTCACAGGTCCAAGTTAGATACCCTGTCTCAAAAAACAAGGTGGATGGCTCCTGAGGAATGACACCCAAGGTTGGCCTCTGTTGTGCACACACACACACACACACACACACACACACACACACACACACACACACACTTTGATTAAGCCTCTTCTGGTTGAAATGTCACTCTGTTTCTCAGTCTTGACCCTACTCACCACGTGCTGGTCAAGCCTGGCCTCCTGTCAGGGCTGTTGCAGACAGAATGCCCAGGCACTGATTTGCCCTGTCCCTCTGGTGCCTGAGATCCATCCATCTGTGGCATGGCTTCCCCCAAGGTGAACTCACCATCCATGAGCAACTAGCAATCTCCTCTTTAACCACACATGCTCACTGGGAAAGAACGGTCTGTCCCAGGTTCCCAAGTCTGCATATTTGACTTTTTTTTTTTTATTTTTTATTTCCCACGGCAAACTGACCCCCAAAGTGTTTTCTTGTGTTTAAAACAGGAACTCTTCCTCGGGCCTGAGGGAAATTTGGGGCAGGAGAACAGCCACTTAGATCTACTAGCATTTGTTTGTAGTGAAGAAAGGAAAAATGCTTAACCAAGAAACATGAAGAATCCTCCAGACAAATGAGCTATCTTGAAAGATGTCACAGCTGTGCTGACAAACAGTCAACCCCATCCACCGGCGGGTGTCTCCTCTCAGATCCAGGTAGTTAAAGGCTTTCTTTGGGCAGAAAAAAAATCACACTGGCCTTGACTCAGGCATCGTCACTCTCTTTAGCTGACAAGTCTTAAAAAGAAATCAAGAACCAGAAAGAATTAAAGGCTTGCCTATTTTCCCTCCATCAGAAGCCTTACAGCTTCTAGAATTTATCTTGAGGTCCCATTTTCAATCTCTCTCTTCCCGCACAAACATATCAATAATTGTCCCATTATACACACACCTGAACTATATTTACAAAACGTGAGTATAAATTATCCTGCAAATCGTATTAACACTGTGAATAAATTTAAAGATGTTCAAGTGAGACCACAAATCAGCCTGTTTCTAAATACCTAAGGCCAGTGTGAAATCAATTCAAGCCAAAAGCCAAGAAAGAGCCTGGCCCCACGTGGGAGCTGAGGAGAAGCAGGCTGGCTTCTGCAGATGTTGCCTTGGAAGGCAGAGAAGGATCAACAGCTGGCGACTAGGTGCACCTCACCCCACATGGAAATGAATTACACACATCCTAGGTTCAGGGGGAAGAGTAATGTGTGGGACAACCAAGGCTGAAACAAGGACTTCAAAAGACACAAGCAGTGTGCTAAGGGGCTGACAGGCAGCCAAGTCAGATGTCACATGGAAGTGAAATCTTTAGTTTTGATATTCTGATTAAAAATATAACACACATACAAAACGCATGCACATGTGCACACACACACACACACACACACACACACACACCATAGTTGGGCATGTCTGTGATTTTAGCCCTGGGGAGGCAGAGACAAAGTACTGCCAAGAGCTCAAGGCTAGCCAAGACGGCATAGTGAGTTCCCAGCTGGTCCAAGGCCTTGCCTCAAACAACAACAACAAAAACTAAGATTATGAAATTTTTAAAAATCCCCCCATGGGGGGCTGCTACCCTCTAAACATAATGTATGCTAATAGTTTAATGTGTTTCAGACCTTCCCACACCTCCACTTTTGTTTCTCCTTTATTTATTTGTTTGCTTGATGTGCTGGAGACCGAACCCAGGGCTAGGCAAGCACTCCTCCCCTGAGCTACAACCCCAGCCCTCTCATTCATCCATCCATCCGCCCATTCATTCTTCTTAAAAGAAAACTGAGTGATATAGTCAATATTGTTTTACAATGTATTTTGTTTGTTTTCATTTACAGTCACAGGTCCCTTAACAGTGGGGATATGTTCTCAGAAATGTGTCACTTTCCAGTGTGTCATTGCTAAAGCACCATACACAGAATGCAGTTACTCAAACTAAAAAGGCCATGTCACCAAGTGATATAATTTTATGGGACCATGGCCATATATGTAGTCCCTCATTGGCCTGGATGTAGTTATTTATTACATGACTGTATCTTGGTCCAATATCCTCTGTGTTGTAACAACCTCATTTTTCAAGACTTCCTTACACTTCTCTTGTGAGAACGTCTCAAAACTTTTTTCTTTCTCCCTGATCGATGGGCATCTAGGTCGTTTCCAGTTCTTCATATTTGAAACAAAATTATAATAGATATCCTTAAACTTGGATCGTCCCCCATTCCTACATCTTTTTCTAGTCTAAAATTGCTCAATAAAAAGATACAAACATTTGACTAATAGACACTGTCTAAAGATCATACTTCTATGCCCTGAAGATTAGGAGGACAGAGCAGGCATCGCTGCAAGAGTAAGCCTCAAGATGCTTCCTGGGACCTGTCCTTTAAATGGTAGCAGAGGAGGCCAAAACTGTAGCTTGGGGACAGTGTTTGGAAGGAATAGACTGCCACAACGCTCCATTGCACCCCAGTCCCCAGCCCTGTGCTCCTCCCTCAAACATGCCCATGCCTGCAAGCTGTGCTACAATCATGCTAAACAATGCCTGTTGCCCAGTCATAGTGTCTCTTTCTGAGGCAGTTTCTGAGGAGAGTAGACTTCTCTACTCCCTCTATCTACTTTGAGATCTTTTGGTTCGGTTTTTGGAGGGACAGGTGATTGAACTCAGGGTTTCACATGGGTGAAACACTAGGTGAGTGATTCACTACGGAACTATATCCTCAGCCCCTCTATTCTCTCTTTCTAACCCAGAGCCACCCACATGGAGGACCAGCTCATGGCCACCCACCTGTTAACAGCCAATCATAACTTGACACCTGCTCCAAACCCATGACCAACAAGACCTTATTTACCTCTACCCATAAGTAGACACAAGGTCAAAATCATAACAAAGAGTTCCAGAATTGCCAGGTCCTGCAGTGTTTACTATCCTGTTGCCTGCCATCTGTAGCCTTATGCCTTACAATGACAGTGGCTCAATCCTTCTCAGTGAAGAGACAAGCAAGGACCTCGGCAGCCTGGCTCAAATATGACAGAGAAGACTCTGTCTACCTTACAGGTCAGTTGTGAGGATTCACAGGGTGTATGTGGCAGACCTGGCACCTAGCTAGGACTCAACAGCTGTATACTGCTAACACTAATAATGTTGATGTCATCATAATGTCCCTTACTGATACACACTGATGCATTCAGACACACACATCTCTTCTATGACTCTAAGGCTTCTCCAAAGGAGCTGACAGAACCAGAGTCCATGTCAGATAAGCATGTAAGGTGGGCAGTGATGGGAACAGTGGAACTATTCAAGATGTAGGCAGTGGTGGTAGAACTAACAGGGACTAGCGGAGGCCCCTTTTTGCTTGGAGGCCATGTTAAAGGTCTTCCCCTACATTTGAGGGTCGGGGAAATGTTAAGAAGGATGCTGGCCATTGGTGGCACATGCCTTTAATCCCAGCACACAGGAGGCAGAGGCAGGTGGATCTCTGTGAGTTCAAGGTCAGCCAGGTCTACAGAGCGAGTTCCAGGACAGCTGGGCTGTTACATAGGGTAACCCTGTCTTAAAAAGACAAAAAAAAAAAAAAAAAAAAAAAAACGCCCTCAGAGGCAGAAGAGAATGTGTGTAGAGTATGTGGTCAAACTTGAGAACTCAAGCCCTGTGGGTAAACTATGCCTCCCGAAGGGCATGGGGAAATAAAGGTTTTGGAGGAAATTGAAATTCATGCCCTCCATTTTCTTATTGTTAATCTGCCCAAGGATGAAGCATGGCCAAACATCCCAGAGCTGCGCCTTCCCCTGCCCAAGCACCTAGCCCCGTTGTTAGCTATCACGTCACGTCACGTCACGTCACGTCACGTCACGTCACGTTATTGGGCATTTCCTCAGTGCAAGTGTTTTCCACATGGGGCCCAGCGTTGTCCAGTGGAGAGGCTTGCGAGACTCCTGTGGGAGCATGAAGAAAGGCTATGATCTGTGTCAAGAAGCCAGGAGAGGCTTTCTGACATCCCGTGATGTGATGAGAGATAGCCAGATCAGGATCTTTATTATGCTCTGTCTGATCAGCGTATCAGAAAGGATTCTACCACGCACTGAACTGTATCCTGTAATCAATGATAAGCTGTCAGAAAAGACTTTTTAAATGAATTGCTTAGACTAGAATGTGACCTGAGAAAAATGGCCCTGTATTCAGGGAAACTTTTTTTTTTTTGAAAGAGAGAGAGGCAATTTTGGTAGCTAAATATTTGAGTGTGCTTAAATATTTATAGATTCACAATGTTAAATATTCAGGTTACCTCTGTAGGCAGATGTTTCTTATCATCAGCTATAGACTCACAGATCCGAATATCTCATTACCTGCTTCTTCGGTTATTCTTACAAGTCCTTTCAAGTGACTTAATTGCTCCAGGAACCAGGACATTTTTATCAGTTCCTGGGAGCTAAATCTCTCACCCTCCCTGCACTGTACCTAAAGCTGAAACAAGTCTGGAATCGTGACTTTTCCCTCGGCTTTTGTCCCACCCCCTCTAGGCTTCCTCCATCACAGCCAGCCCTCTCTAGCTCTAACTATGAGCATAAGCCTTCTGGCCCTCCTTCTCTTAGCCCCTTGAGGACCCTATAATGAACTGTCCCAAACAGTGTATCTTATAAAGACAGAAACTTATTTGTCACTCTTCTGAGGGCCAAGAATCCCAAAGCCAAAGTGCCCACAGATTGGTGTCTACTGAGAGCCTGTGGCCTGGTTCCCGGATGCTGCCCTCTTCTCTCTGTTTCCTCCCATGGTGGGCAGGGTTAGACAGCCCTTGCAGGTCTCCTCTTAAAATAATATTTGAGATTCTATTTTCTTTATGTGTGTGAGGGTTTGCTTGAATATAAGCCTGCGCATCACGTGCATGCAGTGCTCTCAGAGGCCAGAAGAGGATTTCAGATCTCCTGAGAATGGAGTTGAAGACAGTTGTGAGCCACCAGGTAGGGACTGGGAATTGAACCTGGGTCCTCGGGAAGAGCAGCAGGAGCTCTTAACCTCTGAGCCATCTCTCCAATCTCTCAGGCCTCTTTTATAGGACCACTAATCCAATTCTTGAGGACGATAATTTCAGGACCTTCCGACCTCCAAAAGTTTCAATCTCTTAATATGATTGCTTTGGGATGAAGATTTCAACCTAAGAATTGAGGAAGCCGGAGACACTCAAATGTGACACTTATCTCACATCCATCTGTATAGAAGGAACAGCCTGCCCCTAGTCTGCTTCCTCTGCGAGAACTGTAAGGTACTCTGGGGGTTACCCTTAAATAAATCTTGCAGTTTGGGCCCAAAGCAATAGAACTGAGATTGGCCATTTACTTAATCGCCTTATTTGATTATACATAACCCAAACTCGTTCACTCCCTCTCCTGCATCCTAGTGACTGCTCAGCCCTCCACCTCTACCTGAGCTCCAGGAAGAAATAAAAGCAACAGCATAAGGGTCCATCCAATACGCAGAGCTTTGGGTCCCTAGTGTCCCTGAAAGTGCCCTGGTTACTTCACCCTTGTTGATAGCTTAAGTTAGATTTCTGCTCACACATTACACACCATAATAGTCAATGAATATGTGTGCAAGATGTAAATTCTATTGCTTTATCACCACACTGGGACAAGATTTGAAGGATCCCAGTCTGTTTTCCTCAAAGTAATACAGCCCACTGTCGGGTGCTGCCTGCCAGCCATGCACAGATCTGTGAGCTGCTCGGTTGCCAGAATCAATGGAAGGCTTTTTACATCTAATATAAACCACTGCCCTCATGAGCTTGCTATCCCAAGAGGGCACTCATCATTAATTATGATGCCATGATGACTGTCATAAGAAAGGAACAAAATGCTTGCCATAGCAGCTCAAGGTGGGACTCTTAATACCCTGCTGTGGGAGTGAGAAGCGCACGAGTGCACATACCAGCGTGCTTGTAGATGCGTGCACATGTGTGCAAGGGTGTGCATGTGTATGTGGAGGTCAGGGGTTGATGTCGGGCACCATTCTCAATCACTTTACACCTCATATTTTGAAAAAGAATCTCTCACTAAACCTGAAGCTCGCTCGTTCTGCTAAACTGGCTGGCCATCAAGTCCCCAAACCCACCTGTCTCTGCTACTCCCAGGGTTTGGTTTTTGTTGTTGTTGTTTTGTTGATTGGTTTTCTTTTATTTCCTTTTCTTTTTCTTCTTGATTTTTCAAGACTGGGTTTCTCTGTGTAGCTTTGGAGCCTATCCTGGAACTCATTCTGTAGACCAGGCTGGCCTTGAACTCACAGAGATCTGCGCCTGCCTCTGCCTCCCGGGTGCTGGGATTAAAGGTGTGCACCACCACCACCCAGCTTTATTTCCTTTACTTCATCTAAGTACTGGGAGGTCACACTCAGGGCTTCATGCCTCCCAGGAAGCCACCTCCCCAGGGATAGAGGAGGCAACCTAAAGGATAAGGAGAATTACAGTAGAGAAAGATCAGAAGGAACATCCCAGCCAGAGAGCTAGGAGAAGCAAATCCAAGAACAGTGACAGTCCCGCTGAACTGCCTTGTGCATGAATGTAAACTATGGGGAAGACACAGTTGGGGGCCTGCTTTGTGCTGGGCTGAAGGAGTGCCCTCTTGATTTAATAGGCCATGGGGAAAAGTCACAAAAATCTATCTGAGCCAAAGAATGGCTGGATCTGAGCTATACTTTAAAGAGATTAATCCAGCAGCATTTTGTGGGATGGCTTCAGGGGCAGAGAGAATGGGAGTAAGAAGAATAAGAAACCAGACAAAGTAATCCTGGGCAGAAGATAATGAGGGATTGAACTAGGCCAGCCAAGATGGGAAGGAGGAAGTTGATGGATGGGAGAGAAACTGCCAGTGCAGAAAACTGACGTGATTTGACAGCCCTGAGTAAGAAATCTTTCACAAACATGTGTATCATTCCTATTTACTGTTACTTGGGGCAGTAGGGATCAGCAGACCGTCTGTCATTAATGCTAATGAATAAGTCAGATTTTATCCCACATTTAAAGCATACTGCCAGGAACCCAAACCCCCACACTCACAGAAATAAGGGAATACTTTTTTAAGATTTATTTTTTCAGCATTCTTTTGTTGTTGCTGTTTTGTTTTGTTTGAGACAGGATTTCTCTGTGTAGCCCTGGCTGTCCTAGAACCTGCTCTGGAGACCAGAATGGCCTTGAACTCACAGAGATCCACCTGCCTCTGCCTCCTGAGTGCTGGGATTTAAGGTGTGCACCACCACTGTCCAGCTATTTTTATTATTCTTGATTACATATAGGCACATGGTCCTGAATGTGTGTGTGTAAGTGAGTGAGCCCTTGAGGAACTGATGTTACAGATGCTTACAAGCTACCTGATGTGAGTACTGGCACCAAACTCATGTCATCTGGAAAAACAAGTGCTTTTAATCACTAAGCCACCTCTCCAATCCCCAAAGTAAGGGAATATCCATGGCCAGGACCAGTCACCTACTTAATATACACAACAGGGTCACACTCCTGGACCTCTAATCCCAAGAGGAACACCTGGAAAGATGTCACTGTGTCCCTGAGTTGCCTCAGGGTCCACTAGGCCTAAACCTAACCTAGAGGCAAAGCTGTTTCAGAGTTTCCTAAGAGAGTGGCCCCAAGGCTCTGTATAGAGACACATAAGCTATGGAGGACAAAAAAATAGAATTGTCTTTTCTCATCTGCTTCCTTGTCACCGAGAACAAAGCACGTAGTAGAGGGACTAAACAAATGGTTTAGTCACTGAATGAGTTCCAGATATCCTAAAATGTCTGAGCATTCTCTCGAGGCCACAGCAGCGGCTGCTCCACCACCAGCATCATTGCCCTGCACATCAGAAGCACCCCAAAGAAAGCTGCGATCCCAAAAAAGAGCACAGTGTGTCCCTATTTGCACAGACCCCGGGAAGAGGGAATGGGAAGGGGGCATGTGGCAGAGACACAACCCCTGTCCTGCCCCGCCTCCATCAGCAGGAAAAGGGATGGCTGTGTTCTCTCAGGGGCAGACAGAGAAACCAAATGCACTAAATAATATTTTTTTTAATTTAAGTCAATAAAGCACTTGAGAATATTTGCAGCATGAACAACTCTCACAACCAAATAACACTGCCGGCTCCTTCCACGGCGCTAGCTTCTGTTTCAACACTTGTTCCCTCCTTATCATCCCGCTATCGCTTCAAGCCATGATTTGATGAATCTCAGTGCCAGAAATAAAGCAAAACTTATTAAAATGATGCTGTCAAAGTGTTGTAATTTTACTCTGTGGCACTTTCAGTTGTTTAAAAACAGGGCTCGCTCCCCAACCCTTGGGCCCAGGCTCAGAAGCAGCACCCGCCTCGGGTCCTCCTGCTTCTCTCTTGTGTATACAGAAGGTTTTCCTCAAATATTGAGGTCCACAAAGGTCCAGAGGGAGAACGCCCCCTCCTCTGACTATTTGTGAGCTGTCGTTACGTATGTGTGAAGCTTTGAGATTGAAAAATGACAGTAATCAGAATTCTGCTACACTGCACTCCAGTAGGAGTCCTTGAAGCCCTTGGGAAATCTAAGGAGGGGGAGGGGGAGCACATTTATGATATGTTATGGATGCACTCCGGTGAGAAGCCTTCATCTCCCTTCAGTGATGGCCATGTCAATCATGAACTTACAGATGAGAGGCATGGAAGAGACTTTCAAGGTGATCATAACCCTCAAGGAATGTAACCTCCTAGTGGCCTTCAAATGAGAATATGGCATTGTCAAAGAGCGATGGTGCCTCCATGGGAACCATGTTCCTACTATGATTGCTTTAATTGGACCAAGAACCACCTAGGAGATGACTGAACTATATTTCTGGCCATGCCTGGGGTAGAGAGGTACCAGAGACAGTTGGTATTTGGGGACAGCAACCGAGGTGGAAAGACTCACCCAGAATGTGAACTGTAGCATCCAATAAGCTGGAGGCCAGGGCGGAACAAAAGTTAGAAGGGGAAAGAAACCAGGCAGTGTGTACAAGCTTCACTCTCACTGAGTGACTGTGTCTTCTGCCACTGTCACTGTGTGTGGGCATCCAGCCCTAGTGTCTTCACCCTAGCCTTTCACCACGGACCCATACCAGAGAACTTCCAGAGAGCTCCCAAGCTGCACGCTCCCTGGACTGAGCAGCTACCAGGGTATCCAGCTCTCACCATGTCGAGGGTTCTTATGGCACTTTCCAGCCTCCAGTTCCATAAGCCAATCTAACAAATCACCTTTCATGGTCACACACACACAACAAGCACACCTGATGGCCTACTTCCTTTTCTCAATGCTGTGAAAAAAAAAATGACAAAAACAATTTAGAGAAGGGGCTGGATGCCCACACACAGTGACAGTGACAGTTTGGCGTCACAGTTTTAAGGTATAGTCCATCATGGTAAGGAAATCATGACAGAGGGGACATGAAGCAGCTAGCCCCATTGCCTCCACAGTCAGGTAGTGTCAGAACACCGTCCAAGAATGGAGTTGTTCGAGGGGAATTCTGAGTGTTTTTGAGAAAACTTGTCACTTCAGTTACTTCAAAAAGGTGGATTTGTTCTTGGAATGTGTATTAGTATTCGGGCATCTGAACTGACCTGTGCTTGGGGTTCTGACAGGATACGCCTTCAGCTGTAGCCACTAAGAGCACCACCTGTGCAAAGTCACTGTGTTCCCTTTTAAAAGGGCCCTGCCCACCTCCCATTCTCCCCCCCTCTTCCTCCCTCCCTCCCTGCCCCTCTTTTCTCTCTCCTGCTGCTCCTGTCCCCAGAGGTTGGTCTCCCCCCTCCCCTTTCCCCCTTTTATGATCCCTTTCCCCAATTAAAAGAAAAAAAAAAACACCTCTGCTTGAACTCTGTCTCATGGTATCTTTCTCTCATGCCACTTTTCTTAAATTACATCAATGTGCTTTTGTTATTTGTTATTATATGCCTCTATGGAAATACATGTTTTTGCCATGTGTGACATGTCCTTGTGGTTGGACACTTTACTCATGTGATTCTTCTTAACCCTCAGAGTATAAACTGTCTGGTTCCCTGAATAAAGTTGGCTATTGCAGGGAGACTTCAGCCCAACTCAGTTTTAGGCTCCATTATCCCAGGTCCCACCAGCAGTTGGAGGGTGAACAAGATAGCAGAGAGAGAGAGAGATGAAGGCTGATGTTGCACCCACCTTCCCAGGACCCCAGTCCACAGAACCTTGCTGCCCAAATTCAGGCCTGTCTTTCCTCTTCGGTTAAACGTTTTCTGAAAACGCCATCACCGACACAATCAGAAGTATGTTTTCACAGTGGTTCCAAATTCAGTCAAGTTGTCAATGAAGACTAGCCTTCACACCTGACGCAAAGGTGCGACCAACTTCTGGAAAGATCAGGCGAGCATACCTGGGAGAAACCATGCCAGGAAATGCTAGGAAAAGCAAGTGGTTGAGGAGACTGGGAGTAGTAGTGGCCAAACTAGCTGGTGGCAGAACTCCAATGAAAGCATTGCAGGCAATCAGCGCTCCAGGATCACATTCATTTCCTCCTTTTGTATTTCCATGAGGTGTGATTTAAATTTGGTTACCCAACGCCTTTTCTAATAGGATTCACACACACACACACACACACACACACCAACTGACACGGGGCCAGGAATGATGCATGTTTCTGGTCTGGTGCAACCAACAGAGATCAGACCGTGGCCTGCCCCTACCCAGGTACTTGGAGAAGCAGAGAGCAGGGTAGCCGCAGAGATGAAATAGGGAAGAACAGATGGGTACAGGGTGGAGGAGGCAGGAAAAACAAACTGAGAATCAGAGGTTAGTGCTGTACCCAAATTCTGAAACCCCAAAATCACCAAGAGACCCATTTCGATGCAAAAGCAAAGAGTCTTTTCTTGTAGTTGTTTTAATGAGCTAACCCCATTAGCTCCGGCCTTTCACCCATTCATCCAGGTGGATGGTTGGAGAAAGACCCCAAGAAACCATGAGGCAGGAGTATATCAGATAGCGTAAGGGGAGTGTCTAGGGGTACGCAACAGTCTCAGGATTGGTGCGCTTCCAGGCTTGGACAGCCTGTTCTGTGTTGATTGGTCAACTGGTTGTTATGGCCTATAGGCCCTCCCAGGACAGTTGCTATGCTCTGCATGTCACTGTTGTGCACTTATACGTAAAGCACACCCAGAGCCGTAAAGCACAGCCCCGCCAGCTAACTTCTGATTGGTTCCCTGCCATGAGGGTATCTGACCTCCTGGTGAGTAAGACAGGAGGCACAAGGTCAGGCAAGCACATGTTCACCTGTCATGGTTGGTAAAACAGGGGGCTGGTTCCTTCAGTCAGAAACTGTCCTGGATCCCCCTCTTCCTGCACTGCTCCCTCTCACTGCTGGCACACATTGACTGAAGAGTGAGGGCGACAGTCTGAGGACAGAATGCTAAAAGCATAGTTTGTACCCAGATTGAATTGGACTCAATTCTATATGATCTTGGACACAACATTGAGTATCTCTAAGCTTCTATTGTTTTCATTTGTTTACAGTAGGACCTAAATCATGGTAGATCATTACTAGGGTACCATGAAATGATATATGCAAACCTTGAATGGGTATTTGGAGTTCAGCCAACTGATCATCCCTAATTCTAGCAAAACTTGCCTCTTTCTTTGGTGAACTGCATGCCCACTCAAACTTTAACCATGTGTTTCTGTGTTGAATTGCTACCTTTTCCTATGACTTTGATGAGTGGGTGACCATGTAGTGACCATCCATCCCAAGTTATTCTAAGCATGGTACATTTCTCATAAGTACCATCATTGATTCTAGAGTACATAGCCTAAGTACCTGGACTCTTTGAAAGGAACAGGGGTACAGATGTTGAAATCCCTGGCTTTGGCTATCCTGCCTTTCTGTGACTTAGTTACCTACTAATTTGAATTGTAGTGCTGTGACATGTTAGGAAAGGAATTCTGGGTAAGCCAGAAGTGGGGTGCTTAACATGACAGGGCCTAAAATATAGAACAGACTGTATAAATAACATTCCAAGGCCTTCTGGCTTTTAAAGTTTCTAATGTTCAGACAGGTCTATGGTTGATAGAGCAGTCTCAACATGTCTGCAATCTTTTGACACTCCAGTCATTAAGCAGCAGACCTTCTGTTCTTGGAACCTGCCTGGATAAAGGAATATAGTAGAAACGATGCTGCATGATTCCTGAAACTAGGAAAGAAAACACCATGGGGCTTTTACAGTGTCTATAGGACATTTACTCTGTGGCCTTTAGTCCTAAAGAAAGACAGTTGGATATGGGTATGCCTAGTGTAGAGAACCATGTGGAGAGAGTTGCCCAAAGAGTCTGGCCTGGTGGGATCTTTTCAACTTCGGGATACTTTGTGAGATGAAGGAACCTTTCAAAGGACCCCAACCAACCCTAGCTTTTATCTGCAACCTTGACTGAGAACTACCTCTCTGAGCCCAGTCAACTCTGCAGCATCATAAGCAAATTACTGATTGTATTTTTCAGCCACTATGTGGAGTGCATTGCCAAGTGGCAAGAGATAACTAGCGAGGGGAAGTCAGGGGCCATCTCTCTGACATAATCTTTGCTAAGAACCAGTATAGCTGTCTGTGGATTCAGCACACTGAGATCAAAGCCTTAGGGATTTAAGCAAGTTGAGGATAATTTAATGTATCATAGAGCCTACAAGGTGCAAAAATCATGAGAAGCTACTTCTGGAACCAATGAAAAGAAATGGACATCGCCCAAGATACACAAAGGCACATAGCTGAACCATATCAGGTAGCCTGACAGATGGTAGAAGCTTGAGGGTCCATTGAGGATGGATCCCTCTGACACAAGCAGCAGCTTATATAGCCACAGACTGAAGCTTCTAGACTCCACTGTTACTGGTACTGGACATCCTACAACCTGCCTATCACCTCTACCAAAACAAAACCAGACACAGGGATTGAAGGAAGAGATTAATTTTATTCCAGTTTGAGGTAAAGAAGATGAGGTAAAACCTGACCAACTCAAAGACAGGTGCAACCTATTTTTTCAAGGGGGGGGAATGGTCTAGGGGGCTTTGTCAGGTGGCAGAACTATAGGGTGGTGGTTTGACCTATCCTTTCCTTCAAAGTCATCCTCAGGCCTCACTAACTCTGTCCTCCTTAACACACTAATTTACAAGAAAAGAGACCACAGTGGTGAGTTAAGGAAGAGAGTGTTGTGATCGATCGCCTCTCCTTTAAATTTTAAAGACCATGGGCAAGGATAGTTACAAGACAGGACAAAATGGAGGAAAGTGAAGATAGCAATCCTTTATTGAGGCCTTTCGAGGAAAAGCTGGTTTTTCCACCCAGTAATACATTGCTACCTTCATAAATTTGTTTTTATTCTCTCATTCTTTAATTATTTTTAATCTGTTGTGCTCCGTGGTACAATAGGAGCTGAGTCCTAGCTCAGGCCTTGGTAGTGATAAGACATTCTGTACTGTCTGGAAGGTCATAGGGTTAGTATCTAACTGAGGCTTTCTGGTAAAGAACAAAGATATACCATTGCCCTCTCATGTACAAGTCAATCAGAATGGGCCTGACAATTGCTTAGACAGAGCCCTCTCAGGAAGACCTGTCTGTCTGTTCTAAAGAATTTAAAAATAGTATAAAGCCTACATAAAAGCATGGGTTGTCACAACAGTCCCTTAGACCTTTGGTCACTCATTCCTGAGAGTGTCATGCTTGACTTTATAATAAACTCCACCTATCCTCTACATGACCTTCTGTGTCTCACCTGAGTTCTTTCTGTGGAGATCTAAAGGACTAAGGAGTGAGATCTCAAATAACAAACATGACTTCAGAACATTTCAAAATGCTGAGATGAGGGACTGGCAAAGTGGCTCAGGGCCACCAAGAACACTAACCACCAAATCTGATTCGCTGAGTTCCCTCCCTGAGGCCACTCAGTGGAAAGACAGAATTGATTTCAGGAGTTGTCTTCTGATCTCCTATGAGAGCTGTATCGTGTGTGTGTGTGTGTGTGTGTGTGTGTGTGTGTGTGTGTGTGTGTGTGTGCGCGCGCGCGCACACACACACACACACACACACACACACACAAATGTAAAAAGAATTAATGCTAAGATAAGCGTGGTTGTAGTTTTAGATGCCACATTAAATTCAACTACATGAGACATATTTTGAAATGTCTTGGAAGGACTATGGTTGTAGGGGTAGGACACTGAACAGACAAGGACATGAGCTGCAATGGACTCATTGTTCTTGTCACCCAGCACCTCTCATTTGTCCCCACCACCACCACCATGCTGGCTCCTTCTCTCTAAGATGTAAGGTTGTCACTGTCTTATAAAATCCTGCCTCACCTAGCACCAGTTCCAAGGGATTAAAAGCCTGCCCAGTAGAAGGATCTCAGGGTCTGCCCTAGCCCTGCTCTTCCTGAGTGTGGTCTCAGGAGTGTGGTAGGCAGATACCCCTCCCCTCCAGATGTGAACTGTGACGCCCTAAAGCTGACTCTGACAGTGGAAACGGTCCCAGCCCCCATGAAAAGATGAAGCCTACAGTCAGAGGGAGAATTAGTGAGTCCCAGGAGGCCCTTATGGTGTTCCTCCCTGCTTATTCACACACCCAATGCTGTTTGATTATCTACAATAAAGAGCATCCTTTGTCACAGTACCAGGAACACAAGCACACCCAATAAATGCTCTTTGTGCCCTGCTGTGCTCCTGGCAAACAGGAGAAAAGTCACCTGTTTGTGAGAGCATTCTGAGCCACACTCCTCTGGGGTCAGCAGTGTGCTTAGCGGCCAGCTTCCTGGGAGCCTTTTAGATGCAGAAACAGATTCCCACCCCAGGCCCCTGAGTGAGAATCTTAGGGAAGGGGGATGGGAACGAGATACCTGCATATAGTCAAGAGTTTGTGGGAGGGCTTCTGATTAAATAAACACAGTTGTTCATCTCTCTACTTCCTTCTAAAAACTGCCAAAATCACAGCAAAATAGAGTGAAAAAAATACCACAAAGCAAAAGGAACAGAAGAGACAACATGTAACATAGAAACTCCGAGATGAAACAAAGAACGCCGAATGCCAGCGGCTACAGGGGAAGCATGTTCCCGCTCAGGCACTGACGAGCCTAGCCAAGGGCCAAGGACGTGGGCTGCAGTGTATTTCTTTTCCTTGTCACCCAGCACTCTTCCCTTCATCTGAAAATAAGTCTTTGTCTCTTCTTGCATGAGGCCATCTCTAAGGAGAACCATCCATTCCTGTCTTTAGCTTAGGACAGAAGCTGCCATCCATTAGCAAAACTTTTAAATTTTTTTTAAAATAAATTGTCTCTGTGCATGTATGGGGGCATGCATAAGGGATCAGGAAGGTTGTGTAGGGGGAAGAATAGAGGAGAGTAAAATAAGAGATACCATAAAAGAGGGAGCCTTATAGGTTTAGAGAGAAATCAGGCACTAGGGAAATGTCCAGCCATCTACAAGAATGACACCAACTAACCATCTAAGCAACAGTGGAGAGGCTACCTTAAATGCCCGCCCCTGATAATGAGATTGATGACTGACTTATATACCATCCTAGAGTCTTCATCCAGCAGCTGTTGGAAATAGAAGCAGACACCCACAGCTAAACACTGAACTGAACTGGAATCCAGTTGCAGAGAAGGAGGAGTGATGAGCAAAGGGGCCAAGACCAGGCTGGTGAAACCCACAGAAACAGGTGACCTGAACAAGGGGGAGCTCTTGGTCCCCAGACTGAGAGCTGGGAAACCAGCATGGAACTGATTCAGACCCCATGAATGTGAGTGTCAATGAGGAGGCCTCGGAAATCTATGGGGTCTCTTGTTGTGGATCAGTACTTATCCCTAGTATAGGAATGGGCTTTGGGAGCCCATTCCACAAAGAAGGATACTCCATCATCCTAGACACAGGGGGTGGGCCTAGGCCCTATCCCAAAGGCTAGGATAGACTCTGGAGACCCCCCCATGGAAGGCCTCACACTCCCTGGAAAGCAGAAATGGTTTGGGATAGGTAGGGTGTTAGTGGGGGGTAGGGGAGGAAGGAGGGGAGAGGAAACTGGGATTGACATGTAAAACAATCATTTAAATTAAAAAATTGAGGGAAAAAAAGCCATTCACTGGCCACTTCTGTGTCTGACCTAACATCCTTATGACTTATGGTGTGTGTGCGTGCACGCGCGCAAGAGAGAGAGAGAGAGAGAGAGAGAGAGAGAGAGAGAGAGAGAGAGAGAGAGAGAGAGAGAGCGAGAGGGAGGGAGAGAGAGAAAGAGCGCACCGTGCTTTTGGAATACATTAACTTATTCTACTGGGTTCCACCAACCCAAAAGCTGAGATGTTGTCACATAGCATCTGAGGTTTACCACAGAGATTTCCTGGCCTTGCTGTAACCCACCTACCCAAAGTTCCCAGACACATATTTGAAAAGTGCTTTGATTGATCACTTGTCTTCTTAATTTTTCTATAGCTAACTATAAGAATGTCAATAATTGGTTGCCACATTAGAACATGGCATTTGGGACAACCTGAGTCTGTGTTCCCAGGCCATGGTCACTCATAGTTGGTTCAAGAATAAACTATCTCATTCCCTTTGCCATAAGAGCTACGTTTTGGATGGGCAGAGAAAATATCCTGCCCCTTTTCTGTTTCTCATACCAGCCCATAGAGTTGCCATCTTTTATTCTCAAGAACTCCAACAAGCCCGAATCCATCTTCAAACATGAGGTTAGGTTTCATCAGAGGAAGGATAAGGGCAAGGGACAATATATATGCACATCAGTGCTGGCCAAGGTCTACTTAACCATTCTCAGTGCCCACAAGGGGGTCTAGAAAAGTCCTTATTGTTTGAAGAGATACCAAGGGCTCTCAGGAGATGGTTGCTTCTACTGCGGGATTCAGCTCTTCCTCATAGATGACTGTCCTCACAAGAGGCCATGGATGCTGTTCTCAAAGGCTTTGCTTTTTCTAAAACCCAAGTTGACTTCATGTTTAGGACAGTAACTTATCTCTGCATCTTCAGCCAAAGTTAAGGAGACAAAAAAAGAAAATAAAGATGGGATGCTAGGCTTTGCTCCTGCTTCTGGGCTCAAGTGAGGTGCTTTTTAGCCAAAACAGCACGCAAGTGCCTGATTCCCTACTGCAAGAGCCAAGCTAACCCAAGCTGGAAAGCTCAGAGACAATAAGAAACCAAGAAGAAATGAGGATAATGCAGAGAAGAAAACCTCCATAGAGGCTACAATTAGTAACCTTGCAGATATTAAAAGATAACATATAGTTAAGTAAACCATTTCAGAACAAGAAACATCAAGTACTGTACTGTTCCTTGTTTCTACTTAGGTAGCTGTTAATGAGTACCATTTAGTGCTTTGTATTGCATTACTTTTTTTATTTACCTTTTTATTTACCTTACTGGGACTGCCATGTCACAGTCCCAGATTTAAATTACTCACTCTCTGCTTTTCACTCAGGAACTTTACACAGAAATGTGAGAGCTAGATCAGCCTCTTCACGTGATTGACCAGCTCCGATGGCCCATCAACCCGCCAGACATCCTTTTCAAGTCAAAACAACCTGGGAAACAGAAGTCTTCTACTTTTCCCATCTGATGGGTAGGGAGCTGCTGGGAGGGCTTTGGGAGAGCAGGAGAGCTCTCCTCCCCAGTGAACTGTGAAGGCCAGCTGGCAGTGTGGGTGGATCCTGAGACAGGAGCAAGGATAGTTAGCTCTATTTGCAATCGTGAAGGTAAAGTCAACAGTGTCTGTCTTTGGGCTGCTCCCTATGTATTCAGCTGACCTCAGTTAACCCTCTCTAAATAAAAGCAGTGACAGAAATTCCCAAGGCAAGTTGGCCTCTGAGAGCAGTGTGCTACAATGCCATCAAAACCTTATGCAGTGAGTCAAAAGCTACAGGGTCACCGCACATCAAGAAAGGCTCATCTTCAAGGATGTCGCTGGTGCCGGTGCGGGTGGTCCATCTTTCTAGCTACTGTTTCCATAGCATCTCATAGGCTCCTTTCAGCTTTACAAAGATCTCACTTCACTAATGCTTATTGCCCAGCAAACGCCATCTGGGACGGTTTGTGTAGATGGTCACCTTGACGGAATCTGGACTTACCTAGGCAACACGATTCCAGGCACACCTGTGAGGGATTGTTTAGGCTCTGGGCATACATGTGAGCGATTGTGTTGACAAAGTTAATTGAAAGGGGAAGATCTACTTGAACAGTCAATTATGCCATTCCCTGGGGCTGGGTTCTAAACTACATGAAAAGGAAAAGGCTGAGCACAAGCATCCATCAGTTTCTTCTTCCTGATAGTGGATGAGATGGGAGCACAGCTTTCAAGCTCCTGCTGCCCTGACTGCCTCACCATGATATTCGGTACCTGGGAGCTAAGAGCCCGGATCAACCATTATCCAATTATTTTAATCACAGCAATGAGAAAAGAAACTAAGTCACCACCCCTTCCGGATGTGCAGCGGATGACAGGGCCAGCAAAGGAACTGGGGTTTCACTAGACAACGTGTGGCAGACTTTTATCACTGACACAACCATTAGAGAGATTGAAGAGCAAGAGAGGCATAAGCCCCCAAAGGGAGAAAAGGCGTGTATAATGGAGCTGCTTTCAGGAAGAGTTGTTCTGCTAGGTCACTGAAAAGGGCTTTTTTTGATATCATAACAGCATTGATCTTTTTTTAAGCCTCCACATTTTAATTACGCCTTTGACTGCTTATAGGATTATCAAAATCTTGGAAATCATCTGAAGATCAAATTAAATGAACGGCAGCAGCATTCAACGAGCTATAGACATCACTAAATCATCCCAGAGTGGATAATGCACAAGCTATTCCACCTGAATATTTTTGAATTAATGTGAAAAGTTGATAAAATAATAAAGAGCTCTGCAGTTAAACCAGTTTTCCCACATAACTTCTTTGGGGATGTGGAACATTTTTATGGACTAGAGAGATGGCTCAGCGGGTAAAGGCGCTTGCCCCCAAGGCAGACCGTTCGATCCCTGAGACTCACACGGTAAAAGAAGAAACTGACTCCTGATAGTTGTTCTCTGACTTCAATATGTACACCACGGCACATGTACATCAACACACACACACACACACACACACACACACACACGACAGATTGCAATAAAAAACAGTATAATAAAAAGTCACCTTTATGAGGTAAGAAGGATTACTCTCTCTCTGCTTTATAGAGATGGAAACTCAGAGATCTGGAAAGCTAAGAGATTTGCTGCAGGTCACATCATGGCTGAATTAGTGTGGACAGGCTGTAGTTTGGAGCTAGAGCATGCTCCAAAGGTCCATGTCGATGACTTGATCACCAGCCAGCAGCACAACCAGAAGTGGTGGAAGGAACTTATGTCTTCTTGGATAGTGGCCTAGTGGAAGGAATTTAGGTCTTTGGGTATGTGTCCTTAAAGGGATATTGGGACCCAACCCCTTTCTTGTCTCCTTGTTTCCCAGCCACCGTGAAGTGAATAGGCCTTCTCTGTCATATGTTCCTGCTATGAAGTACTGACAAGTCCAAAGCAGTAGGGTCAAGCAACTGTGGACTGAAACCTTTGAACCACAAGCCAAAATAAACCTTTCTTCCCCGTAAGTCAATCATCTTGAGTATTTTGTCACAATGACAGAACATTAAACAGTACTACATAAAATACAAAGCACTTGTGAATACATCACATTCCTGATTGTTCTGGGAAAACAATGTTACCTGTGGGACCAGTTAACTGAATCTCTACAGGTGAGAATTTTCCTTTTCAAGGTCTCATCATTGCTACGATTAGCTCATATAATGCCTATATTCCAATTTCCGAAATCATCCTTCCCCATAAGAATTCAAACTCAGACTTACTGGACTGAAATCCATTTTACTTTCTGCTAAACCACCAAGCCTTGAAGATGATGGAGAAATGAATCTTCCTTCTTGAGTGGGATCTGTTGAACCAGATATTTTGAGAGCCCTAGCATTTCAAGGCTCTATGTTGATTCTTCCAGCTCGGTCGGTATTGAAGCACTAGTCTACACAAGCCAGTTGAAACTCTTCTACAAATAGAAGACACCTTAGGAAGTATGGAAGTCTAAACATGCTCCTGTGTAGCATAATATTTGAGATTTAAGATTCAACCAAGAAAGACCACAGTTTTTGAAGACCTATGAGAATCCCAATGTGCCATCACTTAGCCATCCACCAGGTCTATGTATTAAATTGAAAACTCTGTCAAGGCAGAATCTAACAATGCAACTATTGAGCAGACATCTGCAAAATTGCCCCATGACCCCACACACCCAAAGCAGTTTCCTCAGAATCTCCAGAGCCAGGACCCAATGTGCCAGGGAGACATAATACATCTATTAACTTGACTGTCACTTTTTTTTTTTTAATTCAAAGTTACTTCATTTTGACATTGATTTTGATGGCTAGTGTAATTTCATTTTTCAAGCAAAATTTCAAGACTGTCATTTCCACATACTTGCACCCAATAAGAAACAGCTTTGGTGACAACTTTTTTTTTCATTAAGGTTCTTCATGGCCAAACAATAGTGGTTCATTCATCCGAATTGAAAGACAAGGTTGTGAGAAAATCTGTAAGTTGTTTCTGCACAAATCTCCACTCACTCTGAATAGTGCCTCTGTCCAATCCGCTTCACAGATTGGCTTCAGCACAACACTTGGCCCAGTCGGTTTCTCAAAACCGATCTTCGGATGCCATAAAGGCCCCCGGGGTTTTCTGTTGACTCTGGAAACACCGTCTACTGTGTTAATCTTTTCATGCAGCCTGCTCGATCCTGAACTTTTTCCATTCCTGAAATATTACAAGGTTCTGATGTACCCAGGGTGTGCTTTTGAAAACTCAAATTGCTCATTGCTTTTTAAAATTTCGTGAAAACTAATAAACACTGCTTTTTCCTGTCAACGTTTTTACTTTCCTAAGCAAAGTAAATGCAGGGAGTGACTAAGAGAAAATAAGCCTTTACATTAAGTTAGCAAAGTTGAAAGTTTTTCTGTTTTCATTTATCTAATTCTTATGTAACTGTGAAACTGGTTTTCTGTTTTATTTTATCTACTTCTTATGTAACTAGTTTTTTGAATTAATTCTGAATCAGTGGAAATCTCAGTCCCACGAGAACTGTGAAGGATGTAAAAGAGAAAAGAATTCCTCCAGCATATGGGGCTAGTTTCTATCTGAGAAGTCGCCTGGGGGGTGGGGGGGGTGGTCTCTGAACTACAGGAGGGGAAGCTGCTCTGGTGACCTGCTCACCACAGTCTGTGACAGAGGCAGAGAAGGTGTGTGGTGATTCTCAGGTTATGGATTTGATTTGTTTTTCAACGAAATAAAAAGTTGGGAGCCTCTTGCTTGTCCACATTTGTTTTGGTTACAGCTGCTCCTGGGAGGGGCAGTATTTTTGCCATCTGCAAACTGGCAGTAACTCCCAGCCTTTGTGTTATGTTGCAGCATATGTTGGAGGCAGCATTTCTGTCTCTGGGGTGCCTGCTTTGCTCCTCCAGGCCCTGCTTGAAAATCACTTTTCTTGTGCATCCATATGTGGAGGAAGTCCACCAGCCTGCTTTGTCAACCGGGGCTGGGTGTTTTCACTCAAAGACTGCCATTCTGCCCAGGCGTCTCGATGCGTTTGTTCATACCCTTGCTCTACAACCTACTGGGGTGGGTTTTGATGAAGCAGCTTGACAGATGATTAAGCTGGGGTTCAAAGGGATAAAAAGTTTCCACATCCACAGTCACAAAGCTTGTTGGTGAGAGAACTGAGATTCAACCCAGGACTTCCAGACTCCAAGGCCTGGCTCATCCATCCCAGTGTGATGGTCCTTAGACAATGTGTAACATCTGTCAGGAGAAGTGAAGGACTGCAGCTATTGAAAGCCTCGGTGTGGTGTGCAAAGGGTATGTAGGTCATGAGTTAGACCCAGCAGGGATCATCTACTTCAAGCTTCTACCCCAATAAGCAATTCTCTCTACAACATCCTATCCAAATACTTTCCCAGCCTGTGCTACAGTTATTCTAAAATGAGGGGGCAGGGTAAATGGCTATGAATAGGAGCTCGTGTAAGCATAAATATCCACCCATGGCTGAGTTTCTGCGGCAACGTTCTGTTTGGGAACAAGCATGCAAACAGACATGCTCAGGTTGGATCAGAGAATTCCTACCCACAGAGCCTGGTGCCCAGGAGAGACCCACAGTGAGCTGTTCTGCCATCCTGGTTACCATTTGCATGCCTGCCCGGGGCTCACAGTCTTGAAAGTGGTCCCCCAAAGGGCTGGAGAGCCCTTTTAAAACTGCACAAACAACAGGATAAGTATAACACAAACTCAAAGAGCAATCCCTCATAAGCTCGCCAGCCAAACTAATCATTTGTTTGCATTCTTCTTGCTTCCTGCCAGGCTTTGCCCACATGTAAACATGATTTTTCGAGTTGTAATCAAATGTACATTCAATTTGCTCTTCCACTTTGCAATAACACTATATCATAAGCATCTGATGTTCTACCCAGACTGCATAATTATAATTTTTAGTGACTGTATGCTAGTCCATCAAAATGATATGACATAATTTGCTTAACTACTCACTCTTAAGCTGTTTCTGGTGTTTTCTTCATTATAAATTACTCCACAATGATCATGTTCATTTTCATTGATTTTTTCTCTTCTTTTGGACTGTGGCATCAAAGATCACTATACCCTCTAAAGATACATTTAAATGGAATCTATCTTCAATGATGTGACACACAGACCTAAGACCTTAGCAGGACTGATGCCATGTGCAGCTATTCTTTCATATGTTATTTAATATTTGGTATCTTTGGCATCTAACTAGTATGTGTGTTAAGTCCATGAGAACCCTGTCCTCACTGAGCCGGCGTTCTAAAAGAAAGAGAAAGAAAAGTAGGTCTTTGTAATACAGCTGAGTGATACAGTATTTGCCTGCCTAAGATTTACAAGGATTAGGTTTTTGGGGGTCTTTTGGGGGGAGCAGATAAAATTATTTTTAAATCTTCTCTAAACTTGTCATCTTTCCAAGTATGTGTGCCTGTGTGTGTGTTGGTCGATTGGTTGGTTTGGGGAGCATTGTTTTTGCTGTTCTGTTGAGCTTTTCTGACTGTTGTTTTACAGTGTTGAGGGTTCAAACCCAATGCCTGGCATATGTTAGGCAAATGCTCTACCACAGAACTTCTACATCCATAGCTCCTCACCGTTTCTTCTTTAAATTCTGCCATATTCACTTATCTTTCCATAAGATTTGTTTTTATTTCAATTGTGTGTACTCCTACATACCTGAGTGCAGGTGCTTGTGGAGGCCAGAGGGATCAGCTCCTGTGTACTGAAGTTACAGGCTGCTGCAAATCACCCAACATGGACATTGCTAACCAAAGTCAAATCCTCTGCAAAAGCAGCATACACTTTTAACCAATGAGCCATCTCTCCATCCCCTTTATGCAGCACTAAGGATCAAACACATTATGTGTGCTAGGCAAACAGTCTACCAACTGAGCTATGTACCCAGTTGTATTCACTTCTTACAGCTCTTCAGACACAGGCTTTTAAGCATGACATTTTTGTTACCAGATCTATTATCAGGAAAAGGTCCAGTTAGGAGACCACATCAACAACCCAGAGAAACTATATAGGATTCTGGAGATGTGGGATGGCTTGAGGGTTACAAGTACAGTGACAATCTAAGAATGGCCTCAGAGTGAAGACTCGCTCATCCAATAGGCAGATGTGACAAGTACACTTGCTTAGTAACTCTTGGTGGATTTTCAGAAAAATGATCCTGCCCTGGCACTGGGTACAGGACACACTCCAAAATCTCTGTGCTTCTCTGCCAAAAAAAACTATCACAAGAAAGTCATTTCAGTTGACATCTCCCTATCAGTTTCTGGTCACAATACAACCTGCTCTTGAGTGCAAATGCACTTTATTATCCAGAAAGTACCAGAGGTTGGGGCTTTGAGTCCTAGTCTTTACTGAGTGGTCACTCGCTGTTGGTTAGATGAAGATTGAAATGTCTTCTGGTTTTTATCCTAGTTGGCTCCAAGCATCATGTGGAATCATGTATGAGATTCTTCTTGTAAACTCTGATGTCTACACAAGTGTTGGAGGGGTGGGAAGGCTGAAAGGGAGAGCAGAAAGCTGTGTACCCCAAGTTGATGCTGAACAACAAAAGGCAGAGCCCCACGAGCTACATAAATGGTGAAGAGTGAGCCCAGAGGTTGTGCTGTTCTGCTTGGATGACTGTAGCAAAATACCACAGACTGGCTGGTGGGGTCGTGTCAAGGTGCCAGGGCTCTTGGTGAGGGCTCTTTACCTGGCTGACAAGCAGCCACCTGCTAACTCTGTCTTTGCACAGGGGACCAAGGAAACTACAGGGTGCCTCCCTCTTCCCATCATGAGAACCCCATCCTTGGGACCTTAGCTGCATCTAAATTACCCTCCAGCGGTGTCGCCTTCACAGGTGGTGGGACTTTCACAATTGTACAAACAAGGGTCAATTTGGGAGGGCAGAGCACTAACAGGCACAGACTTGAGTCAACGGGTAATGGATCGCTGAGCCCCAAGACGAGAGGAGGCCAGAGGGTAGAAAATGAGTTTATGAATCCTGGCTCCATCACTCTTAAAACCATACAACAAGCAAACTTCACCACACCAATGAGGAGCTGATATGTGCCAACAAGTGTTCTAGGTGCTGGTGGACAAAAGGCAAATATGACAGAGCAAGCCCTTGTTAGTGTGCACCTCACTGGATGCTGAGGTGGCCCAAGGACACTCAGGAAGTTCACGGTCTGATCTATCAGGCCCAGTGGCTGTGCATAGTGCGTGCTCTAGGGTTATTGTCTGTTATCATGCGTTTCACCATGTTTCCTGGGGCTTGTGAAGATGCAGTATGAAGAGAACAAATGAATAGAAATCAGAGGCATTAACCCAGAGGTCTGCTCACACGTCCCATCTGTTTGTATTTACTCTGTGGAGAGAACTTCCAGGGTCACCCCCACACAGCTCCCCTCACTGAGTAGCCAATATCTGTGCATGCTGTTTAACTATTCTCTGGGCTCCCTTCTCCAATGAGTCCAGAGGGGCATTGCTTATTTAGCAAATGACATGTTCCGAGTTATTAATACATTCCAAATATTAAAATTTCAGCCGAAGCGCTGGGAAAATCGTGGCAGGATCGTAATTTAGGGATGCCAGGTGGCTAATGAATGCTTAGTGCCCAGGAATATCTTGATTCCTCTGCCCCTCTCTCCCAATTAACAAAAGCGCTGATGATCTCAGGGCTGTTTCTGGCCAGCTGGGATAAATCAGCCCCCTGGCAGCTGCCCAAATGATATATTTTAAGGGCGCAGGCCATGTGGCTCTCTATTGCAAAGCAATTGGGGTCATCGTGTTTGCATATGGATTAACTCACTGCACAGGGATCCTACCCACTTAAGGTGCCCGCTGCGGGTTGACACTCAATAGCTATTCAGCAATGATAAAGAGGAGGCCGACCTAACGACCCTTCAGAATGCTCCCCATATTCCTTCCTCGCCATTTCCATTTATATTACTTTGAGCAAGGAGAATTCAGTTGGCTTCCCCTATCTGGCTGCACAGTCCCTGTTCTTAGAAGGCGTTTTCCACAACTGACAGAAAAAAAAAGATAGCCAGGTGAACATGACTGGAGAAAACCCTAAGGTCCAGGCAGATGGGGTTTGCTAATCGTCAGCTTGGATCACTGTTCACACTGATTCCAAGGCAAGAACTATGCAAGTTAGAATAGTTGTGAATAAACTATTAATTGGATGCGCTACCATTCTCTGGGGAAACCCAGGGCAAACCCCAGAGAACAGGCTCAGGTGTTGATGGTTCTGTTGTGAAGACTGTGGACTCCAGCAGCTCCTGAATATTCAGTCCCTACTCCCCCGAGCAATCACGGGTGACACAGAGGAGGTAACTGACTTAGTCCTCATTCAGCCACTCAATAAACATTTGTCAGTAGCCTAGTGTGCTCAGCACACCATATTAAACAAGGGAAGGATGCAAAGAGGTCTGAGAGCAGCCCTAGCCAGCCAAGAGTCTGGTGTCTTAAGAAGGATTAGGAATCCACAAAAGAACACAGGCTCATCAGTAGGCAGCCATGAGATCTGTTAGCCCAGGTCCCAGATTTCCTGGATTTGTTTTAATGCTTTGTCATTGTCCCCATAAATCATTGAGATACCCCCAACTGTTCCTCTTCTGTCTGGAACTGAGACAAAATCTTCTATCAAACACTGAGTTCTGATTTTTATACTAAAGCAATAGACACTGGCCACCTGAGCACTACATATGGTAAGGTGACAGGCCACCCAGGCTTCTACAGTGGTGGCAAACAGGACACATGAGACCTTTCACTGAGGTTTGCCATCCTGTGGCTCAGCACATGTTTTCACAAGGCTGGACTCTGCTCTTGTCCATATTGGTTAATTTACTAAGCATGAGACCACTGAACAACAGTGAATAAGGCACAGTACTGAGTGCCCAGAAGCTTACGTGACAGTTTCTTCAGGGATAAGGACACAGGAACTGGTGAAGAGGCAACCGGGAGATGACCCAGCGGTGGATGCACTTGAGACTCAATCTTTGCACTAGCAGCACTGGGAACCACAACAGGACCTTAAGCAGAAATGTGTGAGCTGCTCCTTAGAAAAACCAATGTCACCGCAGCACAGAGACAGGCAGCCAAAGCAGCCTGTGAAGCCATCGTCACATAAAGCTGCAAGGACAGTGGTTTGAAGGGCTTTTGTTGTTTTGTGTGTCAGCAGTGCTGGAATTTATCCCACGGCTCTGTTAGGCAAGTGCTTCACTACAAAACTATATCCTCCCTGGCCCTTTCTTGCTTTATTTTGCGATAGGGTCTTGCTAAGCTGCCCAGGGGAGCCTTGAACTTGCAGCCAATGTCCTTGCCTCAGCCTTCCCAGTAGCTGAGGTTGCAGGTTTTTGCCATTAGTCCCAGCTGTGACTTACTAGCAAGAAAACATGTGATATGAAGTCCACAAGCCAAAAGTCACCTCAAGGGATGCAAGAGAGATTTTGTCCCAGCTATTTCCCCAGTCTCTGCATCACTGAGCCTGCACACGTTAGTACACCCTGACATTTAGATGAAGACAAGGAGGCAGCTCGGAAGGATGGAGGCTAAAGTTAACTTGAAAATTAACCTCTCCAAGTGGGCCCACATAAATTCCAAAAGACTCCGAGTTGGATGAGCTAAAGGGAAGAAACCCTGCTTTGGTGATCCCAAAAGAAAGATAATAAGCAAGTCCCTGGATTTCTCTTTGGAGCACAACATTTCATTTTCTGGATATATGTACTAAGAACACAGTTTTTTTGTTGTTGTTGTTTTGTTTTTTGTTCTTGGTTTTGTTTTTTGTTTTTTGTTTTTGTTTTTGTTTTTTTTTTGTTTTGTTTTGTTTTGTTTTATGTTGCCCATGTGAAAATGTTCTGTCTGTAGTGACTCTGAACAGCCTGGGCAGCAGGAAGTGGGAAAGAGAAAGCAAATAGAGCCCATGAGGCAGCTCACCAGAACAGGGAGGGACACTCTGAAGAAAAGCATAGGAAGGCAATTGCCTGTGACAGCCTTCTATCGGTGCCCTCCAAGTCCCTATAGGTTGTAGATGCCAGTGGCACCATCAGAAAATTCCAGAAGTGGGATGGGGATGTAGCTCAGTAGAGTGCTTACCCAGCATGCACAACCCTGTCTTGTTCACTCCCCAGCACCACATAGACTGGGCGTGGTATAAACTCTGTGTTTGGTGGGAGGGGGAGGAGTCAGGCGGTCAAGGTCCTCTTCAGCTACAAAGCAAGTTCAAGGCAAGCCTGGGACATGAGACCCTGTCTCACAAAAGGGTGGAAGAAAGGGAGGGAGGGACAGAAAGAGAAAGAGAGGGAGGGTGTGTGTGTGTAATATGAGAAAAAAGAAAAAGAATATTTAGAAGTGTTTCAGCTCCTTAAGAAGAGTGATTGTTCATGTGACTCTGGGGGTTCTCAAGGCTGCCCTTCTGCCCTCTGAGAGGCCCCACACGTGTGACACTGACTCACACAGAACACACATAATGTATTTTATTTAAGACTCCATTGTCTTTGAGTTAATCGTCTTACGGTGGTTTTTATAGTAGCATGAATCAACTAAGTCAGCAACTTAGCTAATTCTGACACCCCGCCCCCTAACCCTGGGAGTGGTGCTGTCTGTAGAACTCTCCATTGTGGAGCCCACACAGACCATATTTCTGTGAAGCCAGTTGACTTCTAAGATGTCAAATTCTGCTGGATATGGTGGTTTACAGCTGTCATCCTGAGGCAGGAGCATTGCCGTGATTCTAAGGGTCACCTGGAATACATAGTGAATGTTGGGCCAGCCTATCTTACAAAAAGAAACCCTGAAAACCTCATATTCCTCTCTGATTAGTTTTTTAGAATATACAATTTTTAGATATACAGTTTCATATATGTATATCCTGATCATATCCAACCCCCATCGTCTATCCATTCTCAAACATCCCCAACACATCCCCCTCCTACCTTCATGTCCTCTTCTTTTGTTTTGTTTTGTTTAACCCACTGAGTCCAACTAGTGCCACACTGTGAGTGTGGAATCATCCACCAGAGCATGAGCAACCTACCACCAGCCATACCCTTGCCCTCAGCAGTCATAAATTGCAAGGGCTCCTCTTCGGGGGTAGAACTTGAAAGACCCTCTCCCATCTACGCTGGAGTGCTAACTGGATCAATCCTGAGCAGGTAAGCACAGCTAATGTGAGCTCATGGATCCATCAGCCGTGTCCTGCCCAGAGAACAGCATTACACAGCATCACTCCCAACCTATAGCTCATATATTCTTCCACAACTTTTATGTGAGTTCCCTGAGCCTGAGAAAGTTAATGTGAATGTATCACTCAGCTAGTCACTCAGCAGTCACTTATCTTCAGCATTGCTATGAGTCTCTAGGATCAGTTATGAGCCAGCACTGACTGTTGCCCACTGGAAAAAGAAGCATCTAAGACAGGAGGTGGTGGTGCACGCCTTTAATCCCAACACTTGGGAGAGCAGAGGCAGGCAGATTTCTGGGTTTGAGGCCAGCCTGTTCTACAGAGTGAGTTCCAGGACAGCCAGGGCTACAGGGAGAAACCCTGTGTAGAAGAAGAAGGAAAAGAAAGAGAAGAAGTAAAAGAAGAAAAGCTTCTTTGACTAGGGTTGAGACCAGCACTAATCTATGGTAAATACAAATATTTAGAAGGCAGTTAGATAATATGTCTATTTTGTTTTGTTTTTTTTCGAGACAGGGTTTCTCTGTGTAGCTTTGGAGCCTATCCTGGCGCTTGCTAAATATGTCTATTTAGCAAGACAATAGTAATAGGTCTCCCCACCAGAGCCTATGACTTCACCAGACATGATTTTTGGCCAGGTTTACAGTGTCAGGCATTAATTTCCCTCCTGTAGAGTAGGCCTCCAATTAGAAAACAGTTTGTTATACCGAGGACAGAGATGCCATTATTGTTCCAGTGGACACATGTTGCCTGGCAGGCTATTGTCTGATTATCATCTTTGTATTTTTGTCTGTCTGTTCTGTCAGGCCACCATCATGATGCCAGTCCTTACCTATTGTAGTTTTTAGCCCCTACTCACTTCACAGACCTCCCTTCCTCACACATATCCTAGAGCCACCCAGACTCTGATGTTCTAGCCTTGTCAACACTTCCTTTACTCTTCAGCTGCCCCTAATGCCACCCAGTGTCTACTGTTTGCTCAGTACTGATACATACGCATGGTCACTATTCCCTAACAGTCGCTGTTCCTATAAGTTCCATACTGTGCCCTCCATAGAACAGTTAGTTACCAGCTTCTTCCACATTTCACCAGCCCCATCAATCCCCAGCCTCTGGTGGCAGCAGATGAATTATTCTTTTTCTTTGTTGACACCACCAGATGTCATACCACCGTTTACATTTTCATGGCTCTTTGGTTCAGGATGTCCAAAGAGGAGCCAGTGCTCTCTCCCTCTACCCAGCTGTCTGGGTTTCACGTTGCGGGAGTGGCTCTGCGTGACTTCTTTCTCCCTCACATCAATCTCCAAAGACGCTTGTTGGGACCTCCAGTGCTGTTCCCAAATCTGTTCATTCCACCGCACCTTCATCCTTTACAGTTGTATTTAACCACCATCATCTTGCACATGGACCATTGCAATAGCCTCCTAAAACCCTTCCCCTTAGGGACTGGAGTGATGGTTCAGTAGTTGAGAGTGTTTGCTGTTCTCTGGAGAATCCGAGTTTGTTTCTAGCACCCACGTCAGACGGTACATAACTGCCTGTTCCTCGAGCTTGGGGGGGGGGCGTGGTCCAAAAGCTTCTGACCTCTTTGGGCACTTGCTTACATGTGCACATACCTATACACAGGCGGACACATATACACATGATTCAATCTTTAGAAAACTTTCCCCTTTCTCTCGTTCCCCCTCCAGTTTGATGAATCTACCCCACAGTAAACAAAATTTAATATTCTAAAAATACAGTCTTGAGTGTGCTAGTCCACTGTCTCGAACCCCTAAATGGCTTTCCAATGCTGAGAGGATTTTTTAAAAAATATTTTCAAAGTTTTCTTTATGATTGTACGTGGGCGGTGAATAATGTACTTGTGGGTAGTGGCATAAGCGTGCCGTGGCTTGAATGTGGAGGTTAGGGGCCAACTTTTGGGATCCAGTTCTCTCCTTCTGCTCTTACATGGGCTCTGGGGGTTGAATTAGGTCTCTGGTTTTGCACTACCAGAGCTTTACCAGCTGAGCAGCTAGCTCACTGTAGGGAGACACTATAACCACGCTTCCTAAGAGCTAGCTACAGGTGTGCTTAGCGATGCCTGTAAGGGCGTGGTCAAGGGAGGTTCAGGATGACATGCGAGAGGGGAGTTTTTAAGGTGCAGCAGAGACATGGGAGCTCGCTCTGGCCTCCCTAGCTTGCTGCCTCTGGGCACGCTCTGGCTTGTGCTTGGCTGGTATTATTTGAATAAAGATATCTTAATCTGCACCCTCTTGATACAGCTCACTGTCTCCTAGATTTGTTTAGGAATAATGGGGGGCGGGGCTACCACAAATAGGAGGGAATCCAATGGGAAAATGCCCTTTTAAAAATCTTATTTATTGCCGGACGTTGGTGGCGCTCGCCTTTAATCCCGGCACTCGGGAGGCAGAGGCAGGCGGATCTCTGTGAGTTCGAGGCCAGCCTGGTCTCCAGAGCGAGTGCCAGGATAGGCTCCAAAGCTACACAGAGAAACCCTGTCTCGGAAAAAAAAAAAAATCTTATTTTATTTCTGTGTATGCATATGTGTGAGGTGTATCCCTGTGTGGTATAAGTGCATGTATGTGTATGGGTGCTTATGTGTGTGTGTGCAGGCCAGAGAACACTGACCTCCTCTATCATGCTCCATCTTGTTCCTTTGGGGAAGGCTCTCTCCCTGAACCTGGAGCTATGTTTTACTGCTAGGCCGTCAGCCAGCAAGGCCCACTCATGTCTCTGCCTCCCTCAGTGCTGGGGATAGGGGCATGTATGTGACCATACTTGACTTCTATGTGGGTTCTAGGATCCAAACTCCAGTCCTCCATGCTTGAACAGTATTTTTAGCCACTCAGCCATTTCACTAGCTAAAGCCTCACCGTGATCCAGAAGACCTGTCAGCTGAGGTCACTCCTCTCTCTTCAACCTCACCTCTGCTTGTCCCTTCTTCTATTCTCTAGAAGCCGGCTTCTCTTTCCAACATCAAACGCTTCGGCAAGTTCACAGTCTTAGACAATGCAGTCTCTCGATATTCCCATCCCCACCAGTTTCCAGCATCGATTCTTCCTTAGTTGCTATTCGTTTTCCTCACCCAGTGCCGATGAGATAGTACGCAATCTTAGAGTCCACGGCACATTGTGACACACTATTTAGCCCACTTGCAATGGCCTCCTTTTGTGACTAACTTCTCAGTGAGTGTCTTTTCTGATTCATGATAAGTTCTTTTTGTTTTTGTTTTTTGGTTTTTTGCAACTAGGAGCCACACGTCATCGCTAGTGGCATGGCCCCATTCCAATCGAAGCACCCAAGCTGAAGACGAAGTTAGATTCTAACAATGAGCTTGTGCTGGGTCCACTAGCCGGGTGGCAGGGATGGTAAGTCTACAGAGGAGGTAATTATCTGACCCAATTCTCCAGGAGCCCCCAGTCTTGCTTCCGTGTTGTTCTCTACTGTTGTTCATGAACCATAGTCTATAAATATGTGCTTGGCCTTAAAGTGGCCCAATATATGCCATGTTAATAGAATGTCCTCAGAGAAGGCAACCTGCTAACCCCACCCTTCCTCCCCCCACCCCTGCCAGCTGTTCTCTGTGAGCATGAGTTCAGGTTATATGAATGTAGCAAGTTCTCACATTCTCCACCGGAGACCTCACTCTCTCTCAATGCCAACATGTCACCATGATCCCTCCAATCCCACTCTCCCCAAAGTCACCTTTTTGCATGCTGTGGGTCCATACTCTCCTCCCAGAGTCTAATTATAGCCCAGGCTAGCCTTGGATTCATGGGGTAGCTGAGAATGACTGAACTGCTGTTGCTTTGCCCTCCAACTCCCTTTGTCTGTGATCCTGCCTTTTTCGTCTTACCCCTGTGCTAGAGTTCTTAAAATAATTGCTCCATTTCCAGCCTTCATCTCCTCCCACCCACTCACTTATTGTTTTATTCCCTCTTATTTCTCGAATAGTTAATGTGTGCCTCCAGTTCAGAACTTAAAACATTGCAAAATGTCCTTTCACCAGTCTCCCTAGTCCCACGGTATCCCCAGAGGCAGCCCCATGGCCAGCTCCTTCTTGAATCTCCATACATCATGTGCGTATATATTTATTGGAATTTTTATACAAATGGAGGCATCTATATACACTGTCTATACTTGGGCTTTTTTTTCCATTTAAAATATTTTGGAGGTTGTCCAAAGCTGTCTGGTTCTTCTAAATAGCTGACAAGATCCCACCGTGAAGACACATCATTGCTTCTCCTCTCTGGACGTTGAGGGCCTTTGTGTCCTTTGTTCTAACAAACATGCTGTGGTGGGCAGCCTTACTCCTGTGTGCTTTCCCACCCCTGTGAGTGCTTTTGCAGAATAAGATCCACAGAATCAAATTGCACTTTACATTTTGAAATCAAATTGTTCTCCACGGAAGTCGAACCATCTCATCTACCCACAGCAAGACATAGGAGAGCCTTGTTTCCCCTCATACCATGCAAGAGACTTAACTGGTTGCTGTTGGTGAAGAGTACACTTTAAATTTTTTAGATTTCATACTTTTATTGTATTTACTCTCCTTTCCCTGCAAACTCCTCCCGTACCCCCACATCCCTCTCTCAAACTCATGTCCTCTTCCTACAATTTTATGTGTTTGCGTGCACGGGTGTGTGTACCCTAGAATCTGGCTAGAGAGGTCATAGACCCTGGATACCATTTTGCTAAACTGATGCTAACCCAACCTTCTTCTAAATGCTTATCCTTTATCCATAGATTAGTGCAGCTCTCAGCCCTCATCAAAGAAATGTCTTCTTGCAGCAGACAGAGGCTACTCCAGAGAAACACAATGAGGCACAGGACAGAGAATAAATGCCTGTGGGGAGAACGTCCCCAAAAGGACATGTGCGTATGTCCTGTACTCAGTGTTGAGAGGGCATCGTGGAAGAGGTGGAAAGAAAGACCAAAAAGACTGGGGAGGCTTGTTGTGAGATGGCATCTTCTGAACATGACAGGGATATTTCCCCTGAACTCTCAACAAGGTTGCCTGCCCAAGACTACCCCAGTCAGCCTCCCCCACCATGGATGGGAAGGGTTCAGAAGGCCCTACCTCTAGTTTAAAAGCTACAGGCAGTTGGTGTCTGCTGGGGGAGGGGGATTCAGTTGTCTTCATGGACAAGCCCCTGATAGGTTGGTGGCCCACACCCAGATGGTCAGCTCTGCACTCAAATCCACGTGGGACCACAAAAAGCACACTTTCAACCTGTATTTGTTTTTGTGGATGTACTCAAGCACTTTTCTTATTCCTCAGCCTTTGTGTTTATCCCTCTGTAAATCAACTGTTCCTACCTTTTACCAGGTAGGAGATGGTCTTTTAATAATCCCAGGACCACCCTATATGAGAAAAATCCATTCCTTGTCTATGATATTAGTTGCACATATTTTTAGCCACTGTGTAACCTTCGGTATACATGTTGCATGCCCAATAAAACAAATGCACCTACTGTGCTATCCGTTTCCTCTGCCTCCTGATGGCAAAATTCCAAAACCTTTCTTGGCCCTCATGCTTTTCAGCATTTGACTCTGCCAATCCATCTTGTGAATAATCTCTTTGAACTGTATGCACTTCTGTATCAAGAGTCACCTCCAGCCTCTCTGTTGCATCTCTTTTGTTTCCCTGAAATTCCTGGGACAATATCGTTGGGGAAAGCCATCTGCTCACCCTTGCTCAGCAGAGGCCAGGAGAAACCTTGCTGGATCACACTGGGCACTTCCCTGGCACCATTAGTGGACTGTGCAGACAAGGGTGTTACACACATCTAGGGGGTGTGAGACAAGGGTGTCACACTTATCTAGGGGGTGTGCAGACAAGGGTGTCACACTTATCTAGGGGGTGTGCAGACAAGGGTGTTACACACATCTAGGGGGTGTGCAGACAAGGGTGTCACACTTATCTAGGGGGTGTGCAGACAAGGGTGTTCCACACATCCAGGAGGTTTGCAAACAAGGGTGTTACACACATCTAGGGGGTGTGGAGACATGGGTGTCACACTTATCTAGGGGGTGTGCAGACAAGGGTACATCTAGGGGTGTGCAGACAAAGTGGCATAGACTAGTTGCTAGACTCTTTTTTGCTTCACGTCAAACTTAACAATCTAAAAACTCCCCACCCAACCCCCCCTTTCTGCTACTCTTGTAGCCCTGGTAGGTCTGAAACTGTCTCCCCAGCCCAAGACTCAGCAAGTGCCACCAGCTCTGCTATGGCAGTCTCTCCCACTCTTCTCTTCCCCACATCAGTGTCTCCACATAAGCATGCATCTTTCTAGATTCTTAAACACTCTCCTACTGCAGTCTTGCACACTCAGGGTCCCTCTGCTCAGGAAACTTCATTTTCTCCCAGGCACCAGCCCTCGATCACTCCTCACCCCCAGTGTGAATTAATCAACCCTGGCTGCAAATGAGATACCACCAAAGAAGACACATTCTTCAAAGTGGTGAGGAAAAAAATGGGTCAGGGGATGTGCCCCTGTGGAAAGTATGCCCAGCACAAAACCAGGGAGCATTGGCCAGTGCCTGTGATCCCAGTTCTCTGGCGGCAGGAGAATTCAAAGTTTAAGGTCATCTTCAGTTACACATGGAATTCTAAGTCATCCTGAGCTACATGTGGGTGTCAAAAAAAAAAAAAAAAACAATGAAACGTCTTCTCTGTTCACTTAATGATGCTATGTATATGTGTATGATCCCTACACACATTATCCTTGTTCCTTTAGACACATCCCATTAGTGCCTGGGAGAAGTTTGTCGCTGTTCCTATTTAATTGTTGGCTTAACTGTAGGCATTTTCATTCCAGACGCCCCATTTCTTCTGCTGCAGGCTCCTTCCGCTTGGGTTTCACTGTTGCTGCAATTTAAGACCCTCCCCTAGAGAATCAAGTGGCAAAAGACCGGCTCCAAGACTCTGCTCCACGCTCTGGTTTCAGCAGAGTCCAGCAAAGGCCCCGCCCCTGCCCCATTGGAAAATTTGTCCTAACATTGGTGCTTAAGCCAAGTCCCCTATCTCCTGGTGTCATCGTGCTCTCTCAGTCCCCTTCCATCAGCACCCTTAAGAAATAACCTCCAGCCAGTGTCACGGCAAAGCCCTCTGATGTGCTAAGAAATCCTTGGGTGGACGCCTAATTGCCCCGACAACCTAGCATTTGGGGGAGAGGGGAGTTTCCAAGACTCGGCATTCTTGCTCTAAAGAAGGCACGCACCCTTACACACTCAGACCTATCTGAACCTTACTGGGGCCTTTGGACTAGAGAGAGTGCGGAGCGGGCACTTCTGAGAACGCAGGGCGAGTTGAGTAGGCTGCTCCAGGGTGGAGGGAGATGGGAGGGGAGAGGTGCTGGAAGGGGTGGGGACAGAAGGGCTGGCCAGAGCAGGACGCTGCTGCTGCTGCTTGGTGTGCAGGGGGCATTCGTCGTTGGGACAGAGGGACAGAGTCTCCAACTGTCCTACTTCGCCAACTTCAGCCATGGCAGAGAACTCGGACAAAGTTCCTATCACCATGGTAGGACCTGATGACATTGAGTTTTGCAGTCCTCCGGTGAGTACCCCCTGGGTCCCCAGTCCTGGTGTGGAGTGAGGCCACAGGAAGGGGCCCAGGCTCACTTCTGGGATAAGGGATCTATCTGTGCCATTGAATGTGTGGTGGTGAAGGAAGGAGATGAGGGTGCCCAGGGTGTGGGTGGAGTGGCAGGGTGCACAGAATCCGTCCACCATGGGTCCAGTGGAGGGAACCTCTTGTGATAACAATGGGCAAAGGTCTTCGGGACTAGGGAAAAGTCTGCTGTTATTTCCACGCCTAAGGACAAGGGACGCTGGGGGGGGGGGGCAGTGTCTGTGTGCTGGGGCCATGCTTTCCACTCCAGTCCTCGAGGTTCCCCAGGGACACCGCGTAGGGACCTGTAGTGTGTGTGGCATGGCAGCGACACGTGTCCCCTCCCCCCCCCCGCCCCCGCCCTGCAGGCATATGCCACCGTGACCCTGAAGCCCTCCAGCTCTACGCGTCTGCTCAAGGTCGGAGCTGTGGTCCTCATTTCTGGTGCGTTGCTGCTGCTCTTCGGGGCCATCGGAGCCTTCTACTTCTGGAAGGGGACTGACAATCATGTAAGTCCAAAAAGTGGCTGGAAGGTCTAGCCACCCGAGTTGGGGTGCAAGGGACACCAGGTGCGTGGGGTAGCCGGTCCCCTTAGGTGGAGCCAGAGCGGTGGTCTGCCAGTGGACACAGCTTGCTCCTCCCCCTTGGTCCTCTTGGAACAAACCCCTTCGCGGATCCAACCCGACGTGGGTACCTGGCACAGTGTAGGCAAGCTCTGGTTTCTAGGACGAAAATGGGAATGGAGAATGTTCGAGAATGCCCTGGACACTGCGCGGGGGTGGGGGTAGGGGGATTCTCTGCCACCCAGGCCTAATGCAGCCAGCAGGCAATTGTGAGACAGTGGATAGGGCACGTGGCCTCTCTGAACTTCTCATCCAGAAAGAAAGAATGAAAGTAAATCTTTAAAGCCTGTCCCAGCTGAGAAAAGCTATAAATTTAAAAAGGACAAGGGGAAAAGGAGAATATTCTGACCCACAGCTGGGTGTGAATCTTCATCCTTAAGGTTTCTGTGTGTGATCTACTCATTCATACTCCCTCTCTTTATTAAAACAGAAAGTCTGACTTCCTTAGAGGTGACAAATCTCTTTTAAGAATCAGCCTGGTCACCTGTGATTTAATGGCAAGTGTCTCACTAACTACTATCCTACCTTTATCTACTCGTTTATTTTTAAGCTGGATGGACTCTCAAGGAGTATAAAAAGCGCTTCTGTCTGGACTGGGCTGAGCTCCAGTGTGTTCTCTAAAAACCTGACTGTGTCCACCTATGTAAAAGGGGGCATTCTATCTTGGTGACCATTGCCACACCGGGTATAAGCTTATTTCGACTAATGGAAAAGAATTCCATCTCCAGGGGGCACACAAAGGGCTCTTTCTTAATCACTGTCCTCCCAGGATCGGTGGCGGCTGCTTTTTCTCCTCTCCCACCATGAAATTCTAAGCATGAACGAATCCCAGTACTTAGAGAAAATGGTGCTGAAAGCAATTCAACCATTTTACACATCACATCTTCTGCAGTCACTGCATAATTTGTATTTTTAACTCAAACGCCTAATGTAGATAAGCATGCCATTTAGCACTGAGTCTGTTTGAGAGACTATATCAAATTTACAAGCATCAATTTGTAAGATCAGAATTGCGCTGTATTTTGCGTGGCTTTGAAAAGTGCCTTAATGTATTTGTATTTTAAATATAGACGCTGGGCCAGATGCTCACATATGAAAGCAGAGAATCTGAACATGAAAATGATTTCAATGTCTGCATCCCCATTGGCAGCAGGGTTGAGATTGTCACCCTTTGGGAAATTTGATGGTGTTAGAATATAAATACTATCTTTTAGATAACAAAATCTTGATGATGAAAGCCATTTGGAGACAAAAATAGCTTTGCTTTTTAAGGTTTCTGGTAAATATTTGGCCATGAAAGTATCGCCATTTGGCATTTAAGTACTCAAGACAAACATGGCTAGAGCAACTTCTTAGAGAGAATGAGCCGCCACACTGAGGAAGCCGGCTCCCTTTCCCGGTACCTTTCATTTTACCACAAGATGTTTGTCGGTTCAGGAGATCAGTATTAAATTCTAAGAATACAGAGGAATCATGAATCACATTTTATTGCCAACAATCACAGTTATTGCTATTTCCTACACAGGCAGGCGAATGAAGAAAATCATGGCAGTTCTTTTTTTTTTTTTTTTTTGGTGGGGGAGGGATGTCTAATGCTGTTCCATATTATTTAAACTGGAAAACAAATCACAAACTTCAGAGTAGAGAACATTTGGCACTGTCTATGCTGTGCACATGCCCATGCTTGGGTCTCCTTTCTCTGAGTAGAATTCGAAATCACCCAAATTCAGCAGAGTCAAAAAGGTAAGTCTCGATCAAACAGACACAGTCATCAAAGCTAATGGATGCCCCCTTCTCTAAGTCTCCCAGCCTCTGCCCCCAGCTTACAAAGGAGAACCAGCTGTGAAGTTAACTCCTCCCCATTTCACAAGACTCAATCCCCAAGGACAGGTCTGCTCAAATTCAGCTGGAGGGCTACCAAGTACAGGGTACTAATAATGAGGGGATCACTGACTGAGCGAAAATATTGAGGCCATTTTTCATCCACGTTGTTGTAAATGGAACAAGGCATTGAAATATGGGAAATTCCCATCAGTGCCAGATAACTGACAACTCTACCCATTCAGTGAGGGGAGGAGACCATTGCTTGGGGCCTTTTTCTTAGATTAATTTTACTAGACATTTTCCCAAACATTATGTAATTAATCTTATAGAACCGAGGCCTTATTAAAAACTCATTAGCAAATATCCTTGGCTGTAAAAGGCACCATATTGAGCAGAATTTTGGCAAATAATAAACTTCATTGTACTTGGCGAGAAATAGCCTTAGGTGCCGACGGCTCCCTGGGCTTAGAGCAGATAACGTAATTGCCGCTCCAGCAACTCAGCTTCCTGCCCAGCTCAGGGCCCAGAACTTTAGAAACTGCAGATTGCCTTTCACTCACCCCTACATCTGCCCTGATCACTTTACGAGGGCCTGGGCTTTTCCTGAAGCCAGAAGAACAAGCATACAAGACAGACCAATTCTATATCCAGGAAGTGGAAGTGGTGGAAAGTGAAATTAGGAAGGATCAAAGCCAGACTGGCCACAAGATAGGATAAACGCAAGGCCAACATAGGCTACATATTGAGACTTGGAGCGGGGCTGGGAAAAGAGGGGAGGGGAGAGGGGAAGGAGAATGAGGAAGGGAGAGGATGGGCGAGAAACCAACTAACAAGGATTTCTACATGGTTAAGCTCTTAGATGTTGCACTGCTTTCATTTGTTGCCACCTGAGAGGGGGACACACAGGCCAGGTTCCTATGACGGCCATGGCTAACCCTGGGCACAATGGCTGCTCTGAGCACCCAGGGCAGGGCAGAGCCTGCTTCCTCAGCTGGCCTGCAGAAAGGCCTGATTCAACCAAAAACAAAAAACAAAAGCCAAGCTTCCCTAACTGGGCTGCTTCTTCGGGAGAAGGCAAAGCAGGCTGTTAGGCTCTGTTCCATCTCTGCTAACTCATGAGTCCTACACATGGCCCCCTGGTCAGGGCAGTATAGGGAACTGTAGGCATCTGAGTTCCTGAAAAGAGGCAAGTTGGGCAGGATGGTGCCGGTATTTTTTTCTCTTACCAAATGAAGATGGCTGCCGGGGAGGATGAGTGGGAGTGACAAATCCATCTCGGCATCTCTGATGATAAAATAGTGCTCTGTGGGTCTAGAGATAATGAGTTTTCTCCAAGTAATGATCCAGTAACAACAACTACATTTTCTAGTGTTTATACACATAGTAGTCACTCTTCCCAATGCGGGAGAAAAATCAGACTTGATTAGAATCACAGCTATCTACAGTTCTAACTGGCTGACCTGGCACAAGGTAGGAACGGTCTTTCATCAGTTCTCAGTCTTTCCCCTTTGAAGACTTGCACACACACACACATACACACACACACACACACACACACACACACACATATGTGCATGAACACACACACACTTAGTATGTTAGACACATGACAGCTAGATAATGGATGGTTAATGAAGACACATAGATGGCTAGAGTCCTAAAAGGAAAGATAGAAGAGAAACCCAGCCTCCAGCCCACCACATACAGGATGGTCTAGCAGGAAAGCAGTATGCTGGACAGGACAGCATGGGAGTTATTTTTAAGCTAGTGCAGTGATAAGCTGTTTAAACCAAAAAAGCCCTTTGCATCATCTAATTTAGTGATAAAAATGTGTTGTTGTTGTTTTGAGAGATGGTCTTCTATGTAGCCCTGGCTATCCTGGAGTTTGCTATGTATACCAGGCTTGCTTTCAACTCACAGAGATCTGCCTGTTTCTGCCTCCCAAGTACTGTTGTGTATAAGACATATCCCAGGCCTGTCTGAAATCCTTATCATATTCTATTCCAATAAACTTTAAAAATCAGTCTTCAGAAATGCCTCTTTCTCAGCTGAAAACCTTTCCATCTCTCCATGGGTGGTTCTCAGTCCAGATGCAAATAGACTTTAGGGAACCAAATGCTATTGCTCAACCCCCAATTGCATAGGCTTTGATCTAATTGGTCCAGATACAGTACCTGGAGTATCTATCTATGAAGCTGTTTCTGGTTTTAGCCAAGATTCGCATCTTGGAGCTGTTTAAATAGCTACCTAGTTTTACTTAGAAATCATTTAAAAATTAATCAGGCTGGGTTGATGGCTTATTTGGTAAAGTGCTTGCCATGCAAACTTGAGGAACTGAATTTGGTCCTCCAGAACCCACATAGTAATCCTATCACTGAGGAGGTCAAGACAGGCTTGCTGGCTAGCCAGACTAGTTGAATTGGTCAGTTTTAGGTTCAATGAGACACCGAGTCTTAAAAAAAAAAGGGTGGTTAGTGATTAAGGAAGACACCTGACGTTAACCTCTGGTTTACACACACACACACACACACACACACACACACACACATGAAATCATTGTATTAAGTGACTGGTGTATGGATGAAGTCCTCAAATACAAATGTATTACAAATGGTGCTTCCATGAAACCCCTCTCATATATAGCAGGTCTAAAGAGCAGCCCCAAATTGCTGGAAGAAAGAAAGCATCACTGACTCTTATGTTCACTTCTAGATTTACAATGTTCATTACACCATGAGTATCAATGGGAAATTACAAGATGGGTCCATGGAAATAGATGCTGGGAACAACTTGGAGACCTTTAAAATGGGAAACGGAGCTGAAGAAGCCATTGAAGTTAATGACTTCCAGAATGTAAGTACATTTCACAAATTTAGAGAGTGTAACTGGCAAGCCCTGGCTTTTCCAGTCTGAGGAGAAGCAGCATCTCTCATGTGCACCAGGGGTTCCTCACAGCAGCCTTGATGCCACCAACCCGCCCACACTGCGTAGCTTACGCTCCCTGAGAAAAGACCTTGCTTTGTCGCCCATGTCCTCAAAAGGAAGAAACAAGGGAGAATACACAAAACAACAAACCCTCTTTGGGTGTAAGGAGACCCAGCTGTTAGTGAGGGAGGGTCACTTGAGACCAGGAGTTTGAAGCAGCCTGGCAACATGAGATTCCCATCTCCAAGCAAGAAAAAAAATTAAAAGTTAAACAAACAGGGCTGGAGAGATGGCTCAGAGGTTAAGAGCACTGACTGCTCTTCCAGAGGTCCTGAGTTCAATTCCCAGCACCCACATGGTGGCTCCCAACCATCCACTATGAGATCTGGTGCCCTCTTTTGGTGTGCAGATATACATGGAAGCAGAATGTTGTATACATAATAAATAAATAAAATCTTTAAAAAAAGACCCTTTAATGACTGAGTAGTTTTCTGACAAGAGTAGGTTCTGCTTCCATACTTTTCTAATTTCCCATTTAATCCAGAAAAAAAAGCATGGGTGGATGGCCTATTACAGCCGGTTTTCTGGCATGGCCTATTACAACAGAGACATTTCAGCCCCCTTTTTGTTTTGACCAAAATTGAATTTACAGGCAACCTGAGACACTAGATTACCCATTGATGCTTCAGTGTGCATCTGCTAACAGAAGTGTCACTCGGGCTCAATTTACGGTTGGCTGACAAAATCTTGTTCTCTGATGTTCTGTGACGAGGGAGAAGCATGAGTATTTGGGTTCTGCGAAATCCGCAGACGAAGTAGGTGAAACTTGGTAATGAAGAAGGGCTCTTGAAAATAATGTCTCTTCAGATAGTTTATGGTCTACAAACATCTCATCAACCCATCTTCCCCTGATTGATGGGAGAAACGAATGAAGCTTTTCATTTACACGAAAGCACTCCTCTTGTGGGAGCCAAAACACGCTTCACGGGTCCTTTTTGAATTCCCAGCAGATGCTAGCATTAGTGCTCGGAGATACTGAGCACTGATGCCGACTGGGACTGGCTGTGTTCACAGAGGGCCTGCCCTGGGGACAGGCTCTGCAGCTCTGAGTGTGTCCAGCTGCACTTTGTTCGGTCATCACATCGCAAATGGTTCTGGTCTGTGCACAAGTATAATTCCTCTGGACCTATTAAATGCTTTTACTGCAAAACCCAGGACAGGGCAAAACATTTTTTCTCTCCACTATTCAATATAAACCAATAAAATGTGGCTCCACCACACACATCATTCAATCCAGAACAAAATTGAATACCTATGATGTGCTACAATGTCAAAATATGCAAAGGGGGTTGAGGATGAATTACAAAAGGCCCTCACTCTTGAAAGGTTCATGTGTCAAGAATATCCTCTGAAAATATTTTAATCCCAAACCTATATATCTGTTTTATAATCCCTTGGTTCTTTCTAATAATGGTATTGATTGTGTTTTGTTCTCATAGACCAACAGGGCCACAAATATTTTATAAACTGATCAATTCTCTTTGATAGCTTCTACATTTCTCTAAGTCAGAACCGGTGAGTGGAACATTTTTTTGATGGATAGTACCTGTTATGGGTTTCAACAAGCCTGGACTTTTGAAAAGACATGAATCAGCTCTGTGGTCATCTGTTATTACTTTTGCCTCTATTTTAAACCATCAGTCAAATGGGGGAAGTGTTGATTGAGGCTCACCATATGTGGGGATGTGCTAGGCACAAGGGATGGAAGATGACTGACATTTATCCTTCAAGGACCTTCTGGTCCAGCCTAAGAGAAAGAGACATGCCCAGAAATGTGCCAGGGTGCACTATGGGCAGAGTGTGTTCCACACACAAAGGCATCGCTGCCAATTAGTGGCTCTGTACAGGTTTAGCAGAGGTGATGACATAGTAATTGAATAATGTCCTAAGGAATGATTTGTGGTGCTGGGAACTACACCAAGGGCCTTTCTTGCACTAGACTAGCACTCTACCTCTGAGATAGAGCCCAAACTCTTTTGAAAACTGACTTGAACTTTAACAGGGAGGGTTACAAAAGGATTCACAGTTCCCATACCAGTCTGGTCAGTCAGCTCAGGGATAGGAATGGAGATTGATGGAGATGCAGGTGGGGTTAGATCATTCAAGGCTCTGAACTGTATTTTAACTGAGCCCAACCCAGAACAGACACCTTAAGAGAGAGAAGCACTGAAAACAAAAACAAAAAACACAGGTGCTACAAACTTTGTTTCCCGAGGCAAAAAAACAAAAACAAAAAACAAAAAAACATAACAAAACAAAACAAAAAAATACTGAGTTGATTCACATATAGCCTGACAAGTATCCATGCTGTTGGCTAAAGCCAAGTTCCTCAGACCCAAAACCAGCAACAAAAGCCATGAGTAAAAGCTAAAAATAGACAATAGTGATGAGTGCATATGGGTATTCTGGTTTTTCAGAAAACAATTCTTTTAATATGTGGATATTTGAAATTTGTGATTTAAAAAGCTAGAGGGGGAAAAAATGGCATACCCTACCTAGGAGGTAGGTAGGTTATTGATTTCAAAAATCAATATAACCCTCAACTGTAATATAAAAGAAGAATAAAATGAAGGTAATGTGCAGTGAAATATGGATTTCATATGTATATGCTCAGTCTGCTGCATTGTCTGGCATTAATAAAGCCAAATGCATGCACTGGTCATTCAGAGACTGCCAGTGCCACACCTGCAATGCAGATGGTCACAAGTGTGCTTTGGTAATTAAACGTTATGAGATTTTCTGACAGTCAGCATCAGTACCAATCTCTTGATCGGCATGGCTGTGCATGCCCGGAACCCCAGCACTTGGAAAGCTGAAATAGGATTGTGAGTTTGAGATAAGCCTGAGATTCTGTCTCAAAAATAACACAAAAACTAATTTATTTCCATTTCTAAGTAACTGGAAATTCACTGTGCTGTGAGCTGTGCTCACTGGATGTTTATAGGTAAAATGAAAAAGGTGTTCTGTGCCAGACAGATACCTACAAACAGGTTTGTTTCCCAGGACCCAACACAGTTGGTTCTTCAGTGTTCCAGGGCTCTAGGGGGTCCAAAAAAGCCAGAATACCCCAATTTTTGTATCAGACTCTTGCAAAGATTTCTAAAATGCCTGTTGGGGAAAGGAGATCCTTCCCTCGAGGCCCCCTAGGGGTCACAGATGGAACAGCAGCCGGGAGATAATGTGGCTCTTTTGATGAACAGTTTTTTTGGATTTTTTGTTTTGTTTTAATCTTCACTAGTTGCCTTTGTTAGCAAACTTCCTCATTATTACTGGTTTTCTAAGGCCCTGTTTGTTTGCTAACACAGGTGGTTTGCCTGGCTTCCTTGTACTGCTCCATCTGTTTCATCGCTCAATATATCTGGCCACTTTTACGGATTTGCAGCTAGACACAATGGTTAAGTGTGAATTCATCTCCACCAGTCCCACCCGATGGACTGTCAGCAACATCTGCAGTGTGGGGGCTGGCAGAATTAACTCGGTACTAGGTCCACTCTCAGCATAGCTGATCTGCAGTAGACTCTGCTCTCTCCAGGAGTACTGGAGTGATATATGATATCCTCCCAACACATTTCATGTTCACAGAGCATGTGTGTCTGGAACTAGAAAGCCTACCACACAGGGAAGCAGTGACCTCTCTCCCTTCCTTATTTTTTAAGCTATAAATCCTAGATTTACTCAGAGAGTAAGAGTGATAGAGCTTCGGGAAGTAGCCTATCAGATACCCATGGTTCTCAAGTTGCATTCCTTGTTGTACCAGCAGACCAGCCTCCAACAGCTTACTGAAAATACAAATTTAAGGTGTCCCAAAGCAGAAATCCTCACCATGGGCTTGGGACCCAGGCCTCTGACTTTTGTCCCAGTGACTCTGATACAAACAAATGTTTATGAGCCCCAGGTACAGGAGAAACTTGGCCTGAAAGACTGTTGCAGTCTTAAATTTTTACTCTGAACCCATTCCCTTTGCTCTCAATGGCTGGGCTTCAATTCTAGCTGGCTGTCTATCATGGACATCTGGGTAGTTTAAGACTACTCAAGTACTGAGCACCACATTATCAATGCAAGAGTATTTCTGGAGGGCCTGGCAGCTGGGTTCTGTTTTTAGGTTGGTTTTGCTTGTTTATTTTGAGAAGACCCCCAGTCTGGCCTACATAATACCAAGGATGATCTGGAACTTTTGATCCTCCTGCCTCCACCTCCCCAGTGCTGTATTACCAAGCCTGGTTTTGTCAACTATACTCTTAGACTCTCTCCAGGAGGTGTAAGTGCCCAAAGCAGAACGCTGTAGTCAGACTGTGTCTCTGCTGTGTGGAAAAGCTGGACAAGGAGAGGCAAGGTGACAGGGCTACACGGTGTGAGCAAGCAGGAGAGGCAAGGTGACAGGGTTACACAGTGTGAGCAAGCAGGCCTCAAGGCAAACAATGGGCCATGCAGGAAGATCCATCTTTCCTCCTCTGTTGTGTCACCGGCCGGCCTCTGTGGATTTCAGGTCCTGGATGAGAGTAAGGTAGATTCCTGTGAGTCTCTCCTGGCATGACTTACGGTTATCTCCTTTCTCCACTTAAGAAGCCTGAGCCCACAGCTCCGGGTTTGTGCTTTTCTTCCCCACACCTTAACATTGACTCAACCAGTTTGGGCTTCTCCTGCACTGGTCTCAGCACAACAAGAAGTGATCAAGGTTCAGACGTGTGGTGGAGTCTACATTATAAAGCGTAAAACTTAGGACCTTTCAGAATATTTTGATCGTTTATTCCCGGTGAAATGACATCAACAGAATCAAAGTGAACACCCCTGGGACAGAATGTGCAGTTCCTTCTCATGGCCTCTTCAGGCAAAAGCAGTGCCCAGCTGTCAACTTAGAGGGAGCTTTGTGCCAATGTGTCCCTTAGGGCTGGTCCCCAGCCAGGAGGAGATACTGTTTATATCTCAGAGGGGACAAAACAAAACACCTAAGTTAGCTCCTGGTGCTGTACAAAGCTTTTCTGTTTACGTCAGACTCAGTGACAGGGGAAGCTCAGAATTAAGGGAATTCATTAATCTGACCAACATCTTATGAGAGGCTTTGCAGGATCACAGACAGACAGACAGACAGACAGACAGACACAGACACAGACACAGACACACACACACACACACACACACACACACACACACACACACACACACACACACGTCCACATCATATACTGATCTCAAGAAGTTTATAACTGAGAACTGTGGACCAAGTGACAAATGAAAGAAGAGGCTTAGAAAAAGACACAGAGAACTCATCTAGGCCACAAGCTCAGAAAAGGCTGAGCGGCAAGAGCGGCAATCTGTCTGAGCTTCCGGTTACACACATGGGGTACTTCACATGAGCTACTGGGTCAGATATCACCCTCACCATCCCCTCTCCCGAGTGTTCTCTCTAAAGTATCTTCCACTGCCTTTCCTAGCCTTGTTTTTCTCTATAAGCCTTGTTTCTGCCTGAATTGATATTTTCTTCTTACTGGAAAACAATGTTGGTAAATCCAGGAGAGCCAGGATTTTACCTTATGCTTATCCCTATACCCAACACCTGGAACACCTGGCATATAAGACACATGGAGGATTGAATAAATACATGGATGGACAAATAAACTCTTATCTCATAGGGCATCACCGGGATCCGTTTTGCCGGAGGAGAGAAGTGCTACATCAAAGCACAGGTGAAGGCACGTGTCCCTGAGGTGAGCACTGCGACCAAGCAAAGCATCTCTTCAGAACTGGTAGGTACCAACACACACAACGGTGGACACTGAAGACACCACCTTCTTCCCGGACAGGTTCATAAATTCTTCTCTACCAGAAGAATGTATCTGTCCTGCTGGCTCCAAGTGATCTTTCTGACATGGTGCATCATATTTAAAAGTTTGGGGAAGCCGTGTTCTAAAGGGCATTAGGTGGGACAGCTCAGTGCGCAAAGACATTTGCTGCCAAGCCTGACCACCTGAGTTGGATTCCAGAACCCACGTGGCAGAATGCACAAACCAGCTCCTTCAAGTTGTTTTCCAACTTCCACCGTGTGCTGTGGCTACATACTCACTCACACACACAAATAAACATGAAAATGTTTGTGCTCATTAGGGGCTGGGTATTCAGATGACCCTCATACATCCAATGTTAAATGACTATCAGACCAGTGATTAGAAGTTTAAAACAACACGGTAGTGATGTCACACACCTTTAATCCCAGCACTCAGAAGGCAGATACAGGTGGATCTCTATGAGTTCAAGTCCAGCCTCGTCTACAAAGTGAGTTCCAGGACAGCCAGGCTACACAGTGAAACCGTGTCTCAAAAAACAAAACAAACAAGCAAAAAAATTCAAAATATTTTTTTTGAAAGTCCACAGTTAAACCTTCATTAAAGGGACTTCAAGACGCTCTGTAGCCTCAGCGCCATGAAATGTGGAAATTTGTGCCCAAATAGTCTGGATAGCTAGTCACCCAGCCTCTTCCAGGAAGCTGAGGCAGAGCCCTCTTTCTGTGGATTTCCTTCAATACTGGGCTGAGATGTTCCCCTACAGTTCTTCCCTTTGGTTCAAATCAGCTCAATGAAGCCATACAAACCTCATGGATTGTTTTTTAGTTTTTAAAGCAAGGGAACTGAATCAAAGGCCTTGCCAGCAGAACAAGCACTAAGCTTTATCCCCATATTTTTTTTAAACACAGAGTCTCACTAAGTTACCCAGGTTGGTCTTGAAAGCTTAGGCTAGAGTGAAACTCACTACACAGTCCAGGCTGTCCTCACACTCTACACATTTTAAAGACATATTCTTCCATTTGTTACTAGTAGCTTGCCTTTAAGCCTGGTATTTTGTTGGTTTCATATTACTGACAATTGAACCTAAGGCCTCACACACACTAGGTAGTCATTGCACAAGCCCTAAACCTGATTGATTGATTGACTGATTGATTGATTGATTGATTGATTGATTTTTACTTTGAGAGTTGCATAGTGTCAGACTGGAGAGATGGCTCAGAGGTTAAGAGCACTGGCTGCTATTCCAGGGTCCTGAGTTCAATTCTCAGCAACCACATGGTGGCTCACAACCATTTGTAATGAGATCCAGTGCCATCTTCTGGCCTGCAGACGTATATGCAGGCAGCGCACTGTATACATAATAAATAAATAAAGTTGCATAGCATCCTAGAAACACATTTAATAATAACGTTTTCCATCGTACACTTTTAGTAGTCACATCCACGACTGTCTTCCATCTGAGCTGTGGCAGGGGCTGTGGGGAGCCAAAAACTGTAGACCCAAAGCCCAGCTGACACCTGCTGTGAATGTGGCACTTCTGCCATCTTCAAACTGCTGCATGCACACTGTGCCCGTGGCCTTGGACTCTACTAGCAGGTGAATGGGAAGACTGCCGCTCATAATTGCTAATTTTATTATGATCATCTCTGAGCCTTCAGTATCCCAGAGAGGGAAGTGAAACGAGCGTCAGGTCCCTCAGGGCCATGGAGGGGAACAGTGGATAAAGGCGAAGGTGCTTGGAAACCACCTAATTGTTTGTTCCCATGGGAGCAGCAGCTGGTGATGTCTCAAAACAGAACAAAACACAAACTATAAACCAACCTGTGGGCTCTGAAAGCAAGCCAGCATGTCCTCGTCCTTCACCTACTCTCAGCCAACCCCCCCTGCTCCATTTACTCTGGCTGTGAGCTGCACTGCTCAGAGTCAGCACGAACTCACAAATGGCAGCTGAAAAGGGCAGGGGGATCTCCTTTGCTGTGGCCCTTGCACGTCTCTTCTTTGCATTTCATTACAGCGAAGTTACACCACTCCCTTGCTGCTTTCCTCATATGGGCATGGACTCAGTCTCTCTTGCCTTCCACAGAACCAACTCCCCCAGCTGTAAATCACCCAGCTCTGGTCATAACTTTGTAGCATGTAACTTAACATTTTTATTTGTGTGTGTGTGTGTGTGTGTGTGTGTGAGAGAGAGAGAGAGAGAGAGAGAGAGAGAGAGAGAGAGAGAGAGAGAGAGAATGCAAGCTTGTGTGGAAGAGGTCACAGGACAACCTGTGGAAGTTGGTTGTCGCCTTCTACTATGTGGGTCCTAGGGACTGAACTCAGGACGTCAGACATGGTGGCAAGTGCCTTTACCCACTGAGCCTTCTCATTGGCTTTAATGATTTTTTTCACATGATAAATACATGAAAGTATAGAGGTGAATAACACAACTGCATAATCTAAAAGCAACTAATGTAAATAGTTTGGTGAATTTTGTGACCTGTGTGTGATAATCTTTTCAGAAATGTAATTGACTATTACATGATTCTTGTTTTCACTTTAGTTCTAAATTGTAGGTTATTGCGGATGAATGACATACCAGTATATGATTATACTTCTTTCTTTCTTTTTTCCTTTATTTTTAGACAGGGTCTCATTACATAGCCCTGGCTGTCCTGGAACTCACTATATAGATAAGGTTGGCCTGGAACTCAGAGATCTGCCTGCATCTGCCTCCCAAGTGCTGGGATTAAAGGTGTGTGCCACCATGCCCAGCTATGACTATAATTTGAAAGTCTTTTAGTCAAACATTGCAAATACCATCAATTTTAGAAAATAGTATTTGAAATAATTATTCACCTCTGGCAAATAGTTTTGCATTTTAATCTTTGCACTTGACTGTTAGGCCAGAGTAGATTGTCTTGTGTTTTTGTTGTTTACAGCATGCATGGTGGATCCTCTGATACATAAAAACCAATTCAGAAAGTACAGTTGGGTAAGGCAGCCATGTTCACAGCTGTATCCTAAGCAGGTGGGACTAGGCGGCTAGCAGCTCAGTGACAGCATCTGTGACTCATTTTTACCATTTCTCTCCTTCCACCGCTAAGCACTAAGCGCGGCGATGCTGCACACCCACTTCTTCCCAGAACTTAGGCAGGAACCACGGAGCCTGCTCAGTAACAACAGTTCCTGAGGACAATCAGGAGGACCTGTGTTCAATCCCCAGAACTCAGTGTCACAGTGTGTAGCACTGGGGGGTCAGAGACAGGAGGATACCTGGGAATTCTTCGACAGCTAGTCTAGCCTATGAGAAGCTCCAAGGCAGTGAAAAAGCCTGTATCAGAAAAAAAGCGCCTGAGAAACAACTCAAGGTTGTTCCCCGGCCTATCTCTCTCTCTCTCTCTCTCTCTCTCTCTCTCTCTCTCTCTCTCTCTCTCTCTCTCTCTCTCTCTTCCCTCTCTCCTGCCCTCCCTCTTTAAATAAACAAATAAAATTTAAAATTTTATCCCCACCAACTGACCCTGACTTACCTTTCTTTAATAGGGAGAAATAGAGCTCTCACTGACAACCATGAAACATTTATTTCATGGACCTCACTGCCTGACTTTGGCCACAGGGAAGCTTGAAGCAGCAAGTCTTCCTCCTTACAATGGACACACGGGATACCTCCGACAAAAAGCATGACCGTATTGCAATGAAAAAGGGGGGAGGGATGGGTAATCCCCATGCTCCAGACTGACAACATTCTTGACTCACAGGCTGCATCCACATACATCACCCCAGTCCGGTCCTCCTTTCCACACTCGGCAGACTATGGCGGGGCAGATGTATGTGCCTATTGCTCTCATAAATTCAACAGTTTTGTATAACCTTAAAAAGCTGCTGTGCTCAAAGAGCATTCATTTCCTGGATGGTGCCATTTAATTTAAGGTAAATAACTGGATTACCTAAGTGTTACCTTCCTCCAATAACTTTAACTTGCTTAATGCAACCATACGCCCGAGGGAGAAACACAAATGAAGTGCTGCTTTTACCTAAAGTGAGGAAAAACATTTTAATTTCTCCAACCTACTGCAAAGTAATAAATACATGAAAGGAACAACCTGGCAAAAATAAATTTGTCTCCTGGGTTATCAAACCACCCTCAGCATCTCGCTGCAGAAGGAAATCCAGGGCTTACCTTTGAAATCTCAGTGGTGTGCTTGATGTGAGGAACATCTGAAATGTTTTGTTATAGCTGGGAAATGGAGAAATGGTTTATGTTAAATAATACTTTGAACTGGAGACATTAAAGAACCAATCACTTGCTTCTTCCATTGTTGTTTGGAAGCTGCAGAACAAAACCCCAGAAGATTTTCACTTCAAATGAAGGGTTCCTCTATCCTTTATAGGATTTCAGGGTCTGTTCAATTGCTTTTCCTCAAAAACATCTTTGATCGAAAACATCAGATTAACCTAAATCTCAAAGTTGGTATCAAGTAATTTTCACTTCGGCTCAAAACACTTCTATTCACACTTTATAAAGGACTGTCTAGGAGCAGCGTGTTGGGGGGTGTGCTGGGTATGAGAGTCAGAGACTGGAGCCTCAAAGTGCACATGGTATGTACACACAGAGTTGTCCCCAGGTTTGCTCAAAGCAACCCTTTAGTAGCGGCAAGTGCCAGCATCCTCTGCTCACAGGCGTTTTGTCTTTACAGGAAGGCAAGATCATGCCAGTTAAAGATGAAGAAAACTCTCTTATCTGGGTGGCCGTGGACCAGCCTGTGAAGGACAACAGCTTCTTGAGCTCTAAAGTCCTTGAACTCTGCGGCAACCTCCCTATTTTCTGGCTTAAGCCTATGTATCCAAAAGGTAAAGTTTTAAGTTTTTGTAACAGGGCTTGGAATTCTCCCTGTCCCTCTGGTTCTTGGGAGCCCTCCCCCCACCCTCCCCCGCACTGCCCCCTGGTAACTTGGGACAATTGTTGGCTGGGTCTTGGTAATTAGCATAAGAGATAAAAGAGAAGGAAATGACAGGGTGGGGTGGGGAGGTGGGGGTGAACCTGCCCTGTGGAAGGGAAGGCACAGTGGGGTTAGCTGGAAGCCGGCAGAAGACAGAGCACCTCTGCATACCTGCAGCTTTATTTATGACACCCCTGCTTCTTCCTACTCTGCCCCTTAATCTCCGGTGTTTGCGCCTTCCCATTTTACATTTCTTTATTCTTAAAGCATAACATCGGGGGACTAAGAAGCTGTCATGCTGCCGATGCTTTATTATATTCAAACCTAGAATTATGCGACAGCCAAAAGCTGCTGTGGATATAAGCTAAGATTCCTCAAGTTCAAGGCTTGAGCACCAGAAAATAAGTGCTGGGTCCCCTTGGTGTGAGGCTGGAGCACACCTCTGTGCCATTTCAGGGTGACAAAGAGCAAGTAAGCCCAGCAGGCCTTGCCCTCCTCTCATCCCCAAAGGGCCTCACAGTTCATTTCTACTGTGGTCAACACACTGGTCTCCCTAAGGACTACTTTGTAGTTGTGGCTCAGGTGGAAAGGAAGGCTTTCTACTTGAACACATGTGACAGGCTGCTTTCAGAAAGGTTTTATTGAATATTAGAAGATAGCAATGAGGAAATGGAGGAAATGCAGGCATTAAACCCATTAAGGTAGGCAGATCACTGTTTAGAGAGGAAAAGAACAGCTGACCTTAAAAAAGAGAGAAAAGAAGGCAGTTCGGTGGATGGATGGTGGTGATGGTTGGGTAGCAACAGTGGTGAATGTGCTTAATGCCCTGAACTGTATGACTGAAACTCACTAAAGGAGAGCTGGGCCTGGTGGCACTGCTTGGTAACCCTGGCACTAGGAAAGCTGATCAGATGAAGCCGATCTTTGGCTACCCAGTGGGTGAGGCCAGCCTGTGTTAAATGATACCCTGTCCATTGCTATATACTTGCTCTGCCACAATCAAAACAATACCCTACCAGGCACAGAAAGTATAGATTTCTGATCCTACCATGACTGACTGATTCTTATTGTTCACATGTCTCATCTTGCTCCAAGATGAAGGAGATGGCTACTCTCAGCCCACACCAAGTAATGCCATGTCATACCTGGCAAGGATTGAGAAGGACCCTGATGCCATGGGCCGTGCATTCCTGCCATCTCTGTCCTTGTATCCCAATCCTATGGCCACATGCCACTTTTCAGTCCCCACTCCTGTTATCTAGGATGGGCTATTTGGCCTTCTCACCCAGAAACATTATCTTTTCCACTCAGGGACTAGAGTCGCCCACACTACCATACAAAGCTTTCTTCCTGATCTCAGGGCAATCTCAGAACTGCCTTGAGTTAACTCACTCATTTACAAAGTGTAATTTACAAAACCACATTCATGAAAGCCTATCCTGAGTCATGTAACTTCTCCTGGGTGTGAGATGCATCAGTGAACACATGACAAAACAATCTACACTCTCAAAGAGTTGTCTGATGCAGGGCTGGGAAAATAGCTCAGTGGATAAAGATCAGTGGTCAAGTGGTCAGCTGGCAATCTAATTGCTGAGCCCCAGGTCCCAGGTAAAAAAAAAAAAAAAAAACAAAAAAACAAAAAACAAAAACAAAACAAAAACCCCACAAAAAACAAGGTAGATAGCTCCTGAGGAACAACGCCTAAGGATAACCTCTGACCTACACACACGCACGCACTTGAATAGATAAGCTGTATAAGTAATAACAGGAGATGCAATGCAAAATTCAATGTAGGGGACAGGAAGTAGGGGTAGCAACCAGACAAATGACAGTACCAAGATGAGTGCTATCACCCTTAGAAACAAGCTTATTAACCCTATGTCTAAGATGTTCCCTTGGCCACTTTAACATAAACATATGATAAGATCTTATACACTCGGTTAATACAATACTTACATAAGAATTACTGGAGGTATGGGCGGGAGCTATAGCTCAGTGATAGAGTGCTTGCCTGACTTGGTACCCAGCACCATAAAAAAAATGTACACCACAAATGGAGACTATACAAATGCTTCAGATTAGCAAAGGACTAAATAAATGTCGGCATATGCATAGGATTAGCATAGGCATTAAAATGAATTTCCCACTAATCTGTGAAAAGTGCAATTATATTTTATGGTAAAAAAAAAAATTAAATCTCTCCTATGATACCCAGCTCCCTGACTGGTTCTAGTAAATGTCTTGCCAACTGCACATTGGCTGTTGAAGACAACAGGTTATCAGTGTCACACAGCTGGATAAACAAAGGTAGATGGTAGGTGGACACAGGCCAGAAATGGACAGCCAATGTCTTAGAGCAACCAGCTTTTTTTTTTTTAACCATACCATGAAACTTTATTTCAAGAACAAAGTGATTTCAAATGTAATCGTAGCATATGTGGTACACTACAGTATGGACTTTGAACATCATCCAAAGGTCCAAGAGTTAAAGGTTTGTCCCTATTGGGAGATGGTAGAACCTTTAAAAGATGCGGCTTAGTGAGAAGTCTTTAAGGAATTGCAAGACTATAAGCCCACATTTGCTCTCTGACCTCCCCAACTTGCTCCAGCCCATGGAATGATACCTCATCAAAGTAACAGGGCCAAGTGAGCGTGGACTGCAACATCTAAAAACTATGACTCAAATTTAAACTTTCCTTTTTATAAATTGATTGTTTGGGGTATTTTGTTACAATGGTAGAAGGCTGCTTAATAGAAGGTACACATAAAATCAGTGAATTTTTGCTTAGACTTGGTTCCAATCCCAAAACATTTCATTATGTATGTACATATATTCCAAACTATGGGAAAGAAACAAAATCTGAAATACTGTTCTAGAGCAACAAACTTGGTCCTCATTTAATCTTTACCAACAATTGTTGATATAGCTATGCATATTGCCAAGAAAAACACTAAGATGAAGAGAGACTAATTTGCCTGAGGTCCTTCAACTAGGTCCTTCAACTAGCTTAGCAGTGTGAGCTGATTTGGGTCTTGCTGGTGCTTCTCCAACCATATTATTTGTGGAATCTACCTATGGCTTCAAAGCACATCTTAGTTCTCATAAATAATAAATTATAAGAATGCTACCTAACATTTGTATGCTTATTATATGCCAAGTCCCTTAGATACAGTTTTTATTAGCCCTATCATTATCCTATGAATGAGAGATTACTAGCTCCATATTAGACAAAGAAATTAAAGTTCAGGGAGCCTCTACAGCAAATGCTATGTGGTACTTCCCACTTCTGCTACTCACCCATCAGCTACATTACAGGATACATGATGAGATAGCTAACCAGAGTACTGGAGTATAAGGCAGAGTTCCACCATGTCCTTGCTGTCACTCAGTCTATGATCTTGGCCTGCCACTTGGTCTGCACCTTGATGCCTTCATACATAAAAACATCTGATTTTTCTATCCCATGGGATTTTTTTAAAAAAAGAATTAACCAAAACAATGTCTCACAGGAAAATGTAAAGCTTTATATCTATACAATCAATTAGGAGTACACGGAGCTGCAAGTTATAGCATATTTGATCAGCAGTGGTTTCAACATATAAGCAGTTTTGTATATTTACAACCCAAAGACATAAGATGTAATAAGGATTTTGGCATTAGTGTCCACTCCGTGACCATCAAGTCTCCTTTTACCTTACCGTTTTGCTCTCTGTAGCATGCTACCTGTCAATTCCTAGTTCCAGATAGCACATGTATGCCTAGGAAAAACACACAGAAACAACTTTCTGTTCCCTTTATTCAAGAAAGCAAAAGCTTTCCCACACATGGCACTAACCTATAGCTTGCCTGGCCACTCCTCACTGCAAAGAAGGCAGAGAAAATCAGTAGTATTTTATTTGCTCAGTTCCTATACTGAAGTGAGGAAAAGGAAAAAGGGCCAGAGAACAGGTTTGTCAACCAACTTCCAGTGAGTGCTCCAGTCAGTATTATAAAATTGAATGGGAAGCTCATGCATGTGGTTGTCACTCTAAAATGCAGATCTAATTGCCTTATTTGTGTTAAGGAATTAACTTGCAGAAAATTTTGCAGAAATCCAAAGAGAGAGAAGAGAAGTAGTAAGAAACACTGCTCCCTCTACTACAAGAAGACCACACAGTGAACCACGAGGAAACCCAGGCCCCAGAAGACTGAATAATGAAACCAGGCCCAGTGTTCAGGACGACGAGGAACCTTTCAACCCCGACAATCCTTACCATGTGCGTACCAGTTTTTTTTTGTTTTTTTCATGACATGCCCAGACAAATGCATTAAATGTAATGCTGAAAGTCTATTTCTAAGTGAGATTTCCTATATCTCCATCTATGTGGTGCAAATTCAAAGTTACTTCCCATGCTGGTTTTGTTGTTTTGTTAGAAGGAAAATCTATGAAAATAAATCCTACCAGGAATCTGATGGTTTAAAATGTTCCCAAGAGTATGCCCTCGAGGCAACGCACAGAATGAAAGTGTTTTCTTCCCCTGCTTATATTCATTCTGTTCATCCATTCAGCACACATCTCTGGGTTTCCTGACCTTTCTCAGGCCCTGTTTGCAGACAGTCAACTGCTACTTGTGCCCTCAGGGCTGGCATCCCAGACCGGAGAGAGACTCAAGCACACACCCACACACAGGTGACAACACTCTGAGCTGAAGTATTGAAAACTGAGGTTTGTGCTAATGGCATTAACGTATTAAAACGTCCAATCTTCTAAGAAATACTTCATTGTTTACTATTACTATACCTTGCAGAGAACAAAAATAGAATATTTGTAGCTTTTTAAATAAAATATAAGCACACATTTTAAAAAATAGAAATGTACAGTGAAAATTGAGTTTCCGAAGCCTTCTACCTCAGACATCTTCCCTATAACAGCTTATTAACAACCATGTGTCTAGTTCATTTGCAGGAGTGTACACAGGGAAAAACACCTTTTCAAAACAAAAATTCCACCCTGCTTCCAATTAGTATTTTGGGAAGTGTTCTGCCTTTCTGATATTGTAGCACATTCAGTAAATGGTTTCTATCCAGTTAGCAGCATTCTAACTAACATAGGTAGGCATGTGTTGAAACTTGACTAATAAGTTGGTGGGCGTAAAGCATCTCCCTCTCATCCGCTCCTGCTAATACTGTTGTAGCACAGCACCTAGATGAGGTGACCCAGGTGGGGCAGATCTTAACGAAGACTCCATGATGGAAGTATGTCTTTAGCACAAATACCAAAGCACAGTTCTGATGCATCTACGAAGATAGCAATTGTACATTTTACTGGAGATTACCAAACTGTTTTCCAAGGAATACACCATCTACATGTCTGTGAAAGGTAATAGAAGTTCCCTTCCAAACTTTTCAGGACATATGGGATGGCACCACAGGGGCTCCGGAATCCAAGCCTAATGCTTGCTAAGTATAAAGCTTACTACTGACTCTACCCTCCAGTCCTATCAAACTTTAACCTTTGTCACTGTCTTGGGTACATAAATTATGTCTTCTGCTTATTTATTTTGCCCATCTTTAATTATGTGTAAGAGTGAACATCCTTTAAACACTAAATCAGCACTTTTTAACCTATGGGTCACAGCTCTTTGGGGGGGGTGTCCTCTAAGACCATCAGAAAACACCATTTACAATTCACAACAGTAGCAAAAGTTAGTTATGAAGTAATGAAAATAATTTTATGGTTAGGGTCACCATAACATGAGGAGTTAAGTATACTAAAAGATCACAGCATTAGAAAGGTTGAGAACTACTGCACTAAATCATTTGTGTATCTCCCCCTCACTCCCCCACCCCACAGCTCAGTCTACACTGCTTCATATATTATAAACATTTCCTAGTTTATCATTTCAGACTAATGTATTTTAGAAGGATTTAGAACACAAGGTATTCTCTAAATAACCCAAGGCTTATCAGAAAATTCAGAACACTGTAGTACTTTATTCCCTAAGCTCAAAGAATAACAAGAAATATAATCTGAATAAGCAAACAAAATTTAATATAGCTTATTCCCCGGGTAGCTGGGCTAGATGAATTTGTTCAAGGTCTGAAGCTATCAGGCACTTTATAGAGAAGGGATGTGACGTGTCTGTCCTGGCTCCAGATTCCAGTAATCCATATCCCTTAAAAACTCCAATTATGTCAACCTTCTCCTTTATCATATGCTGAGCTTTAAGCAAAAATACTCTAGCATTTTCCTTAAGGTCTATCCTTCACACACTCCTCTAAGGAGAAACCCTGGAGCAACAGCCAAAGCTTCCTCCCAATCTGTTCATCCTAGGCCCCTATAGAACCTCCTGAAGAAACACCTCCACTAACACTTCCACACCTCTACACTGGAGTCAGAGCTGCAATGAATCAGGGGCTGTCTGCTTATTGTTCTAAGAGAGCCTATCTCAGGAGATAAGGATAAGCAGTCTGCAGAATGGAAGAATGGCCTGAGTGAGTAAGGAAGGCATTCTGAAGATAGGATCTGAGCAGATGCCTCAGACAGTGTTTAGGGATTGTTCATTCTGTTAGGTGTGACAAAGGCAGTGAAGGTGGGTAATAACCATCCATTCCTTTTAGAAATACTTTCTACTGATGACTCAAATGTCACAATGCCTTCAATCTTCCTTAAATTCGCATCAAAGTCCTCTTTCCAGTACTACAGAGGAGAAAATCAAGTAAACTTGACAACAGGTTAGCAGCTGTCAGAATAAGCAAGTGTACTGATGCTCCATGAAGGTTTTCCCACTTTTAAGAAAATTTTAACTTTCCTCACATTGACCAGACTTAAAAAGCAAAAACAAACCAACTCACAGGGCAGAGTCAGCTACCTCCAGGATGGGTGCTGAGATTAGGGAATTTAAAACTAAGGACTTTGATGACTGTTGTGGTCATAACTATAATCCTGACATTCAAGAGGCTGAAGCAGGACTGTTCCAAAATCACAGTCAACCTGGGCTACATACTGAGTTCAAGTCTAACCTGGACTACTGTAAGACTCTATATAAACGCCAGCAATGCCCCAAGTTCAAAAGGGGGGTGCATCTTGCCAGTATATTCAATGCATATTTAAAAACATACAGAAACCTGCCCTGTAGATACTTGAAAAGATAAACCAGATATAAAATCGAGCAGAGAGCAAATCCCTTCCAGTATCGATCTGTCCAGCAGTAACACTGAGTTTTACTTCATCAATATGATTTTGTTTAGGAACACTGGAGGCTTCTTCTTCCCCACAAAGACAGCCTCTGTTCTTTTGCTGATATACAGGCAGGAGAAAGTAAATGACTGAGCAGTGCTCTGGCAGCAGTGACTCTGAGCTGAACTTCAGCCTGGCCCCAGATCAGATGAGTTTAACATGTACACCCAACAGCTCTGGGAGCCATGGCCACAGTGAGTGTCCACTGACTTAAAATCAGCAGTCAGAACGCTGCTTTTGATCATAATGCTTCCTTTTTGCACTCTTATTTAAAACAAGGTGAGTCTTACTAATAGCAATAACGATAGCTCCTTACAGGCATACAAGAACTTCATTAAAATACCACACAACTTTCTGCTGGTGACAGGCTAAGTAGGCAAAAGGTTCCTTGATGTCAGAAAGAATTCTGTGATGGCACAAGTTTGAAAACATACAAGTGATTGTTCAGATTTCTTGAAGCCATGAACTGGGGATCTTATTTTAAAATACTATGCATGCTGTAACCTTCTCATTAGAGGGAATAAGATAATTGTCTTTTAATTCACAGCAGCAGGAAGGAGAAAGCATGACATTTGACCCAAGACTGGATCATGAAGGAATCTGCTGTATAGAATGCAGGCGGAGCTACACCCACTGCCAGAAGATCTGTGAGCCTCTGGGAGGCTACTATCCATGGCCTTATAATTATCAAGGATGTCGTTCGGCCTGCAGAGTTGTCATGCCGTGTAGCTGGTGGGTTGCCCGCATCTTAGGCATGGTGTAAAACTACTTCATCTGTCATGTATTGTCAAGCAAGAATTAACTTGAGAGTTGACAACCAAAGATGCGTAAAGCACGTTCTTGCCAAGGGACCTCGAAGTATTTTATATTCCACCTGAGCTATATTATCCTAAACAATGTAACAGAACCTCTCAACTGAGTGTGCAGATGTACTGAAAGGGTAGTTTAAGTATACAATTATTATCCCTTTACTATTTGCTTTGCCAATAAAGCCAATTGCCAGTCTTTAAAAGCTACTTTTGAAATAAGCGTGGAAAACTGTAGTTTGTCCCAGATCTGTTATATACTTGAATTCCTTTTCATCAAATCATGATTGAAATCATCCCAATGGTTCTATTGTTTATAGGGTAACGTTCTTAATCTTCACTGTTATTCCCAGTCTTGCAAGTGTCCCCCCCCCTCCCCGCAAAAAAAAACCCAAAGGAAAAGAATTGGGAGGGAGACACAGAATAGAATTCACCTAAAAGCAAACATTACTACCTTCAATGTGGTACTTCATGTGGAATTATTAGCTATAATTCCCATGACAAGTGGCTAACAAGAGGCAACACTACATTAAGTCTCCTTCCCAGAAGGAAGCATTAGGATAAAGAACAAAACACGAGAAGGTAAATCAGACTCACAGGGAAGTTCCGAGTCCACACTCCTGTCTGTCCATGTGTTTCTAATAAAGAGCCACAGAGCAAGAAGTACCATGGTCTTACCTTTGTAGTACAGATCAGGCTGCCAATGGAGTCCAATTACCAGCCAGTTACTCTCCTATAACAAGTCTGGAAGAACAGCCTGGCAGGTGCAGCTGGGGAGGAATAGCTTGCCAACTTACAACATAAAGGAAACAAGCTCTGTCTTCAGGAACAACAATAGTAGATCAAGAAGATACAGAAGTATTTTGCAATTGTGGCATTTTAGTTTTGAATCCTATAGTTTGAGAGAGAGCGAAACCAACTTTCCTGAGGGAAATTTTTACCCAAACAAAATTCTGATATGACCGAAGGTCCTTAATGCCAACAATCTCTCTTTCTGAACAAACCTGTAAGATACAGAATCTGCAATCAGGCTATCAAATGCTTAGTGGGTTAAATAGCATAGGCACCTGAAGAAAGGATTAAAGAATACACGTGCAATGACTTCTAGGCCATGTTGTTCTCAGGCAGAAGATAACTCTTACAGTTCAATTTTTTTCAAACTTTATGTTTAAGGTGGTTGCTTTCCTATTAACAAAGCAAATCATGGGCCATATAGTTCTACCCATGCTTACATACCCACAGAACCCAGTAATTTGCACTGGGTTCTAAGATTAATGTCAGTCAGGATGCCATCCCAAGAAGGATGGAAGCAATGGGCTCCTTGGAGAACACCTACCTGGAGGGCTTTTTGTAAACAAGAGCTAGCTCATGAAGTGAGAGGATGGCTGTTCCAAAGGGAGTATGTTTGGGAAAGGCAGAGACATGATGTTAAATGGGACAAATTGGAAATGGAGCGCTTCGGTAGGAAATGTGACAATGGAAAAACAGTCAGAAGCCACACCTTACAGGATGTCAACTTGATAGATACAGAAACGGGAACCAATCTGATTCTAGGCAAGGAGATGGCTGGTTAAGTTTTCATGTCAGGTCAATCCCCTGGGTAGCTTTCCTGAGAATCTAGGGTGTACCAGATGTCAAACGGTACCTTAGCAAGGAGCACATGTCATAACGGAAAGCTGTTTCCTGCATGACACTTCCTTTTTAAAGTTCTACCAGATGGAAGTACAGGTAGACGAAAACAGAAAAAAGTTCTACCAGTAGAACCTTTACATGAAAATAGAAGTGGACAGTTTAATTTTTAAAAATCAGGGATCATTGTTATAAAACCAAATACAAATCCTCAATTGACTCTAAGCAAGTGAATCCAAAACTACAAATACAGCTGACTTTTGCTACATCAAATTTTGACTGAAACGTATCAGTGTGTGCAGACATTTGTATTGACGATGCCTTAATATTTTAGACACTTACTTCCCAGTAGTGGTGTAAACCATTACTCCTAGAACATCGTAGGCTGGTTTCCAAGGTTCTAATGTGGCCCAGAACAGAACAGTGGGCTAATTCAGTCTTAGATGTGGTAAGGTGTCAACGAGCACAAAGGAAATAGAGAAAAGGTTTCACTTACGTATCAGTGCAAGCATATGAACTTACACCACGGAAGTATGCCAAACTGCATTGCAACCAGTCTAAGAACCTGTAGACCCCATCCCTACAGCTCGTCTACCACCTCAAATAACTGTAACATTGAAAAGATACACTAAAATTATTCAATCCACTCAACCATTTATTTTACATCAGATTTTATTACAGTGAAATACAATCTCCATTTTACAAAACACAAATGCTTTGAGTGGCTTGTTTCTGCATAAGCTGGCTGTATCGATTAGCTCAACGGTGTGTACTTTATAGAAATGACCACACTTTTAAAGTTAACTGATTTATTAGGGGGTAGGAAGGAACTGACGAAACCTACATGCATTGCTAGTTTTGATAGTAGATCACAAACATGAAGGTGCAAATCTGAGCAATGTCACTAATTCTAGCAAAAAAAAAAAAAAACAAAAACACTTTATATGCATAGTGTTTCGGTTATGAAGGAAAGCTTAACTCCTAATGGGTTTGGGGTTTGTGTGTGTGTGTGTGTGTGTATGCATGCTCATAGTCTACATGAATATACAAGTGTATTTCATTTTGAAAAAAGATCCATTAGAATCAAATTTATAGAACAAGTTAGTTTTACCTAACTGGAGGAATCATCGTGGGTTTTATTTAAATTTTTTATATTCAAAAATATTTAATTCAGTTTTTAGATATTTAATATGAGAATATGTATGTATATATACATACATGCATACATATATATATATATATATATATATATATATATGTATATATATATTTGTGCGTGTATAACCTAAGCTTAGCAAATAGCTAACACTATTTTCCAAGACACTTAATGTTATTAAACCCTTTTCACATCTTAATTATTTTTACATAAAAATACAGGAGTCAGTCCCTTATGGTACCATTAAGACAAAAATTAGTACTGGGACTGGAAATAATATAATCATACTATGCTAACGTTGTTCCTTTACAAATATTCTCTTCACCCAGGATTCCTAACAACTGGCTTGGAACCCCAGAAAACTGCCACATACATACCCTTTTTTTTTTTTTTTTTTAAATCCTCTTTTGTAGATAGCTACAGAACTTGTAAAAGCAACAAAGACAGTCTGGAAGAAATATGCAAATGTACCTTTGAAGCTGACTTGATGTGTGCAAGCTTACTTGCAATTACTTTACTCTTTTGAAATGTGAACACTGTGGCTTCCTATCCATCCGCATTCCAAGTTGTGGTTATTTGTTAGCAAATAATTTCCTTTAAATGCCTATATTTTTAATTAGCCTACACTATTATTGAGTTTGACTTAAACTGACAGTCAAAAAACCTGGAACAAATAGTCAAGCATGAAATTTCTCTTAGCAGGGCATAATGTTGCAAAATGTAACCAGTTTGTTTTCAGTTAAAATAAGATTTCCCAAACCAGGCTTGGTGCAATGTCTATAACCACAGCACTGAGAGGCCAAGGCAGGAGAATTGCTACCAATAAATAAATAAATAAATAAATCAAATTCCTGCTAATAAGTTAACTATAAAAGCAGCAAAAATAACAATAAAAAGGATCTCCATAGATATGTTAGGACACTTCTACTCAGCCTATTCAACCAGCATTCACACTTTAAAATAGTCACTCTGTACCTATGCATATCATAACAGAAACAGTGCCTCATCAATCAGTGGCATGGTCCTTTGCTGTCCTCTGTTCAACTTAAATACAAGGTAGTGATAAATGCATTTGTGTCTCGCCCAAATCCCTATTCTCAGTGTTTCATTTTGACTGCAATGGCAGGTTTCCTTTCACATGTAGCGCCAGACACTGATTCAGTGACTTCATCCTAAGGTCTGTGAAGCTCAAAATAATCATTGAGCAACTCCCCTCTACCTTACAAAAACACAAACAGAAAATCTTCAATATCATTGGCAATTGAATCCAAGCCTGCACCCGGCCCCCACCTCAGAAAACTAGGAAAGTGCTCTACCAATAAATAGCCTGTACCCCCAGCCCTGTCTTATTTTTTTAAATATAAATGAGTGTTTCCTTGCACGTATGTATGTTTACTGTATGTATGCCCGGTGCCTGGGGAGGCCAGAAGAGGGCATGTGATCCCCTAGAACTCGAGTTACAGATGGTTGTTAGCTGCCATATGGATGCTGGGAATTGAACCTAGGTCCTCTTTAAGAGCAGTAAGTGCTCTAAACTCCACGAGCCCTCTTTTTAGCCCCCAGCCCTGCCATTTAATTTCTATTAACAGGAAGCAAGTTCTTCAAGGTAATAGCTTTTGCTTGTCTCAAATGCCTGGGAGACACTGGAGGTGACTAATGTAACCTGAATTGCTCTCCTTCTCCCTTTACTAAGTGCTCTCAAGACCATCTGCTCCCAAACCAGCAGCTCATTCAAATTACAGATCACTACATAACCCTAGACCCAACACTAAAAAATGAAACAAAACCCCCACGCCTTCAAGATAAACTCTATCCTAAATATTGTGCAAAGCACCTTCCCAATGCCACAATTCCAGCTGCTTGATATTTTGAGAAACTGATGTCACCAGATGATTAAGTTGAGTTAAAAGTCAAGAACTGCTTTGAAAAAAAAAAGGGGGGGGGCTATGAAAACACTTGTGCGGGGAGGTGCACCTCTGTAAACAAAAGGTTTGGACTAGACAGTATTTAAGATCCACTCTAGCTCTAGAATCCCCCATCCGCTTTCCTTTCGTCTCCTCATCGTTTTTTGACAGGCAGGAATGCAAATATATGGTTAAGGGAATGAGAGATGTCAAAACTACCTTTAATCTTAGCAAATGGCCCATAAAAATGTGTTCTGCTGATCTGGTTTTAAGAAAACCATTAAATATAAAATTGTATACCACACTTATCCTTAAGGCCCTGTTCACAACCAGTCATTCCCTATAATCCAATCTCATCTCCATATTTATTTTGCTGTTAACTGTACTTATATCCCAAAACAACTGCTTTGGTAGGCAAAGATTACAATAATGTGATATCACTTGTAATTTGGTGTGTATGAAGAAAGGGCAGAAATAAAATTGAGAGTTTTCTCAAAATATACCAAATTAATTCACACCTATGCCATCGGGGAATTCACAGAAAAATGTCATTCCTGTACAAATTCTAATTTTTATTCCATCTTTGTCATGTGTTAACATTTACCATCATTCCAAACACTTTTTGTACTGGTGTGAGTGTGTGTGTGTGTGTGTGTGTGTGTGTGTGTGTGTGTGTGTGTGTGTGTGTGTGTGTATGATCTATGGGGCTCATTCTCTGGTTTGCTCAACTGTTCCAGTTGCATAGTCACCTCAGTATGTGGCAAACACATCAGTCAACCTCCAGCTCTAGGACTTGTTCTGCAATGCCACATGTCATGTAACCCAGGCTGGCTATGAAATTCTAGATCCTCTGCAATCCCTGCACTCAGAAGAAAGAGGCAGGAGAACTGTCTCAAGTTCAAGGATAGTTTTGGACCATGTTAACACCAGGCTGGCCTGTAGTACTTAGCAAGATCCTACCTGGGAGGGGGCAAGGGAGAAGATCAATTCTCACACTAGCAGCACACACTCCTACCACTAAGCTCCTCCTCCAGAATCAAACCTGCTCATCTTCGCCACTGTCTTGGGTGCATAAATTATGTCTTCTGCCAATTCATCTTGCCTGTCTTTATGTTTAAATGTGAACATCTTTTCACATTCTAAATCATACTTTACTACAAATATATTTTCTAGTTTATCACTTTAGACTAGTACTTTATTCCCTAAGCAGTGAGAGAGAGGGCGGAGGGGAGAAACATGCATCAGCTGGTAATACCAGCTCTTGGAAGATAGAGGAGGATTAGAGTCCAAGGTGACAGTGTATTTGAGGTTAATTTAACACACTAAGAGAAGCAAAACTTGACAAATAGGGAAGTCTACAGAGACAAAGCAATTGATAGGTACACTGAGAGTAGAAAATAAACACATCAGTGAGAGTCTCTTATTTAGAACTCTGTGGAAACTTAAAAGTCTCCATGTCTGAAATAAGGAAACAGAAGCAGTACTTTGGAATGGGCACTTTCAGGCAAGTCTGGCTTATTTTTCAAAATTCCTCTGACAGAGAAATCTAATGTACTTAGGTACATTTTATAATGCTTTTAGTCATACATTAGGAAGTCCATTTACTCCAACAAAATCCTGAATCTCAACAATGTGAAGCACATGTAGTTAATGGATAAGCGTCTCTATATATATCCTTAAAAATAAATGCAAAGATATCAAATGTAAAAAAACTCTTATAGCTGAATGGTAAAAATGATTTATTTATTCAGAAAATATTAGTTATAATTTCTAAGACTCTAGATACTATTTAATAAAGGACTTAAGACATAACAGACTTAAAACTCGGTGTCTCAGGCATTAAGAGCACTTGTCACTCTTGCAGAGACCCCAGGTCTGTTTACCAGCACCCACATGGGCCTGGCCTCACAAGTGTCTGTAACTTCATTTCCAGAGGCTCTTAAACCCTCTTCTGGCCTCTGTGGCACCAGGTATACACACACACTGTACATACATTCATGCAAACATACATACACATGAAATAAAATCTTTTGGGGAAAAAAAAAGGCTAGACTCTTGGAAATAAGTGAGAGAGATTTGGACTTTGGGTTCTTGTATAGTGTCCTGGCTTATTAAATAGCCTGTAGTGAGTCTCCCACTGACACTGAGAAAAAATTTAACACCTAGAACACAACCCACAGGAGAGAATATCAGAACTCTTCTCTACCAATAAGTCAATTCAACCTTTCCCTTTGGCTCTCAAGAACAAGGAGGTAGCCTGCAGCTTTATGTGGACAAAAGAACAGATTATAACTCCAGCATTCGACAACACAAACAAAATAAGCCAAATACAGTGGTGTGAACCTGTAGTACCAGTAGCCAGCATTTAGTACACTAGGAGAGGTGGGAGCATCCAGAAATTCACAGGGAACCTCTCCTAAGCTCCAGTGTGCTTCTACAAGCCATTAACAAAGGGCCTGGGACCTACTCACTGCAACTGTATGAACTCTAATACTTCATATTGAAGGGCTGACAGGAGGGAATCCAATTCCTACCCCTCCTACAGATAAATGAATGCTCGTCAACATGTTTCTCATTCACTTCACTATTAGCTCTGAGGATCAAGAGAGTGCCTTGCCACAAAAATGTCAGTGAGACCTAAAGGCTACAATAATGCCAGATTTGCAAGTCACCTGTGGTATATTCGTACATTTTTTGGTTTCAAAACTCTTTAGTCTAACAGTCAACAATTTTGTGACTTTTTCCTGAATGTTAGCCTTCCCTCAGTCATAGTATAAACTCTAAAATTAATGGTGTCTTTTCATTTTTATTATCCTTAAAGAATCTACAGATTTCAAGCACAAAATACTAAACACATGCATATTAATTTACACCCTGGCAAAGGAGTAAGCTGTGGAGACGAGCTGCTCTAGGCCTTCCTTGGCCTCTCTCCAGATCACCTTTACACAGATAGATCTGCGTGATGCTAAACTCCAGAAGCTACGCTTTACTCTGGGAATTTGGAGAGTAGAACTAAAATCTTGGTGCAATTATAAATACTCCTCATTAAAAACCAAATGAAGAAATTCTGTGCAGTAATTTCTCAACATTCTCAGTAAAAACTTAAGAAAAAGGTAAATAAACAAACCTTCATTGAAAAATTGTATTTATAATTCATTCAAAAGCAGCTCTTAAAAGTAAATACAACACTGAAGCTGAAAAATGTATGCCCACAAAAAGTTGCCAGGTCTAATAAATTATTAACAGAACACTGCATCAAAAATAAGGCAATTACCAAGATGCCATTAAAGATTTCTCCACTCCCATAACTAGACAGAGCTGATCTATCTAGTATCAAATGACATTTCATTCAGTTTCAGGATGTGTGAAATCCTTATGAACAGAAGTGATAAGATGTGATCATCACTCTTTAGAATACTTGCAGGAAAATCATTTCTAGAGCACAAAGAGGCAGAGGTTTAATCTTTCAAGAAGATATTGTTCAAAATTCAAGAATGTGATAAAGTACACAATGGGCACTCGTGAACAAACGTACTCTGTGATACCAAATTCATTTATTTAGTACTGTTTCCATTCCATATCATCAGGAGGGTTGATTTCAACTTTTCTTTTACCTACATCAGACCAGTTAGTACTCAAGACTGTACCACCAGACTCCATCTGCAATTAAAAAAAAAAAAAAAAAAAGGTTCATTCTTGCATTGTATATCAAAATACAATATTTTCCTCAGAATGGACCAAACATACCTTCCCAAACATAGGCACTAAAAAGAACTCAGTGCCTGACAAAAGACAACTCTGGAGTAATTACGTAGGCAATCATGTACACATACACTGCCGTACTAGTTATGGTATAGACTCTGACAATCAGTAGAGGCATCATGTGGAAAACTCACCTTCAGATAAAAATAAAATCCCTCCCCTCAAAAGGACATGATCTTTTCATGATGAAGACAGTAAAAGACAGGCAAAATAAATAAACTTTCTAACCATTTAAACAGAATTTTAAGGACCACCATTTAATGCTCCCTCTTTGCCAAACACACTCTAATGTACTCTGAATTTTTCTTGTTTTAATCAAGGTACATACAACAGTGGTACAAGTCAAAAATCCTGTAAACTGGTTATCTACTTAAAAGGCAATGAATATACAACCCACCAAAATCCGAGCATGTGCATAGTCATACACTTCATAAAAATGTTTTGGTCAGCAATGAGTTGTTCTTAACAATAGTAATGTCATAAGATTACAACACAGCTGAAGAAGAATGTTGGCTGCCTAGTGATATTGAAGCCATTACTAATATTCACAACACAACAATGAGTTTGAAACTCATTGAGCTGTGAACCACATAAAAGGACAGCTCATACAATCATATACAATATATAATATTTGACAACAATTATTAGTTTGACTATTTACTAAGCTACATTTTTTTATAATTTAAGAATATACCTGTGTGTGTGTGTGTGTGTGTGTGTGTGTGTGTGTGTGTGTGTGTGTGTTCTACTGTAGAAGAATAATCTATGTTACACTTGCACTAGCCTCAAACATCTTGATGACATTGAGAAGCCCTGTCAGGCTGTGGGCACAGGTCAATAGGACAGCACATAGCTGATTTATATGAACACAGTCAACAGAATTACTGAACAATGAAAATCACCCAACGGATTCTCAGAATACAGCCAAGTGTTAAGCAACACATAAGTGTATTATTAAAAACTTGGACTGGAGAGAGAGAGCTCATCTGTTAAAGGCTAAGGTTCACACTTCTAAACTAGAACTTCCACACATATGCTATGATAAAAATTTATTGACGTGGATCACAGCAGAGTATAATATGAATTCCTGAAACTGACAATCTTTAAATTGGCTGTATTACTAAACACGCACAGGAAGTTATATGATCCTTTGAACTGGAACCTCAAGATAGCCAAAGCCTTCTGCAATATTCCTGTGAGCCCCTTTGCACAGGGTGATACGGTCTACCACAATTTGTAGATCTTCACTATCTCTTTAACATGAATGGCAGCACCTCTTGAGTCTTTGACTCTTATTAGTGTATGTGCATGTACATATGTTTACAGGCATGTGCATGCCATGGCACACAAGTAGAGATCAAAGGACAACTAGTGGAAGTCAGATCTTCTCCCACCCTCCACGACAGAGGACCCAGGAACTGAACTAAGGTGGTCAGGTTTGGTGGCAAGCACTCTACCTGTTCAGCCACCTTGCCAGCCAACTTTTTTTTTTTTTTTTTTTTTTTTTTTAATCAAGACATGGTTTTCAGTGAAATAGCTTCAGATGTCCTGGAACTCACGTAGTAGACCCACCTGCTTCTGCCCCCCACTCCCTTGAGTGCTGGGATTAAAATTTGTACTACCACATCCGGCTCAACCAGCCATCTTATTCTTTTCTTTCTTTCTTTCTTTTCTTTTCTTTCTTTTTTTTTTTTTTTTTTTTTTTGGTTTTTCCAGACAGGGTTTCTCTGTGTAGCTTTGGAACCTATCCTCAAATTCACAGAGATCCACCTATCTCTGCCTCCTTAGTGTTGGGATTAAGGGTGTGAACCATCACCACCTGGCTCAAGCCAACTTTCTTAAGACTGTTAATTATCAGGCTGTATTCCCATACAATCAATCTTCTATATAACTACCATTAATACACACTGCACCTTTGCAATTTAAGGATTGCCTCTTTTCCTCTTCATGTTTGTTTTTGAGGCAGTCTTGCTATGTAGCTCAGATTGACCCTTGAACTCACAACACTCCTGTCTCAGGATCCCAAGTGCTAGGATTACTACCACATCCACTTAAGAGTCTGCCTCCTTAAGTCTACTTCACATTATTGACTAGAACTAAAGAGTTTTTAAAAGACACGGACTATACTTTACCAACATAAATATCCCTCGGTAGCTTTGTACAAAGGGTTCAGGCATATCCTTCCTCCACAGACAACAGTATCAGCAGATGCTACAAGTCTCTAACATAAAATGGCACGGAATTTGCAGGTAACCTAGGCACACCTTTCCACTATGCTACATACACATCATCTCTAGAGTTCCCGTAATATCCAATACTGTGTAGTATCAGGTAGTTGTCAGATAGAATTGCTTGTACTCAATAGAAACAGCTCTTCCTCTAATATTTTCCAATCACAAATTAGTTGAACCCACAGCTGTGGAACCCCTGTAAAGAATGTATTTACACAGAAGTCCCATCGTGGTAGCCTGGCACAAGAGAAGCTTCAAATAAAATGAGTAAATTCAATGTGACAAGCCTGTAAAAACAGCTACTCTTAAGAGGACTCTGGGTTATAAAACTCACAGAAGTGACTTCAGTTTATAATCTGGTCATACACACTGACCACAATTTTCCCTTCTCTGTGTACAGGTAGACTACTGTGCAGTTTAGCATCTCCTCCTCAATATTTCGTATGATGGTCTTACACAATGATACTGAACAACCATAAAGGACAGCCTGTTGTGTCTTCCAAGACAGAAGTAAGCTCCGCACTGAAGGTCAATGTTGCCACACAGATGGCTTTCTTTATGGATGCATATCACTTATTTAACCATTATTTTTGTATGAAAATGGATGCAGATTCCATAATGTATCTTTGATTTCACATATGACTATTCTCTCTAGAACACTTTTGGAAATCAATAGTAAGGGTGAGTTTCTTGCCTGCAAGGTTTGAGTAGACAACATTTTTTTCTGATAAAATTCATGATTATATCTTTAAGAAAAATATTTTATTGCTGGGTAGGGTGGCACATGGGTACTCGGGAGACAGAGGCAGGAGAACTAGAAGTTCAAGTAATCCATGGCCATAGAGCAAATCTAAGAGCAGTCAGGACTACAGAAGAATTCAGTTCCCAGCACCTGCATAACAGCTGACAACTGCCTGTAATTCTAGTTCCAGCAGCTCCACACCCTCTTCTGACCACCACAGGTATAAAGGCACATACATTCATACATGCACAACAAGTACACACACATTTCTTTAAGTCTAAATAAAAAAACAATTTACACCAGTGAATTGACAATAAAACCCCAGAACTGGAGGCTGATTCAGGTGATATTTAGGCTCTCTAGCAAAAGCCTGAATTTGCTTAGTCAAATGAGAAATTAAGTCACCGAATAATAATAAACAGATACTTTCTACTATCCCAGCACTGTTCTGGGACTTTCCCTTCTGTGTTCATTTTAAAGAAGAAAGTAATGTAAGATTCTATGAGGTAAAATGGTAGAAGCTCACTAAGCTACTGTGATAAATTCAACTAAAAAACAAATTCCCATTAAAAGCACCTATCTTAGAATTTCTTAGCCTTCCAACTCCTAACTCAACAAATGAGTTACAATAAATCATGTCTTTCTCATCTCTTCTGTGTGTTTTGGACCTCTCCAACCACTGCTCTAAGTCTACCCAGAGACTATCCCAGTTATCCAGGCCATGCAGTTTGGCCTCAAATTCACTATTTAATCTTACTTTAAGTGTCTAGAATTCACTGCCATAATTGAAAAAATTTAAAAACTGTTGGTATTCTTACAAATGATTTGTTCATGGCACGCTTCACTTCATCAGAACCATCTGAGTAGATCTGCTGAAATAACTTGTTTAACGCTGCATCACCCTCCAGCTTCTCATTCTTCTCTTCCTCTTTGATCTCACCAACCAGTTTATCCCAGTTCCTGGTATAATGAGATGATGATGGATACAGGTTCTTTACATCTGCAAAGTGAAAAAGACACAAGTGATTCATCAGCATGTTTGATTATGTCAAGACATATGTAAATGCTGTGACCACAGTGTACAGAACATCTTAGCAAGTAGTTTAGGTCACTGAATTTCAAGTTTACAGTGTCTCTTTGCTATGTACATCAATAATCAGATCTACATTTCAAAAACTGGATCAGTTAGCATACTGCAAAATCTAGGACTTCCTCTGCGCAAAATAATTCAATAATGCTTATGCTTTTGATCTAATATACAAAATTGGACTTAAAACATTCTGTATGCTAACTACAGTGGAAGTGTGCTAAGTGTACAGAATTCCTTATATGGAAAGAAGTTACTCAAGAAGCTAAAGATCGTAATTTAGACACCACACGGGGCTACAAGGTTATGGTTAAGGACAGATTGTGAGAACTATCTCAAGAAAAAAGAAAATTATAGAAAAGGAGACACAAATGGAAAAAGAGGAAAACTAAAGTCAAAGGATGGTTGAGAGACCGCTGAGCAGCCGCACAAGCCTGATAACCCAAGTTCAATTGCCAGAGAATGGACCTACACTGCTGTCCTCTGACCTCCAAATGCATGCCATAGCATGCTGACCCCTCCCCAATATTATTTTTTTTTCTTTAGAAAAGAAGCAAAGGTTTGAAAAGGGCAGCATGGGGCCAGAAGACATGGCTCAATGGTTAAGAGTACTTGTTCTTACACAGGATCTGGGCTCTGCCCTCAGCACACCCAAGGCGGCTGAAAACCATTCCTATGTAACTCTAGTTTCAAAGCCCACTTCTGACCTTTGGGGGCACCGGGCACACATACAGTACACAGGCACACCTGTGAGCAAAACACTCACACACATCAGTTAAAATGAATAAATCTTTTTAAAAGACAGCACAAATAATTATAAAAATACCAGAGTGTACACACACATACACACTTTTTAAGATGTTCCATTAGAGACAATGGCAGAATGCTTGCTTCCCGTGTGCAAGGTTTTTACATCAATTCCAAATACTACCCAAAAGCATACCTCATTGTACCTGACTGTTACATATGTTCACCCTATACGTGCAAGTTAATGCCTGAGCCAGGTGTCAGATCCCCTGGAACTGGAGTTACAGGTAATTGTGAGCTGCCTGATGTGTTGGTTACCACACCTGAGTCTTCTATGAGTAGACACAGTGTGCCAAACCACTGAACCATCTCTCTAGCCCATCTCTCAAGATTTTAACATTGGAAGTTTAACTTTTCTACAAGATATAAAGTAGAAATGCTTTCAAAATTAAATCAACTGCCACGTAGTAAGTTAATGCTCCATCCATTACCACTCCCAGCCCCCCCACACACACACACACTCAGATTACTTCAATAAAAAACATTGCTGGGCAGTGGTGGCGCATGCCTTTAATCCCAGCACTTGGGAGGTAGAGGCAGGTGGATCTCCATGATTTCGGGGCCAGCCTGGTCTATAGAGTGAGTTCCAGAACAGGCTCCAAAACTATGCAGAGAAACCATGTCTCAAAAAAAAAAAAAAAAAAAAAAAAAAAGAAAAGAAAGAAGAGAATTAAGTAACTTCATGGGGCTGGAGGGATGGAGCACTGGCTGCTCTTCCAGAGGATCAGGGTTCAATTCTCAGTACATGGCAGCTCACAACTGTCTGTAACTCCAACACCCTCACACATTCATGCAGGCAAAACATTAAAACACATAAAATGAGATACAGAAAAGAAAGAAAATATTAAGTCCTGAATGCTGAAAAATACCCACTTGACCCACATTTTAATACACTATCTGAAAATAACAACACATATAGTTCTCTACATAATAAAGAAATCAACAGAATTTATGTATCTATTAGGATAGAGGCTACTTACATACAAAAACTACTGGTCCAGCAGCGCAAGGGATGCCCTAAGACCAAGGAAATGAAGATCTTGGCACGCAAATTAGAAAACAGACTAACAAAATAACCCAGTAGGTCTAAAAACAGCTCTGTTTATCATCTAATTAAACTATAGAAACAGCCAGAAATATAATCCACACACACACTGTAACACTTCCAGTCCTAGATTATCAAAAGAAACTGAGATGCATTTCGATTTAAAAGTTACATTTATTGGGAACTGAGGAGCAGCAATTGACAATACTTGCTGCTGTTGCAAAGGACCCAAATTTAGCTTCAGGGACCACATGGCTGCTCACAACTGTCCTGACTCCAGTTCCACTGAATATAGTACACTCTTCTGACCTCCACGCTAACCAGGTACACACATGGCACACATACAAATATGCAACAAACATTCATGCATTTACTTATTTACTTGGAGGAGGTGGTCCTTAGAATTAAACTTGTGTTTTTAGGCTTGGCAACAAGCACCTTCACCTGCTAAGCCATCTCACTAGCCCCTGGGTTCATAAGGACTCACAGAGACTGAACCAACAACCAGGGAGGGAGCCTGCATGGGACTGACCTAGGTACTTTGCATATATGTTATAGTTGTGTATGCTGTGAAATGATTTACACTGTGTAAATTATGCTCTGGTTGATTTAATAAAGAAAATGACTGACCAATAGCCAGGCAGAATAAGGTTAGGTGGAAAAACCAAACAAAGGAAGGGAAGAAGGGCAGAGTCAGAGACGAAAGCCAGCCCACAAAGCAAGAAGCATGTGTAAAAAAGAGGTAACAAGCCATGAGCCATGTGGCAACATTTAGATTGAAACATGGGTTAATTTATATTCAGCCTCTGAGTCAGTTATTTGGGACTGGGCGGTTGGAACAGGAAACATCCGTTTACATGTGTAGCTTGGTCTTCTTGTGGGACTCCTAACAGGGGCTGTCTCTTACTCTTTCACTGGCTTTTGGGACCCTACTCCTCATACCTCAACACACAGAGAAGAGCTTAGTCTTACTGCAACTCGGATATACCATGTTTTGTTGATACTCATGGAAAATGTGCCCTTGCCTAAACAGAAACAGCGGGAAGTGGATTGGGGGGGGGGGGGGGTTGGGAAGAGAAGGGAGGGGATCTAAAATAAAATAAATATATTAAATTGACATGAAATTTACAAAGGAGCCCCTCTCATTCATACACTGAAGATTTTTTTTATATTAATGAATGGCAAAATAGGAAGAAGGTGGCAAGGGAAATTATTTGTACTATCAGAAATGAATTGTTTAGTTTTCTGGAAGAAAATGAAAAAGTGGATATATAGATAGATAGATAGATAGATAGATATGAATGACTTAACATAGAAAGAATATTATTTCAAAATGAAGTCAACTGGAAAACACTAAAACACATTATGATCCTTTTATATATATAAAATCTTAAAAACTGGGTATTTATTTTACATCTCAATGCAGACTAATCCTATTTCAAGTGGTTAATACCCAGCAGCCACTATAAGGGGCAGTAAAACCTAGAGTGCTTTAAAAAAAAAAAAAAAGATCCAAGTTTCCCCATCACACTGGAACACAGGAACACTAATCTAAATGTTCCTTCTCCAGTAATGTCTTTCTACATCCCCTTTCTAAAAATAGTTGAGAAACCACTAAACAAACATTCATTCAGTTTCCTGCGCTTTCAGTTCACCAGTAAATAATCCACCTTTTGTTTGTTTTTTGATACAGGCTTTCTCTGTGTAGCTCTGGCTGTCCTAGAACTCACTCTGTAGGCCAGGCTGACCTCCCACTCAGAGATACACCTGCCTCTACCTCCCAAGCATTGGGATGACAGGAGTGCGCCACCACCACTTGGCATAAACCCACTTATTTACCCATCCTTCATCAAAATAAAACTCTGGAAGCCCCAGTACAGTTTTATTGGGGGGTGGGTGGGGGTGGGTGTATATCTTTAAACATCCTAAATGTCACTTCCCTCTACTCCTCTACTGGAAATGCTCTTTCTACATTTTCACTGGTAGCCAAAGAAAACAAAAAACCTATGACACGGTTAAGGAGCTGGGAACATGGATTTAATTAATTCTAATACTGACTCCAAGAAAGAATGGGAATGAAGTTTTAATCTCTCCTCTACAGATAAGAATGCTGGCCCGGATAGGTTAAGTGACTTGCCCTTATCTACAGTTCCCAGCTTGCAGTACACAGAATCTGACAAGCATATTAATTCCTCACAAAACACAACAGGACAGAAGGGAAAGCATCTGAATTTCTAAGGGATTCAATTTAGAAAAATCACACACACACACACACACACACACACACACACTATTTAATCTCAGAACAACTTGAATAATTAAAGATGGTAGGTGAACTACCGGAATTCTTGCTCACTCACTTTATCAGACAACTGTGACAGCAGAGATCATCTCCATTGTTGGTGAATGTGTCACATTCACAGGAAGTCAACAGTTACCAGAACCACACCCACACTCTGCAGCCCTGCAATTAGTCCTCCACAAATCCACTAGGTGACCTGAGCCTATAAAATGGAAGAAATAATACTGGGCTGCCTATTATATGAGCACTGTATTGTATGGTTGTTTACTATAAAAACCTCAGCCCCAAACCTTGAGAGTCAGTCCCAAGAGATGAGATGGCCTTTGAAGCAGCAATAAGAAGTCATCTGTCACTGTCTCTCCTGGTTTTGCTATCTTTGCTACAAATTAGTTAAAATTCTATCACTGGGTAAAGAAACTTTAATTCTTACAACTTCTCTATGTACATGAAATTAATTCATACAAACACACGCACACTGGATCTGTTGATAAATGCCTTCCTCAAAGTTATTACAAACAAAAGTGTTTTCTATTACAAAAGGGCTTGTTTCAGCCATCAAATCAGGTCATTAAATAACAAAAAAGAAATTTCTCCCTATTCAGTAATGAGGCAATCTTAGGTTGCAGTTCTAAGAGGGTCTCGCAGATTATTCCACTAGTAAAAGATGCTTATCTGCTGGTTATATATGCTTTGGAAAGACTTCAACACATAAAGGGCTACATAAAAAATAAATAAATATTTAGACATAGAATAAAGGATTACCAGCCTACAATCCACACTGCCAGAGAAACTAGTAAACGAGGACCCTAAAAGAGACAAACGTTGTCGCCTGGAGAAGGGGAAAGGGTCACGATCCCCTGAACAAATTGAGAGCATGGGAAGAGGAGGGAGGGAGCTATGAGAATGAGAAGGGAAGAAGAGGAAGGATGCAGAGGTCATGAGGGAGCAGAAAGGTTGAGTCATGGGAAGAATAGAAGGGTATGTGATAGGTAGGGTTTTAGTGGGGGGGGTGGTAGGGGAGGAAGGGAGGGAGAAGGGAACTGGGATTGTCAAGTAATTCAATCTTGTTTCTAATTCAAATAAAAAAAGGTAAACAAACAAACAAACAAACAAACCCTGGCTGTCTCCTCTTCTAGCCCTTACCTTTACTGGTTTGTGTCCATACCTATATTAGTAACAGAAATAGTCCAAATGCCCTACTCTGCCAAGTCCTGGAATTCTAGGAAATCAGAGTGAGAAATCAGTTGGAGAAACAGAAAGGAATAAAGGCAGAATAGGGAAGAGAGGGGACACTCTGCAATGCAAACTACTTTACAACAGGCAGCTCACAACTCCAACTCCTGGGCTTTTCTACCTTTGTCTGTATTTAAGCTTCAGGAATTAGAATAACTATTATATTCAAAGTATCTTTCTTCATAAATAATGAAGTAGGGATAATGCTCATTATTATTTAATTTCAACTACACAATGAATTTAAATCTCAACAAGGCCAAAATACAAACCTGATGTGAACTGTTTTGGTGTGGGCTCATCTCCTTGACCCTCTAGCTTTTCCCATCTCACAGCCTCTGGCTTTTTCATTTTAATTTCAATCTGAAGGATAAATAAATAAATAAAGTCCATTACTCAATGTAAGATACATAAAACAGTAAAAATGCAATTTTCTTAAGTCATCAAAATTTTATAAGAATTAATAGTGTCTTTGACAGTATGCCTATATTATACAAAGTAAATCTGAAGAATTATGAAACATTTATTTTGTTTTTACTCTTAAATTTTTTTTAAAGATTTTATTTATTTATTATGCTTACAACATTATGCTTCCATGTATATCTGCACACCAGAAGAGGGCACCAGATCTCATAACAGATGGTTGTGAGCCACCATGTGGTTGCTGGGAATTGAACTCAGGACCTCTGGAAGAGCAGTCAGTGCTCTTAACCTTTGAGCCATCTCTCCAGTCCCCTACTTTTAAAATTTTAACCTTCAACAAACAACACATATCATATAAGTTATTAAGTCTTGAAATTCGGGCCAATTAGAGGCTCAGTGGGTAAAGGTGCTTGCCGCTAAGCCTGACAATTCTAGTTTTGAGGATTCTAGTAGATACTTCTAGAATTACTTGCACAGTTTCAGAAATATTTTCATTGTAACCCTTAATAAGCCAACTTATTTTTATTTAAGTAAAATTTCCTTACAAGTTTGAGAAGATGCAGGCAGATCTCTGAGTTCAACGCCAGCCGTGTCTACAAACTGAGTTCTAGGACAGCCATAGCTGTTATAAAAAGAAATTCTATGAAGGAGGACGAAAAGAAGAAAGGAGGAGGAGCAGGAGGAGGAGGAGAGAGAAGTTTGTTTGAGAAGATGGCTCAGATGGTAAGATGCTTGCTCTACAAGCTTAAGGCCCCTCAGATTCCCAGCACCATGTACAAAGCTGGGCATGTACTTGTAACCCCAGAGTTAAGGAGCTGGAGACAGGGAGTGGGGATCCCTAAGGTTTGCTGACCAACAATCTAGCCAATTGTGAGCTCCAAGTTCAGTGACAGACCCTGTCTGAAAAGTGAGTTGAGGAAGAAATGAGATGCTGACTTGCCCCCCCCCCCTCTCTCTCTCTCTCTCTCTCTCTCAAGCACAGGTGCACAAAGATGACATCAGGTGTCTTCTCCATCACTCTTCACCTTCTATCTGGAGGTAGGGTCTATCACTGAATGGAGAGCACAGCATTTTAGCTAGTTTGAAAAGCCAGTTAGTTCTGGGGATTCCCTATCTCCACCTCCTGTATCTCCACCTCCTGAGAAGCATAAGCAGCCACCACACCCACCTGATTTTATATGGGTTCTAGAAATCTGGGTCCTCACATTTGTGTGGCTAGCTCTTTACCCGCTGAAACATCTCCCTGGCATTGTCTATAACACTGCCTCCCTCTGCTGTTTGAAAAGAGAAATGATCCAATATTTCACCATTTATTTCCCTAGAGATACATAATTACAAAATAAAAATCAATTTATTTTCTGTAAAACATGTTGATTCCAGGATCAAAACACAACTTCTTCTAACTGTAGGTCTCTCAACCCCATATCCAGCTGTGTAACTGAATCCAGGAGCCACAAAAGCTTTCGCAGCAGCAATGAACAACCAAAAGTTAATTCAAAACCAAATATGTAATAAGCCCAAGGCGTTTGGGCAGCCCTGGCCAACACTGCATTGTACAGCATCACTGCAGCCTGGGCTTTGAACACACAACTCTAGAAAATATCTAAGAAGCTTTATGAATCAAGTAACAGCCAAGTGTAATTTCCATGCAAAAACATGGAAGTATACCTACTTCAAATTTGTTTTTATTGTTATGATTTATTAAAGCAAAGTTCTATGTATAACCGAAGAATTGTTTTTAAATACATTTCATTAAAATTTATTACCAGTAAAATGTTTGATTTAGGCCAAACAGTGGTGGTGCACACCTTTAATCCCAGCACTCGGGAGGCAGGGCCAGTGGATGGATCTCTGTGAGTTACAGGACAGGCTCCAAAGCTACAGAGAAACTCTGCCTCGAAAAACCAGGGTCACATAACGATCAAGCAAAATGATTCAAAAAGCCATGCTTTAGAATACAACATTAGAACTTAAATTCTTCCATTCAGAACAAAGAACACTCTAGTAAAGAAGCACTAGCCGTAGATGGAGGTCAGAATTAAAATATGCATCCTGGGCAAATACAAACAACTTATTGTCTGTTTGTTTGAAACAGCCTCTACATAGCCATGGCTGTCCTCGAACTAAAAGAGATCCACCTGCCTCAGCCTCCTGATCAGTGAACAATTATTTACTGTAGTGTGAATTTGGGAAAAGCATGTAAAACCCACTAGCCTGTTTTCTTTCCCTATGTGAAACTAAGAATAAAACATTGACTGTATCAGCTCCACCAGGGTTAAGAGCAGACTCCAATTCAGATTCTTCCATCACACAAGTTATCACTGAGCACTAAGTTTAAAGGGGAAGGACTACCAAATTAGCAAATAGTGTGAGCGTACTTACAAACTGCATTTATGTGTCAAACATGTGAAATACAAGTTCTTAACATTCATTTCACACAGAAATCAATTCTCACTTAAATTACTTCAAATGGACATTCAGTAAGAATCTCATGGGCTGGGAATATACTAAAAGGTAGAGTATTTGTGAGCTTGCACACTGCCTACATTCACTGCCAGGCTGAGGGTGTGATGGCACCCAACAACAATGGGCAGTATCTGGATTTCAGCCTTCTAAAGGAGGACAACTTGGAGGTCAGACTTGGAACTTAAAAACCAAAACAACTAAAAAGTGATTAACAAAAAGCACACAATGTTGCCAGGCGTTGGTGGCCCACGCCTTTAATCCCAACACTCGGGAGGCAGAGGCAGGCGGATCTCTGTGAGTTCGAGGCCAGCCTGGTCTACAGATCGAGTGCCAGGATAGGCTCCAAAGCTACACAGAGAAACCCTGTCTCGAAAAACCAAAAGAAAAAAAAAAAATTCTGATAAGCCAGAATGTTTTTTAGAGGATAAATCTTTCCCTTCATGTTGGGCTGCACATGCAAATGATTTACTGCATTTTTCTTTCTTTTTTAAAGGGAGAATCTCACTCTAGCCCATGCTGACTGAAAAAAAAACACTGCAGTTCAGGCCTGCCTCAAGATCACATATATCTCTCACCTCATCCCTGTATGCTGGGATTACAGGTTTTTTTTTTTTTTTTTTTTTTCAATTTTATATTTGCTACTAAGTTATACTACTACCTTCCTCTTTGCAATATTTAAAATACTCTAAAATTTCCATTGTGTATCCTTGTTTTATAAAATATACAGGAATCCAAACTATATAACCAAACTATAATTCAAATATATTTATCATGTCCTCTTAACCTAAATACAAGTTAACTAATAAATACAAGTTAACTAATAGCTTAACTAATAAAATTAAAAAAAAATGCATCTCATCCTTATAGTTCTTGTTATAAACTGTATGAGACTGAGTATTTGAATATCAAAACAGACCACACTGACAAATTCATGAGTATCAAAGAGGCTGGTTAGAACTGGAGAGATGGTTCGGTGGCAAAAAAGTATAAACAGTTCTTACATATATCTCCAGCACCCATACTAGGCACCTGTATTCATGTGCACATACCCCAACACACACACACACACACACACACACACACACACACACACACACACACACACACACACACACACGATTTTAAAAATAAGTTAAAAATAAAAATAAATGCTAAGGTATTTGCTCTGCATGCATGAAGACACAAACTTAGATTCCCATCGCCCACAGCCCACCATGGCATTAATACACACACACACAAAATTAAAAACTTTTAAATGCAATTTTAAAATTTAGGAAAAAAATCTTATTTTATGGTATGTCTACCATAAGGTCTGTGATGCAGACTTGTGGGAGCGTACTTGCCTAGCACAAACAAAGCCCTGGGTTTGATCCTCAACACAAGTGAGGCTACAAGCCTATTATACCTGGATGACTTCATCTACCAGCATGTTTTCAGACACTACTATTTCTATGTTACATTCTCAATGTGCTTACCTTTGTTGAAAGTACTTTAAATGTGCTCTGTTCAGGGACTATAGGGTGAAGCAACCTCAGTTTCATATGGTAATCTTCTCCAGAAGGGAGTTTCACCAAAGCAGACAACTAATGAAAACAAAGTTGGCATCATATTTTGTAAATGCACATAAAAGGGTAAGTATTTAATACAAACACAAATTTCAGCAATGTTGCAGATTAAGAATTTCACATAGAAAATGAGAGAGAGAGAGAGAGAGAGAGAGAGAGAGAGAGAGAGAGAGTGTGTGTGTGTGTGTGTGTGTGTGTGTGTGTGCGCGCGCGCGCGCGCGCGCGCACGCACACACCCTCATGCCCACACATCCTCCTGCACCATCACATCATGCATGTGGAGGTCAGATGACAGGTTTCTGGAGTTTGCTTTCTCCTTTCACCATGTGGAAGCCCAGGATTGACCTCGGATTGTCAGACTTGGCAAGAGGGGCCTTTACCCATAAGCCATCTCACCATCTCTGGATGTCAGATTTAGGTGCTTCAAGAGGATTTTTTTCATATGTCACCTCTCATTTAGAATCTCATATACAGAACACCAAATGGCAGAAAAGAATATTGCATAGTATTAATTACAGATCTAATTACACAAATTAAACACTTAAATCAAGAAAACATTAATACATAAGAACAAAGTAATATACAACATAGTTTTAAAAATGCCTACTCATGTGTAAATTGTTAATTCTACCACACCACTGCTCTTAAATGTCTATCACAAGAAAGGAAAAAGTTATTAAATCATACTCATTTGATAGAGTTCATAATTTTAAGACATGTATAAATCCCATCCAACTAAACTTTTTTTGTGTGTGGTGGTGGCTAAAAACTAACCCTTTTAAAAGTAACATATACCAGTAAGCAATGATCTTAATACTGTTGACCCAGTTCTGCTTTCCCAGGCAAACCTAGCAGAAAATGCACATAGAAGCCCACTAGTGAGTGCACAGTTACATGCACTCCAGAGTCAGAGGCAGGGGGATTGTAAAACGTTCATGGCCAGTCACAGATACACAGCTCAAATCTTTAAAAACTTCAAAATGAGCTGGGTAGTAGTGGCACACACCTTTAATCCCCACACTTGGGAGGCAGAGGCAGGCGGATATCTGTGAGTTGAGGCCAGGTTGGTCTAAAAAGTGAATTCCAGGACAGCTAGAGCTGTTACACAAAGAAACCCTGTCTCAAAGGGAGAGGGGGGGCTTCAAATGAATGGTTTCCATTTCATTTAGTATTTTTTCATATTATCTCAAGAAGACATGGAATATATTTACTAAACTGGCATAAACTATTCTAAAACATACTAAACTTATAGACAGCATTTAACCTCTATATAATACATTGTTCAAAGTCTAATTACCTCTTTTTCTGAAAATTCCATATTTACATCATTCTTCTGAATATTCTTGATCATAAGTGTAATGATTACTTGAGATTCCGTTTGATACCAGTCATACCTATTTAAAGGAATATATTCATATAATTTCTGATTTTCTTGAAGTTGTTTGTCAAATTAATAGACTGATAAGTAACAAGAGCTCCCCCATAAGGAAGACAGTAACAACGCAGCTGTAAAAGACTCCAGGAAATCTAAATTCCTATCACCTACATTGACAGAAGAGAGCTGGAGACAAAGGATGCAAACCTTTCCAGCAGGCACAAACCCTCTCATTTCCTAACACTGCTATGCTTAAGCTAAGAGGGAAATTTAACAGTTACCAGTTCTCTCATTTCCACCTAATACCAACTCAAAAAAAAAAAAAAAAAAAAAAAAAAAAAAAAAAAAAACTGAGAAAGCTAGCTCAAGAAAATGAAGCAATCAGCTTCTGAATCAATCAGCCACATTGATACAGGCGACACAGGTCAACCTCGGTCAATACTCTAAGCTCTGTTCACTGAAGATGGGAGCAAATACAAGGAAGAGAAACAAATGAGTACAAATTACATAAAGCCCCCACAGTGCCAGCAAATTATATACTGTTCTCTTTAAGTCAAGTTTTGAGGGAAGACCACTGTGTCTATAGTCATATTTTACACATCCTCCCACAACTCTGAAAAGGTAGGCATTCTTACTTCCAAACTAGACTACACAATAATCTCCCAGAGGACAAAGCTGTTTATCCTGCACTATTATATTTCTAAGAACAAGGGAAAGTGCCTACTTCACGGTATACTTATACACTGTTTTGAACTGCTATCTCAGCTACTTACATTAAAATAAAAGCATCTTGATCAAAGAAATGCACGTCAAGAGTCTCTGCACACACCTTCACAACTCAGTGTTGGTGCAAAGTTATACAGCAAACACGCCTCCATGTGTTTCTGTTACAGTCTTAAGAATACAAGTTGTTTAACCAGGGCTCAGAGAGACTCAACCAACAACCAGGGAGCCTGTATGGGACTGACCTAGGCACTCTGCATATATGTTACAGTTGTTTAACCTGGTCTTCTTGTAGGAAGAGGGCTGTCTCTAACTCTAACTGCCAGGTTTTAAGACTTTTCCCTTATACTGGTTTGCCCTGTCCAGCCTTAATACAAGTGAGTGGAGGTGCCTAGTCTTACTACAACTTAATAGACCATGTTTGGTCGAATTCAAGGGAGGCCTGCCCTTTCCTGAATTGAAAATCCAAAACCTAGGAGTGCACGGGAGAGTAGGGAGACAGAAGGTCAGTGGGAGGGGGTACTGGAAGGAGAGGAGGGAGGGGAAACTTTAGTTGAGATGTTATTTAAAAAAAAAGTAAAAAATAATATTTTCTCGATAATTTTTTATGAAAAAATACAAGTCTACATGGCTAGTGAATATGTTATGTATGTTGTGTGCATGTATGCATGCGGCTGAGTGTACATGCATGTATGCTGGCCAGTGTAGCTGGGTGTCTTCTTCAATGTTTCCTACCTTATTGTTTGAAACAGGGGTTTCTTTCTAAATGGCTAGGCAAGCTGGCTGGCCAGAAAGCTCCAGAGATCCACTTGTTCCCATCTCCCCAGCACTAGGAATGCAGATGTATGCCGCCATGACCAGTCTTTTTGTTTTTATGTGGGTGATGGGGATGGATGCAGACTCAGGTGCTCAAGCTTGCAGGGCAAGCACTTTACTAAGCCAAAGTCAAAGCCATGCTGTTCATTATTGTGACTACAATACTAACTTTGAACTCATGAAGAATATTTCTATGAAAAACTGATCCAGGGCTGAAGAAATGGCTCAGCGGTTAAGAGCACTGACTGCTCTTTCAGAGGGCCTGGTTCAATTCCCAGCAACCACATGGTGGCTCACAACCATCTGTTATGAGATCTGGTGCGCAGATACACATGGAAACAGAATGTTATATACATAATAAAATAAATAAAATCTTAAAAAAAATGATCCAAATATAAGAGGCAAAACAAGGCCTTATCTATGTCCTGCATCTTATATCGTGAACTCACTCACCTACATGGCACTGGCCTAGCATGCCTGCATGAGGCCTTTGCTGGTTCAAGCCTCAGCACCTTTCCCATGCTCACACGCACGCACACATGCCACCACTGCCGCCACCTGCAGCAGCAGCACGGCAAATTTCAATTCTGTGTGGCCTACTGCTTCTTTACATTTTTAACAGCATCAGCTTACCTAGAAGGGGATCTCTTTAATACACAGAAAGGCAACATAATATGTGAACCAAGCTAAGCAAGTTTAGAGAGGAGAGCTATTTGAATTTATTTAAATGTTAATACGAATTAGTAGACAGCCTTAAACACAATTTTCATAAAGACATTAACACAATTTTTAAAATTAGAAAACATTTAAAATTACAGGGTACAGCTCTGCCTTCTGGGAAACCAGAGTTTCTTCTCTTTAAGCACATTACCAGGAGCCGCATTATAAAAACAGAAACACTTACTTGATTTTTGACTGAGTTCTCTGAGATGCAGACTGATTTTGGCAGAGTGAAAAGAAAGATTTTTACACGTTAGTTTAGCAACTACATTAAAAATTCATGTATTATTAATTCACTTAGCACTGTGGTTCTTTAATATGGAAAAGTACAGTCGTGTGCAATCTTAACGTTTGGCAGGCTGTCTGGGAGGAGGAGGAGTTCCAGGCCAGCTTCACGCACACATGAGACCCTACCACAACAAACAACAACATTTTCCACAAGTATGACTGTCAAGACTGATTCATAAGATACAGAACTCAAACCTCATCTGTTAGCATTTGGAAGACCATTTTTAGCCTGGTGTGGTGGCAGTACACACCAGTAATCCCAGCACTTGGGAGGCAGAGAGAGGGAAAGCAGGAAGTCAAGATCATCCTCAGAGACAAAGCCAGTTTAAGAGCAGCCCAGGCTATGAGACTCCATCTCAAGAAAGACCAATTTTAACAGAGTGTAACCTCAGGCTTAATTGGAATACCAAACGCTGCTCTAAACAGTAAAGAACCTCAATGGTTATCTTGAGAAGAACATTTTAATCTATTTAAGGCAACTCTGCAACATACCCAGAACATGAGGAAATAAATTGACTCTTATTTTATTCAAGTCTCACTCATAGCCTAGGCTGGCTCAACTCCTGATCCTCCTGCCTCTGACTCCTAAGTACTGGAATTATAAGGATACACCACCATTTCCAGCCATGGAAATGAGAATTACATAATCCATACTGATAAACTATGGGTTCACTAGTTAAGGCTATATAAAGGTAAAGAAGGTGTCCGGAGTTATGGGTGGCCTCTGAATTGTCTCTAAATGAAAAAGGAAGCAACCAATGAAGTAAGCAAAACCATCCCAGAGGTGTGAAGCCAACTCGGAATTCCAGTTAGCACACAGCCAACAAGTATGAACACTGACTAAAACAACTACAATTTAGCCTGGAACCAGGACAAAAGTAAACTAAATCGGGGCTGAAGCAGTTAAAGAGTACTGGCTGCTCTCCAGAAGACCCAGGTTCGGTTTGCAGCACCAGTAACAGCCTACAATCATCTGTAACTCCAGTTCCAGGAGATCCAATTTCCACTTTTGGCATCCAAGGGTACCAGGAACACATGTGGTACATATACACATACATTCAGAAAAAATACTCAGGCACAGTAAAAAAAAAAAAAAAAAATCTTTAAAAAAGATATAGACCAAACCACAGCATAAGAGAACACACTAAACCTACAGAATCCTTTACTACTGGACAAATGGAAATTTTATTATGCAAATGCCATTCTGTTGTTCACAGTTTAGATACAAAGTATCCTCAGATCCCAAAGGTTATTTGCAACTGATGATACCATAGGGGAGGCAGGGCCTGGCTGGAACAAAGTTACCTGGGACGATTGCCTATGAAGATTTATTGGGTACCCAGTCTGCTCCCCCTTTCTCTGCTTCCTGGTTACCCTGATGTAAGCTGCTGTTTTGACTGAGCCTAAATAAACCTTTCTCCCCTTAAGTCAGTCATTGCAAGAGCCTAGCCCATGCAAGAACCTAGACCAAACCTGAACAAAAAACTATTAGCAGGTCAATTAGGAAGCCAACCTGTCAGGACCTCTCCAATCAGTTCTTCATTTACCACCCAGTCACCTAGGATTAAGGGGCAACCTTGGATGTTCAGAAATGGTTAAACAGGGCTTCAATTTTGGAAGTTGTTCTAAACTTTACCTATACACATGCATTGCCTAATGCTCCCAGGTAATCTGTCTGCAGCAGATTAGCTCTGTTAGCCACTGTTTATACATGAATAAATCTCTCAGAATAAGTGGTTTTCTTATGTCACAATGTAATTTTGGAAACTTGAGATGGAAATCTTTCTTAAAAGATGAATGAGCTTCTCAAAAAGGTAATTATCCACAAAATGAGTTATATATGGATTTCCCAACTCTGTGATTTTTTTTCCTGACTTTGTATATGACAACTACTACTACTAAAACAACATGCCATAATTTAACTGCATTATATTAAAGTCTAAACTGATGAAACATTAAGTGGACCATTGTGGCTTGGAGAAACGGCTCAGTAGTTAAAAGCACTGACCCTCCCCAGAGGACTCAGGTTCAATTCTCAGCATCCCATGGCAGCTCACAACCATCTGCCAACTCCAGTTCCAGGAATGATTCACCCTTCTGACTTCCATACATACCATATGCACACGTGGTACACTGACACACACACACATAAAACACTCATATACATAAGAAATTTAAAAAATTAAGTTCACCAAATATTTTGTTACTTTTCCTTACAATTACACAGTAATTTATTTTTAACTTCTGTGTATGTGTGCCTGCATAAGTGTCTATTCACCACATGTGAACATATGTGCTAGGAAGCCAGAGGGCATCAAATACCCTGAAACTAGAGTTACAAGGGGTTGCGAACTACTTGATGTGGATACTGGGAACTGAACCTAAGTCCTAGGAAGAACTGCAAGTGCTTTTAGCTACCAAGTCAGCTCTCCAGCCTTGGTCCTGTAATTTAAGATTCTCATGTCCAAAACATTAACAAATATTAAGAATGAACCAGACAGATAAAAGCATTTCCAATGTGCTTTAAACTTAACAGTTAAAAAAAAAAAAAAAAAAAAAAAAAAAAGTCCTATCTATACACAACAACTGTTTAACCTATTAAATTGTAGATACTGGTAAGGAAAACATAGGAAATAACCACACTGATCACACTAAAATACAATCAGCTTAGATTATACACTAACTTCACCAAGACAAGCCAGTACTTTATAGTTTTTAATTTCAACAAAATGAGTTATTTCGGATAACTATTAAGTCCTGGCTTAAATACATTGGATTCATTACATTTACATGACTAAATAAAACATGAGGAATGAGTGGACTTACCACTTCAGACTCTGATGCTATAAAACATAAAAAAGAAAGCATTTTCAGAAAACAGTACATTTGTAGGCAAAGCTATAGACATGATTTCTACAGCAAACATATCAATCAAGAAAGTAAATTTTTATATATAATGAAGCAAATTGTTTCAATTTTGCATCCAGAAGTTACTTTCGATTCATTGATTATCTTCTACTGGTAATAACCTAATACTTTTGGCAAAGCAAAACCTTGGAATTTTTCTTCTGACATAAGACTAAAAATGAGGGCCAATCGGAAACAGTCTATTATTGGTGCTGGGTGTAACTTAGTGGTAGAGCAACCACTTGCCCAGCATACACATGAACAAGGCCATGGGTTTGATCCCCAGAACCAAGAAAGAAAGATTAAAAATAAAATGTTTAAACCCCCAAACTTGAAATGTTTATTTTAAAACAAAAGACTGTGGAAACCTATCCAACCCACTTACCAGGCTGAGTCTCCTGGCACCTTTTAATCCAGATGGCAAAATTTGCATCTGCACCTGGAAAAAAAAAAAAAAACACAGACTGTAAAACCCCTCATGTGAACAATGTAGCATATTCATTCAAGAAATATTACTAGCTACCTACTATGCCTGAAGTCAAGTAGGCACTGGGAATTGAGCAGTCAATAAAATAGGTGCTGCCTGCCCAGAGAGTACAGCACAGCAACTGCAGTGTTAGGGCTCCGACATAACCATGGGTTTACCACTGAGCTGTTCATCCTAGAAAACTATTATGTTAAACCAGTTTTAACGACAGCCAATCTCACTAGTTTCTCAGATGTTTATAATCTACATTTCCTCCATCTACCCTGATCTTAAAGGAACTCTTTCTCACAAGGAAAAGAGACTGAATCAGATTCTCAAGTCAGTTCTCATCACTTTATCTTGCAGCTACCAACTATCTACCATTTCCTCTGTGATTTGTCTATCTTCAGTACTTAAAACTGTGAAACTGTCACATCTCCATGGTATCCAAGAAATGGAACATACACAATGAACTCTATGTTTACACAGAGCAGCAATATGAATGAAATCAATAAATTATTTACCTCTGAAGCCCTATAACAATATCTAAATAGTCACTATGCCTAGTAAAAGGTGCTAAATATTAAGTGATCAGAACAAAAGCTTTCAGCCGGGTGGTGGTGGCCCATGCCTTTAGTCCCAGCACTCAGGAGGCAGAGGCAGGGGATCTCTCTGAATTTGAGGCTAGCCTGGTCTACAGAGTGAGTTCCAGGACAATCAGGGCTGTTACACAGAGAGACCCTGTCTCGGAAAGGAAAAAAACAAAACAAAACAAAAACAAAAACTTACTATTAATCTGATAATATATCTTTTGTTGTTGTTTTTCAAGACAGGGTTTCTGTGTGTCACCTTGGCTGTCCTAGAAATAGCTCTGTAGACCCGCCTGTTTCTGCCTCCCAAGCACTGGGATTAGAGGTGTGCACTGCCACTGCTCAATCATGCAACATTTCTAAATTGCCTGATTTATAAAAAGAATTAAACTATTTGTGCCCTATCAAAATGTTAGACACACATGCACTGTATTCTTCTGGGGAACTATTATATTCAAACACTAGTCTTAAATAACCAATTAATCACTCCTACCATTCAAGAGGGAAGAAGGCACAAAGCAAAGAATACATTACAGAATTAGAAAACTAGATTGTTTAGATTTGCAAAGAGCAATTATTCTGACTTCTTAAATGAACAGCTATAGACTAGGGTGAACAAATAGAATTATTACTGTTTACAGAAATCTTCCTTCCTAATCATTGCTTCTATTTGCACACTGGACCTAAACTCCTTTCTTCTGAGAAATCACGTAGTAGAAGAGCAAAGGTAAAGCACTACAGAGTAAGATTTTAAAACATGTAGCACTTTAGGCGCAGGGTTTGTCAAAGTCATCAGTACTGACATTTTGGGCCAGATACGTCTCATGGCAACAGTCATGTGCACTAGAGGAAGCTGTTCACAAGATCTTCAGTGGCCCTTTCCACTAGCCATGACTACCCAATCTCTCAGATATTTGGAAAAGTCCTCCTGAAGCACAACTGTTTCCAGTTAAGAACCTCTGTTTTAAAGAATGCTAGTAACACTCTACCATAGGAAAAAAATAATACAATTTGGATTATGAACTTTCCTATACTTTTCTACAAGATGACTTATAAAATCTACCTTTTGGTAGCTTTCCAGCACTCACTTTCTTTATATAACTAGATGCTAGTATTATGCTCATATACACTTCTCAAAATCATGGCATTTTGAAGAAGCAAAAATACTCTCAAAATTAGTTTTGTCTGAGAATACAAATGTTTATGTCTGTAGGAAGCCCTAGGTTTGATCCCCAGTACCACATAAACAGTGGTGCCCGTCAGTAATCCTGGCAATCCTAATGGCAGGAAGGTCACAAGGTCAAGGTCATCCTCAGCTTCATGAGTTCAAGGTCAGTCTAGGATCCATGACACCATCTTAGACAGAAGTTCCCATTTCTGCATCTCACAAGGTTCTCAGACTTAACCCTTTACTTCTCCATCCGAAGACTAATGTAAAACCTCCTCTTTTAGCAATCTAAGTAACTTAAAATGAACATTCAAACTTTTATTTTATTATTTTGTGTGTGAGTGCTCCCTGCCTATATGTATGTCTGTATACCCTATTTGTGTCTGGTGGCCTCACAGGACAGAAGAGAATGTGGGATCCCCTGGAAATGGGGTTACAGGCAATTGTGACCCACCATGGCATGTATACTGGAAATCAAACCCAGATCCTCAGCAAAAGCAACCCTCTGAGCCATCTCCAGCCCCATAAACATACTTTCAAAAAAGAAAGCAAATTACAGGCTGGAGAGATGGCTCAGAAGTTAAGAGCACTGACTGTTCTTCCAGAGGTCCTGAGTCCAATTCCCAGCAACCACATGGTGGCTCACACCACCTTGAATGAGATCTGGTGCCCTCTGCTGGCATGCAGGCAGAAGAGTGTATACATAATAAATAACATCTTAAAACACACACACACACACACACACACACACACACACACACACACACACACAGAGCAAATTAAATTTTCACTTTTCCAGTAGAAGAAAACACAGCCAGAATCTGGGAGACATTACTCGAAAGGGACTCAGTGTGACCCTAGCACTCATATAAAAAAGCAGGTGCAGTGGTGTGAACTCCAAACACAGCCCTGGAGCTTGATGACCAGGCAGCCTAGCCTAATCGACAAAGCCTCTAGTCCCATCTCAAAGGACAAAAACAGTTCCTAAGGAATGCCACCTAAGGTTAACGACTGGCCACTACATACAATCAACAAATATTCATGCACTTGCTAGGGGGACGGGAAACACTGAATGTTTACATGTCATTCTTGGCTTCTTCCCTTTCCCTTTCTTTTCTGTATGTGTATGTAGTATGCCAGAACATAATATGTGCATGTATGGCGGTCTGAGCTGATGTCAGCGATCTTTCTCAACTGCTCTTCCTATTCTTTGAGGTAAATTCTCTCAATCCCAGAGCTTGCTATTTGGCTAGTCTGGATAGCCAACTTGCTCCAGGAACGCTCTGCCCTAGCCTTCCCAAGGCTGAAATCAGGCAAGCCACCATCCCAACCAGGGTCCTAGGGACCCAGACTCCAGGCCTCCTGCTTGCACATTAAATGCTTTAACAGCTAACTCGATGGCCAGACCTTAATTTTGGTTGCTAATGGCAAAGTTTATCTGTGATTAAAATGCTAAAGAATGGTCAATTTAATCAAAATTTAAGTGAATTCAAATTCCAAAATCAACATGAAATAATGCTAAAAGGACAGTAAAAGCTTAACAAAATTTAGCTATGGTATTTAAGACCAAAAAAGGAGAGTCATTTATGAAATGTACTTCTAATACTTACTATCTAATTTTTGTCCTGCTATAAAAGTGTCTAAAGCAGAAGCGTAGTCTTTTTGATGGTATTCACACATCCTGTTTGAGAACATTAAAGACAAATTAATACACACACATGAAACCATGGAAAACCTTCTTTCTAAATAAAGATACTTTTTTACTTTCATATGCTAAAAGGGAATTTCAAGTATATGCTAATAAGCCAGAGGGTTTTTTTTTTTTAAATAGCTACTATAACATCTAGATTTTAATACTCCGTTTAGATGAATCTGATTTTAATTATACAAATATATCCATTTCAAAACAATTATTCAAAAGAATTACTTGCTCGGTTAACTAAGTCATGCTCATCTGTGAAAATAAGCAGGGCTTATTAAATACACACAAAGCAGATCAAGTTTTTGTTATTATTACATGTGGCTACCTAGCTCTGTTGACAGAGAACATCCATAAGTTCCAGCCACACTTGGCAGTTACTTCAGTCATCACTACTTTAAAGTCATACATTATCTCATACTTCAGTTAACATACTAGCATAAGTTAGTACTCTAAGGTTACAACATAAATAGCTTATAACAAATCAACATATAGTCCAAACCCATGGGTCTATTACATACCCTTTCCTCAGGATAGCAGTAGGATTATTTGGATTGAGTTCAAGAGACTTCTTTACATCAGCAATACCATCTATATATAAAAAGGTAAGGATGTTTAGTCAGGTATTTACAGGGCCAGCATATACTACACATCAATTTGAATCAGGGCCATCACAATGTTTCAGCAGTATCGGTACTTGTCGTCAAACTGACAACCTAAATTGAATCCCAGAACTCACATGGTAGAATACAAATGGACTCCAGTTGTCCTCTTTCTATCCTCCATGTGTGTACTATGACATACACAAGCTGACACACAAAGACACATAAAATAATGTAAAACAAATAAGTCAGTATTTTATTTCTAACCTCTTAAATTGGTAAAAGACCAAATCATTTTAATTAAGGAGAAACTAATCCAAGATAAAATGTAAGTATTACTTTCATATCTTGCTTGTGGTCTAATATTTGGCCTATTACTAAATTGTGTGTGTGCCTGTCTGCTGAGCAGACTGCAGGTCCCAGGGAGGCTACAAGAGAGGCATCACATCCACTGGAGCTGCAGTTACTGGCGTTACTGTGAGCAGCCTAACCTGAGTGCTGAGAACAGAACTCAGGCCCTCTGGAAAGAGTAGTATCCATTCTTTTAACTGCTGAGGTCTCTTTCCAGCCCCCTTTAGCTTTCTTCCTTAAAGTTCATCTGTCATCAGTAAATGAAGCTGTGTCCCAAAGCTCATCTCTTTTTCTCATTAACAATATTTATGAAATTCAAGGCACTAATTCTCCCCCCACAACACAAACACTCATTTTTTTAAAGTCACATAACTCAGAAATACATTCATTTTCATTAAAAATTGCTAACAAAAAATAGTGTACATGAAGCACTATTCAACAGGGAATAAACAGCCGTCTCCATAAATTCTCTGCCCACTGAAGGAAAGACATCTATAAGTGTTAAATCAATGTTACTCAGCAGGTTTCTTTCATGAAAAACCATGTTAAAAATCCTCAAAGATGGTACTGAGGAGATGGCTCAGCCAGGGAAAGCCTCCATTGGTAAACACAAAGATCTATATTCAACCCCCAGCACCCCATGTAAGAACTCCAGATGTGGTCACTTATAATCCCGGATGCTCACCGGACAGCACAAGCAGTCTAACCTACCTAGTAAGCTCCAGGCCAATGAGGCATCCTGTCTTCAAAGAGATGGAAAGCATACCTGAGTGCACTCAACACTATCCTCTGGCTTCCCCAGAGGCACAGGCACACGCTAACACAACCCACAAAGACTCCATTTCTTTCTTTCTTTCTTCCTTTTTTTTTTTTTTTTTTTTTGGTTTTTCGGGACAGGGTTTCTCTGTGTAGCTTTGAAGCCTATCCTGGCACTCACTCTGTAGACCAGGCTGGCCTCAAACTCACAGAGATCCACCTGCCTATGCCTCCCGAGTGTTGGGATTAAAAGCATGTGCCACCAACGCCCGGCTCAAAGACTCCATTTCAACATCCTAACTTGGGCAAAATTTATAAGTAAACTACAAAATGGTTTGTAAAAAACATTACCAAGGTGTTTCCCAAGAAGCATGTGACAATAAGCTCTCTGACAGTAATACTGTGCATCCTTTGGATTATGTTCCAAAGCCTTAGTCAGCTCCTAAAAATACAAACATGTAGAAGGTCAGTAAATAATGTTTAACACCATCACATTCTAATTAAAACATAACTTAAAGTCAACCTGTGAACACAAGCTATTGGAGGAAAAAAACAAAGGAAACAAGCTTAGAGCTCTTCACTGTAAAAGAATCACTATTTCCCTCTTTAAGAGCACAATAAAGAGTAATTATATCATCTCATTTATTCCAAAAGAGCTGTTGATATACATAGACCAGCTCAGAATTCCTCATTTAAAGAAGGCCCAAATACCATGTAGAATTTGAGGTGCTATCCAACTTAAAAACAAAACAAATGGAAACAGAAAACTCAAAACAAAACAAAAAACCTTAAAGTTAAAACTAGCAAGGCAGGCAGGCATTGGTGGTGCTACTGAAGGGTGTTTGGCCTAAGATATGGAATGTCTTACGAAGATAACAGAATACTTGATCTAAGGTGTGATTACTAGAAGTCTTAATCCCCAAGGCCAGATAATAAGAGGTTTGATCTAAGGCGTAGTTACTAAATGTTTTGTGAATTAAGGAAGTAATTACATTTGTCTGTTCCTTGTATCATTGGCAAATTTTTTGTGTTTTCCCCCTTTTAGTTGGGGGAATATAAGAACTTAGAGCAAAAAAACTTAAGGCAGGCCAGGCGTTGGTGGCACACGCCTTTAATCCCAGCACTTGGCAGTCAGAGGCAAAACAAACAAACAAACAAAAAACCCTTAAGGCAGATCCCAGTATTCACTGGATGCCCTCCCAACTCTTATCTTCTATTTCTTTCCTCAATCCACACTCCCCCTTCTCAGGTACAGACTGGGCAAATAGGCTGGACCTGACATAAATAGCAACAAAAACAGTTGTATGGTTGGGGGTCACCACAACATGAGGAACTGTGTTAAAGAGTCACAGCATTGGAAGGCTGAAAACTATTGGACTAGTGTTCTCTTTCCAGAAGAACACAACAATTCATCCTCTTACCTCCTTAGTAACAAAACTATACCAGAGACCAGATTCAAATCAGGTCTATCAAGCCCCAGATTAGAATTTACACAAAACAGAAGCACCTCCCAGCTCACTGAACTCCAAAGCTTCTCTCACCATCTTACCTGTATTGACGTTTTCTAACGTTTTGAAATCCCAAGGCTAAGTAAATCTTGTACCTAACTTTTAAAGCAATTTTGAAAATAGAAAATGGGCCAAGCATAGTGGCACAAGCCTTTAATCCCAGTACAGTGGCAGTGATATGGATCCCTGAGACCAGCCCTGTCTATGTATAGAATTCCAAGACGATCTGGGCTATATAGATTTTTTTTTTTTAATATACCCTTTTTTCCCCCATAAATGTGCAGATAGGCAGAGTGCGTCCCTACTGGATACAAACCTCTCTTTTTTTGTGTCCTCTTACAAAATTTTTTTCAGGGCTAAAGAGATGACTCAGAGGTTAAGAGCACTGGCTGCACTTCCAGAGGTCCTGATTCAATCCCCAAAAACCACATGGTGGCTTACAGCCATATATAAGATCTGGTGTCCCCTTCTGCCATGTAGGCAAAACATTGTATACATAATAAATAAATCTTTTCTTTGAAAAAAAAAAGAATTTTTTCCTGTATTTAATCACGTTTTTACCCACCCCTAATTCCTCCCAGACCCATGCAACCTCATGTTCTCTAAAAAGCAAAAAGCATATGAAGCTCACTTTGTGTTAACTGATTGATTACTCCTGATTTTTCCCTTTACATCAGGTATCAATGGCAGTTTCTTGGTTAGGGGTGGGACCCCATGTCCATTTCCCCTTCTCAGTGTGGTAGGACTTGAACCTGTGGTGTAGGACATGCTGCTTCAGTCTGAGTTCTTATGTACATTTGTCCTGTTGTGTCTGGAAGGCATCGTTTCCCTGGAGTCATCACCTCTGGCCTATCTCTCAGCAGCCTTTTCCCTTTAGATTCCCATCCTGAGCCTGTCACAAAGGAGTTGGATATAGATATCCCAGTTAGGACTGAGTGCTCGTGTCTCTCTGTCTCTGTCTCTGTCTCTCTCTCTGCACATGGTCCAGTTGTGAATCTCTATGACAAAACCCTTTTTCAATCCCCAACATTACATAAAAACAGGCAGGGTAATATATGATTGTAAGACTATAATCCCAACACTAGAAAAGGAGAGGCAGGAAGATCTTTAGTTCAAAATCATCCTTAACTTCATAATGAGTTCCAGGGTCAACCTGGTTTTCTCTGTATTAAACTGAAATTTAAACACACCCCCAGTTATGGTGGCACAAGCCTTTAATCCCAGCACTCTGTATGTAGGCAGAAGCAATTTCAAGGTCAATGTATACTACAAAGATTTCCAGGACACCCAGGGCTGTTACTCAGAGAAACCCTGTCTCTGAGAAACAAACCAAAAAAAAAAAAACAAAATACACACCCCCTTAAGAGAACTTACTACTGTGTAACTATGTAGTAACTGCTAAGTAGCCCTGGCTGGCTTCAAACTTGCAGCCCCTCTTTCAGCTCTCCTGAATTCAGAGATTACAAGCATGAGACAGTTTATATAGTCCTCTTAAAAAGTCAAGTAAAAGCTTCAGTATTTAAACCACCTTTGTAAATGAACTTTAAACCGATTAATCAGTTGTTAAGAAAAATACGTTTTGGTGGTAACAGTTCAGTTTCATAAAAACGCAACCAACTTGGTAAAGCTGTTACTAAAATGAGGTTTCCAAAACAAGCACACAAATAAGCAAACTAAAACAAGTTTAAAAGAATGACAAATTTATAAATGGATAGTGATTTTTGAATAAACAAATTATAATGAAGCCTGAAGCAAATCAAGTTAAGGTAATGATCTGTGGTCTTAACTACATCAATCTTATAGTATGCTTTGAACTGGTAAATGGAAGCACCTGAAGAGGCATCGTCTTCAATGCTAACACTTGAATCACAGCAGCAATGGGCTATTAATTAGTGCAGACCTAAGCAAAAATATTGAAAGCATGCCCATAAATACACTTGCAGAAAGCGGAGTTATGTGGGTTCATCGGTAGCACTTGAATAGCATCAGTCCCATTACCACAAAGAAAAAGAAACAAGCAAGCAAAACCTACAGTGAGAAGTATCCCACTAACCAGAACAATAATGGGAAGGGAGGTGTAAGGCATTAAAATTGATACTTTGGATGGATTGGGGATGTAGCTCAGTTGGTAGAGTACTTGCCTAGCATACATGAAGCCCTGGGTTTGATTCCCCACACAACATAAAACTGGGTATGGTGACACAGGCCAGTAATTCCAGGAGGCATGGGAATCCGAAGTTCAAGGTCCTCCTCAGCTATATATGAGTTGAGCTAGCCTGAACTATGTGAAACCCTGCCCCAATAAACAAATAAGACTGGGGCTTTGAAACTGGGGCTGTAGGAGGAGGCTTTGTGGTAGACCATGCACTTAGCATGCATGAGTACCTGGGTATAAACTCTAGGAAGGTTCCTGTTCCCCCCCCCCCATAATTTTTTAATTAAGACTCTTAGGAAATTTTGAAATATTTAAAATTTTAAGCCCTTTAAAAATGCTACTTAAGGTTCAAAGAACCTCTGGATATGTCTCAATCTTGTTACTCCTCTTTTCCACAGTCATATAGCTAAGTTCTGAGCATCAATCCATTTCAAAGCATTGAGCACTGCTGCAGAGAAAAACATCTGAACTGATTACCACTTCCCGTTAATCAATCCCAGCTCTGCTCAACAAAGCTACTTCCAAGTCAGCTACTAGCTTGTGTATCATATATCCCCAGTCCTCCCCCTCCAGCAGATGACCTTGATCCCTTGAAACCAGATACCTGTTGCTTCCAAGCCTTTTGCTTTCACCAAGTTAACCTTTTCACTCTTTTATTTCAACTGCCTACTGAGTAAAATGTAGCTAATGCCATCAGCAAACGTTGCAAGAATCATGCAGAAGAGCTTGCCCATCACGAGTACCAAGTGCTACACTGAGAACAGAGGAGTAATCAAGATACACAAAACTCCTACTTTTTTTTGTTGTTGTTGTTGGTTTTTCCAAGACAGGGTTTCTCTGTGGCTTTGGAACCTATCCTGGCACTCACTCTGGAGACCAGGCTGGTCTCAAACTCACAGAGATCCACCTGCCTCTGCCTCCTGAGTGCTGGGATTAAAGGTGTGGACAACCAACACTGGGCTTCGAAACTACTTTCATGCCTAATTCAGATTTACACAGGAAAGCTAGTTCCTCTGAGCAGGGTTCACTTGAGGTGAATTCTAAAGAAATAAACCTTCCCAGGTAAAAAATGAGATATAGGTCAAGTATATTTTTGGGAAAAAGAAGTAGACCTGAGTTAGAAGCACTTGCAACAGTACAGCTCTATAGAGTCCAGCTCACCAGAGACCCTGCCAGCCATTATAAGGAATTTGGACCTTCAGTGTGAGGGAAGGTCATGGAAAGTTTTAGTACAAGTGACATGACCCAACTTATATTTTAAAGTTGTCATTCTGGCTACTGTATCATTAATACAGTAAAATAAAGATGATCAGAAACAGTATCAGGTCCCCAAAGAAATATCTTTCCCCAAAGCTGGCATTTAGACAAAAGATAGCATTCCCTCAGAGGCTTCCTACATGCTAAAAGTAGTTATTCTGTGTATCTCTGGGAAAGGGACATATGTGGCACCAGTTAGCATGTCAAGGTCAACGCTAGGCTCCCTCACTCCCTACTTACAAGCACCCCCCCCCCAGCTCACAGGCTCCCTTCCTCCCAAGTACCCATTCCCACAAAATTCAGGAGATTCCCCTACACACATACACACACACCCCTTATTTCTCTGCTTTGCCTTGGCAGTTTAGAATGAACTTTCTCCCCCTTTTCACACACGAGCATCTATTTTGATTTCTTTACCCATTTTTATTCAAACAGAAAAAACTAACACATAAGTCCAGAATGTGTGGAAGCCACTGAAGTTATAGAATATTACATGGAATACACAGGAAGGAGCAGCATCTGTCGATGACCCTAGGACTTTGGGGGCAGCCTAGATCTGTACCCAACACCCAATCATTTCTTCCGTTCTCGGTCCTCCCCATATTCTCATTTATTTCCTTTGTCAGAAAAGAAATTTTGCTTCCAGTCTTAAATCTCAAAGTCATTAATGCCTTTTTGTTTGGTTTTGTTTTGTTTTTCCAGACAGAATTTCCCTGCATAGTCCTGGCTGTACTTGAACTCACAGAGATCTCTCTTTCCAGTCTGTCCTTCCCAAAAGCTGGGATTAAAGGCATGCACCACTACCACCCAGTTTGCTAATCCCTTGTTTTGGAACCGAATTATCTGTTTCACCTGATGATCACTCGGTGAACCTAACAATACAAAACCAAACTTGAAACTTTCAAACAACTATATAGTTCTACTAGTCTGCTAGCCTCTGGAAAAGCGGTTTCTTTAAGTCTCGGGATGTAAAAATGTTTCCCCCTTCCTAGCAAGATTCTTGAGCTCTGAAGGTCAGGCAGGGTTTCACACATCCAACTCATAGCCTCAACTCACTATGTCGCTGAGGATGACCTTGAATTTCTGACCCCTGTACATTCCTCCTGAGTACTGGGATTACAGGGCCTTCCCCACCATACTGACATATGCTAACGACTCTCTCCAGCCTGGCCACTGCTCTTAGCAACATCCGTACAAAGATAGTTTGTTCTAGAATTCACCAAAAATAGCCCAGAAACAACTCATACAACATTATAAAAATTTAGGCAGGGCATGGGCTGGAGAGATGGCTCATCAGTAAGAGCACTCACTGCCTGTTCTCTCAAAGGTCCCAGTTCAATTCCCAGCAACCACATGGTGGCTCACAACCATCTGAAATGAGGTGTGGTGTCCTCTTCTGGCCTGCAGGCATACATGTAGGCAGAATACTGTATACATAACAAACAAAAAGTTTTTAAAAAATAAAAAAAGGCGGGGCTTAGTGGTGCATCTCAAGAAATCACAGGATCCAAAGTTTAAGGACAGCATAGGTATATATAAACGCGTTTCTTTTTTAAACTGTACGAAGAACAAGGACAACCATCTTTAAAGTAAATGTTCTTTAGTAAACTTAGTCAATCAAGTACTCGTAACAGTACCTGGGCAACCATAACTGTCAAAACTAAAAAAATGCTACATTAAGCCCTATCTTCGCCTTTTCCTTGACCATAAACGCCAATAAATGAAGTCGTTTCAGGCCAACCACAGGTGGCAACTATGTGCCTGCGTCTGGGGAGTATAAAGGCAAGATCTATGGCAAAAGGGTCGCTGGGGGACAAAGAAATGGATCTCACGACCATAATACTGGGCCTGAGACACACTGAAAATTGTAGCTTTAGTCCCACGAAGGTAATGCTGGGAAGCAGCGGAGTCGGTAGGAACCCAACAATCCCAGTGCGAACGGAGCAGAAATGAACTCACTCACCTCTAACGCCGCCTGGGGGTCCTCGTCGATCAGAGCATCTGAGAAGCTCTGGGAAAACCTGCCAGGAAAACAACGACTTCAGCAGGGCTCACTAACCAAGGAAAGAACAGCAAGACACACAGCAAAGGGGAGGAAAAATACGCACCGCTGGGACGTTGCAGATCCTGCTGCAGGTGCCGCCATCCCTAAGAGCCACTAAAGCTTCGGCCCGAGCGTTTTCTACCTTGGTTACCACCTCTGCCGCGGCCCAGGGGGGGGAAACTTCTGAAGACACACCAACAGAGCTTCCGTCCTCGGCAGCCAATCAGCAGCCGCGCAGCATGCGGCCGCGGAAAAGGAAGCGGAGGGCGGGCAGATGGGCGCGGGGCCCGCTGGGAACGAGGAGGACACGCTCCCCGGCCCCGCCCCGTGTCGGTGACGCGCGCCAGGTCCCGCCCCGGGGGCGTGGTCATGGCGCCGGCGCCCCGCCGTCCGCCCGTAGGGGTTCCGCAGGGCTTGCGGGAGCTCTAGCGTGGTCTCCAAGCGGCGCTGCCAGGCGCCGGGACCCGTCGGGGGAGTTCGCGGCTCCGCTAAGGTGCGCCACGTTAAGCACCGTTTTCTCTGGTTTTCAACATGGCTGCCGCGGGCGGCCAAGCTGTGCGTGACGTCATCCGTCGCTGCCAGGTCTTCTTCCGGCCGCGGAGCCGGCTATGGCGCGTCGGTTCGTACGACCGTCAGCGGGGAGCTCCGACAGGCCGGCTCGCCGGAAGTGGCTTTACGGACGGGGAGAACGGGGTTTTCCGCAGGCGCTGCCGGATCCTAGCGCTCCACACCCCAAACTTCCTTCCTGCTCGGCCTTCCAAACCAAGAAAAGCCTGTTTTGCAGGCAGCGAGCGAATGAAACTTGGCCTAAATTGTCTTAGGGGTGCCTCGCGTGCTAACTAACGGGCCAGGCCTCCCCTCCCACCCTCGCCGCCCTTAGAGCCAAACGTCAGACTGGGAAGCTTCCTGTGCGTTGTTTGAGGCGAAGTGGTAACGGGCCACAGGAGGGAGTGGGCGTGAGTGGCTCAGTAGAGCAAGGAACAGAATTAAAGTACCCGCTGCCCCAGACTTGATTTCAGAGCTCCGGAAGTCGTTTTACAAAACGAATGAGAGGGTGGTCGATGTCTAAAAAGAATCACTGCAGCTGCAACAGATAACGGGGGTGGAATTTGAAAATAGAAGGAAACGTGAGCCCATGCTCAAGCTGGAGAAATGGAAGGGCACGTGAACTAAGTACGTGCCGAGTCATCAAGAGATAGCGGTGTGGAATGCTAAAAAAGTTTAAAGTGTAGGCGTGTCCCAGCTGTACAGTGAATGGGTGGTTTGAGGGGGAAAGACAAGTGTTAATGGAAGGTAACAGGTCAAGCACAGGAATCTGAATCCACTGACTTTAAGAATGGAGGTGTGAGAGAGACTTTGAGACTGTACAGGGCCTGCTGGCCGCTACACTGAAAGAGGTGCAGGTTTCTGGGTAAGCTGGTGAGAAGATACAGTTAGCTGAACTAAAAAAAAAAAAGAAAAAGAAGCCGGGCGTTGGTGGCACACGCCTTTAATCCCAGCACTCGGGAGGCAGAGGCAGGTGGATCTCCGAGAGTTCGAAGCCAGCCTGGTCTCCAGAGCGAGTGCCAAGATAGACTCCAAAAGGTACACAGAGAAACCCTGTCTCGAAAAAAAAAAAAAAAAAGAAGAGAAAAAAGCTGGGCAGATTTGTAAAGGAAGGTAGAGGGTTTCAGTCTGGATCTTTTTTTTTTTTTTTTTTTTTTTTTTTGAGACAGGGTTTCCTTGTGGCTTTGGAGGTTGTCCTGGAACTGGCTCTTGTAGACCAGGCTGATCTCGAACTCACAGAGATCCGCCTGCCTCTGCCTCCCGAGTGCTTTAGTCTGGATCTTTTGAGTTCAAGGTTGTTCTAAGTTTCTGTGTACCAGAAGACACCATAAAAAACAAATGTGCAGAGATGAGAATTGTCTTTTGCTAAACCTCTTTGAAGCAAATGTTGGTTTTCTTCAGTTTCCAGTTCTCTGTATGTCTGGATGTACTTATTTCTCGGGAATATTTATTGTAGATACCTATGCCAGCTGTCATCTCATTCTCTTATTATCTGAAACAAGTTTAATGTTGACAATTTATAATTAGTTCTTTGTGTCATATGTAAGACTGCCTACTCAAAGGCTATGGAAATATTTTCTTTTAGATCATTCACTTTCCATGTTTAAGTCTATTGTCTATAGTTGTCTTTGACAACTTTTGTAAAAGTATGACAGTAGGGATAAAAGTTCATTTTCTCCTCCATAAAAATACCAAGTAATCCAGTGCCACTTACTAAAAAGTTAATTTCCCCCTAAATTTGATGGCAACTTTATTGTTCTATTCAAAATTCAAGGCATCTTCTTGGAAACAGAAGTGCCAGGCCTACCAGCTCATTCATTTTCTAGAATGAATTTTCCAGTCTTAAGTATATTTGTTACAGTAGCACATATGAACTGCTGTCTTTCTATGTAGTGGAGAACTCTACTAGCCTAACTTAAGAGATTTAGTTTAGGGTCCGGCTGGTAAAAGCATGTGTTAAACAAGCCTGGAAAACTGAGTTTGCTCCCCAGGACTTATGTCAAGGTGGATGGAGAGAACCAGTTCCACCAAGTTATTCTTTGACCTTCACATTCATGATCTTTATTTACCCACACACACACACACACACACTCTAAAAAGATTTGGTTTAGCTGGGTTTTGTGACACACACTTTTAATCTCTAATTGTGAGACAGACAGGAGGATTACCAAGACTAAAGGTCAGCCAAATAGTAAATTCAAGATCAGACAGAGCCTATACATTGAAACCCTCTCTCGAAAAATACCAGTTTTCTCCAAGTTGTTTATAGTATACTAATATTATGTACCTTTAAAAATGTATTAGTATGCTGGAGAAATGGCTCAGAGGTTAAGAGTACTACCTTCTCTCCCAGGAAATTAGAAATTCAATTCCCAGCACCCACATGGCAGCTCACACCCATCTATAACCCCAGTCTCAGGTATCCAACACCTTCTGGCTTCTACAGGTGCTTCACAAACATACACATATATATGTGCATGTATATACACATGTAGACAAAGTACATTGTGCTGTGAATGAGAATGGCCCCACAGCCTCATAGACTTGAGTGCTTGGTCACCAAGGAGTGGCACTATTTGAAAGGATTAGGAGGTATGACCTTGATGGGGGGAGTGTGTCACTGTAGGTAGGCTTTGAGGTATTAAGTGCTCAGACCATAAAAGTTGCCATGATCATGGTGTCTCTTCATAGCAATAGAATACTTAAGACACACATACACGGGGCTGGAGAGATGACCCAGAGGTTAAGAGCACCAACTGCTCTTCCAGAGGTCCTGAGTTTAATTCCCAGCATCCGTTAAAACCATCCGTTAAGAGATCTGGTGTCCTCTTCTGATGTGCAGATATACATGGAAGCAGAATGTTGTATACATAATAAATAAAATCTTTTTTTAAAAAAAGACACACACATCAAATGTTTTTAAAGTTATGTATTGCCAGACAGTGGTGGCATACATCTTTAATCCCAGCACTTTGGAGGCAGAGGCAGGTGGTTCTCTATGAGTTTGAGGCCAGTCTGGTCTACAGAACAAGTTCCAGAAAAGCCAAGGCTAAAGAGAAACTCTGTTTTGAAAAGAGAAAAGTTACATATTAGTCCTGGCACATACCTTAAATCCCAGCATTCGGGAGCAAATGCAAGCAGAACTTCTGAATTCATGGCCAGCCAGGAGTACATAGTAGACTTTGTTTCAATACATACACACACACACACACACACACACACACACACACACACACACACACACACACACACACTGTATACTAATGTGTGATAATTAGTAAGTTAACCACTGAGAGAGTAGTATACCATATTACAGATATTTTTTGTTTTCTTGAATTTTTCTTTTTCCATTCCTGTACGTGCACCCAAACATTTTTTAAAAGTGTACTTAGAGCCCCAGCCTCAGACACAAGAAGTTTATTTATTTAGACTCTCTGAAGACAGAGTCTCATTTAACCCAATGTGGCCTCAGACTGACTGTGTGCCTGAGGATGGCCCTGCTCTATGTCCCTGAGTTCTTGTGAATACAGGTTTGCACTATGACACCTACTACTCTGTGAAAAGCCTTATAAAATCCAACAAGTCTTGCCTCACAAATTGCTTTTTTATACATCCCGGGACTACCTGCCTAGGGATGGCACCACCCACAGAGGGCTGAACCCTCCTAGCCAGTCAGTCTGAGGGAGGCATTTTCTCAGGTGAGGGTACGTCTTCCCAGGTGACTCTAACTTTTGTCAAATTGACAAAACCTAACCAGCAAAAGAGGTCATGAGAGCAGAGGTCATAGCCTAATGGATGATTGTCGTTATTTTGGAAGTAGATTTGTTATCAGTACATTCTCCTCTTGCTCAACTGCTGTTTTTCCACCTTAATTAGTAATAAAAATGGACTACATCATTGGCATTTTATTGTGTGACATCTAGAAACTGTCATATGGTATGGCAAAAGGAAAAGATAGCCTCCTGCAACTTTGACCAGGAGTCTCGAAGAAACATCTGATCCTCTGGTACCACTGTAAATACTTGTGTGTGTGTGTGTGTGTGTGTGTCTGTGTGTGTGTGTCTCTGTGTGTGTGTGTGTGTGTGTGTGTGTGTGTGTGTGTGTGTGTGTGTGTGTGTGTGTGTGTTCTTTAAGAAACATTTACCAGGGCTAGTGTGAAGGCTCATTGGGTAAAAACACTGTGCAAAAACACTGAATTGTAGTACCCCGGGAACCCATGTGGAAGAAAAGAAGCATCTCCCAAAAAGTTGCCCTTTCCTCTGTGTTCACACTCAAGCATGCACATGGATGTGCACACAGTATGAGACACTTGCCAGGTATGGCATGTGCCTGCACTCAGGAGTCGAAGGCAGGATGATCACTAGTTTCAGGATAACACGTGTGTCTGGGAGGCCTTGTGTCAAAAAGCAAAAGAAAGACTAGAAACACTTGCTTGAAAACAGAAATATTGAGAACTTTACATGATTTAATAATAAACAATTAAAGATACAAAAAACGTTTAGAGGATTCCAAAATTTAAATTTTTGTTTAAATACAAATTCATTTTATAATATGAAAACATATAATATTAGCCCTCTAACCATAATGATTTTTCTTCTACAAAAGTTTCTGTACTAGAAAATTTGCAGACAACAATTTCTTGTGACATTAAATGTACATTATTTACAATTGAAAAAGTAATCTAAGAACTCTACTTCAGAAACTTGGATATATGTTATCTTTGTATGCAATTTCCTTCCCCCTTCACCCACAGTAAAAAATAATCCAAATAAAAAGCAGTTATGCTTTTGTAATAACTGACTCCACTACTAGCTCAGGACTCTGGTTGTTCCCTTGGCCCTTTGAAGCCCTGTCTCTCTCAGAACAGCAGTTTGTCATTTAGCACTCAGCACGTTTAAAGTTTACTAATAAGCCACAATACACAGTGGTCTAGGAATTAATGAACAAAGAACTTAAGAGTTGATGGCAGATAGGTCTTATGCATAAGGATAATTTTGTGAGAAAAACATTTTATACAGTATTTTACCTGTATTTACATTAGGAAATAATCTAGTAATATTCTGAATATTTTTAAAGTACAGATACTAAAAATTATAAAATTTATGATAAGAAAGGAACTTGGAGACCATTTAGTCTAGTCCAGTGTATCCCTTCTTTTTACCAGAATGGCAAAGACTAGCAGATGAAGTGGCCTGTCCTGGGTTACACACCGAGCTAGTGGGAATGCCACTACAGGCTGCCTTTATACTATCACATCTCTTGACATGAAGGTTCAGATGTATCATAGGCACACTTAAATCTTTTTGTTGCTGCTTGCTTTTGTGTGTGTGTGTGTGTGTTTGAAAGACTTCATGTATCCCAGGCTGGCTTCAAACTCACTATGTAGCTAAGGTAGGCCTTGAACTCCTGATTACCCTTTGTCCACCTCCCGAGTGCTGGGTGGGATTTCATGTGCCAACACACTGGGCTTACATTTTTAAACAGTGCAGCCAACTAAAGTCAAGCTAAGTGACATCATAAAATTTTAATAGTATAAAATAAGTTTCTTGCATCTGAGTCAAGACTTAAATTATACAAGTGGAATGAAAATATTTCCTATATAAATTTCATGTTGACTTATATTTATATAAGTAGTATTTACAAACAATTCAGGAAGCTAATACAGTGTCAAGTTAGAAAAGTAACTTTAAAAATACTTATAGCAACTAAAAAAAGTCTCAAGAAGAATTTCTTCATAGTATAAAATTCCTGCTCCTTCACAACTGAGTTCTGAAACATAGATATGAGAAATACTTGGTTTTTCATCCTCATCTAGGAAAGTCAAAAGTAACTATTTTTAACAATTACAAAACTATGAACTTGTATAGATTTATCTTAGGGAAAAAAATCAGGTTATTTCCAGACAACCAAAACATAGTTCAATTAAAAAAAACAACCACCCATAATTCCTTTGGTGTGTCAATTAAAAAGAGTTGGGCTCTAGCAGTTCATTCTGTTTGATGGCTACCTGAGAGGGAAACCCATTTGAACTGGATACTACCATCAAGTAAGGCTGTGGCTGCTGTTCAGTTTTCTCAGTGTCTTCATTCAAATGATCTTCAGCCTTTTTATCTGCTTCGTGTTTAAGAGTTTTTGTTTCCTGAGCTTTGATAACAGAGGTGATCACAGTGCCAGGTGGGTGTGCAACCAGCTGTGAACTTCGAGAGAAGGTCACCACAGGTGTAGTGGCACTGAAGGATGGAGATGAATCCAAACTGACAGCTCCATTGCAGATGGATTGAACATTGCTTGTAAGGACCTGCTGTACTTGGGTGGGGCTAAAGACAATGGAAGGAGGAGAGCCCGGCTTCTGTGATTGTAGCATGACGTTTTCTTTCAGTACTGTCATGGGCTGTGATGATGGAATGGCTTGTAGGATAAATTTCTGTGAGCTGGCACTTGACGATGGGTCTGTGCTGGCTATCACAGTTGTGAGCGGCACTGTCTGGAGCGTCACTGTATGCAACTGCTGGTTGCCAGGTGACACGACTACTGGAACCTGGGTTGAAGCCTGTATCGTCCTATTGAGATCAGCAAATGGAAGTGAGACAATGAGCAAATGGAACGTCTTTTAAACCTTTAAGACTTCACAAGTTATTCTTGATAGTATATTATACATTCCCATTGCGACTTCCCCTACTTCATATCAAACCCTGTTTTAAACATTAGTGGGCACTAAAGAAAACAAACAAAACAAATAAAAAAAGAACCATTAGCCGGGCGTTGATGGCACACGCCTTTAATCCCAGCACTCGGGAGGCAGAGGCAGTTGGAGACGTCAGGGCTGCAGAGAAAGACCCTATCTCAAGTGAAAAATCTAAATACTGCCACATTAATACAAGTGAGGCATCAACACACAAAGCAAGGTATTTATACATGAGTCACTCTAAAGAAAAGTATAAACTTAAAAGCAGGTCTGTTGATCCACCATGCTCACTCCTAACAAACCTCAAACTTCGCATAATTGTGTTCAATCTATTTGTTAACATAACTTAAAAAATGGCTATCTTAACAGAATTGTCTATTTTTTAACAGAGTTACTAAGATTTTAGTAGCTCATAATTGGTATCAGATCGACATCATACAAATCATGACTATAACTTCTATGACTTCTAAGCCAACAGAGAGCAAAGTTAAGACCAAGCTTTGACAAAATAAAATAAACATATATTTCAGCAATTTTAGAGGCCAAAGTAATTTTCACAGTATTTTTTTCAATATAGGGTCTTTCTATGCTGCCCAGACTAGCCCTGACCCCATCCACCAGCAGACAAGATAATAGACATATGCCATCCCACCCAACATAAAACTACAACTTAGGCTGGGCGGTGGTGGAGAACACCTTTAGTCCCAGAACTTGGGAGGCAGAGGCAGGAGGATCTCTGTGAGTTCGAGACCAGCCTGGTCTACTACAAGAGCTAGTTCCAGGACAGCCTCCAAAGCCAGAGAGAAACCCTGTCTTGAAAAACCAAAAAAAAAAAAAAACAAAAAAAAACTACAACTTAACATAAAAATATTAATGTAAAATCCAATTCATAGAACTAGCTGTAATAAAGAGTGACCTCATTATTAAATAAAAAGGTTCATAAATGATACGATGACTCAATATAATTTTGCACTTATAAATGTTATAGGGTTTTGTTTGTTTGAGACGTTAAGTCTTTTATAGCCCATGCTAGCCTTTATCTCCAGGTCCTGCCTCTACCACCTAAGTGCTAGGATTATAGGCATATACTACCATATACAGCTTAAAGTTTACACTTATGGTTATTGTTATTATAAGTCAGTTGAAAACTCTGCACTTGAGTTTAACTGTTCTCTCTGAATTTGTTAAAGTTATTTTGTGAAGGTTACATTTCAAGTAGCTCAGTACTAAATTAACATCAATTAGTAAATTACTAAATACAGATTTTATTGTGCTGGTTATATGTTACTGGGTCACAATTGTGCTGGTTATATGTTACTGGGTCACATATGCAAAGATAAACAGCCCACCTGAAAAGATAAGACAAGACAGGTGGTGGTGGCACATGCCTTTGATCCCAGTACTTGGGAGGCAGAGGCAGGTGGATCTCTGTGAGTTCCAGGCCAGCCTGGTCTACAAGAGCCAGTTCCTGGACAGCCTCCAAGAAACCTTGGGGGGGGGCAGGGAGAGAAAAGACAAAGATCAAGTGCAACTTAGAAGTTCAAAAGAAGTGGGGAAGGCAAGGATGACTACAGCACCCATGTGGAATGCCAAACCTGTTCAGATTGGCACCCAAATCACCATTGTGAACATTATGATGTCTATGGGAGGATAACAGCTTTTTCTTTATTTTCTTAATTTAATTTTTTTAAAATTTAGAAAAATCTTCTGGCTATGTAGCTCTGGCTGGCCTAGAACCTGCTATGCTAACCAAGCTGACTTCAAACTTATAGTGATCATCTTGAATGTTGAGTACAGGCACGTACCACCATGCCAGTCTTAACAGCTCACTAGAAGGGCACAGCTAGAAGACAACAAGAGTTAAGTAATAAGGATTTAATGGGTGGGAGAGGTGTGACTCACAATAAAGGTGTGGTAGTATTTGGCAAACAAAGTGAGTTGGAAAAAACCTTAGGGGATTCTGGGCATTGGTGGCGCATCCCTTTAATCCCAACACTCAAGAGGCAGAGGCAGGTGGATCTCTGTGAGTTCGAGGCCAGCCTGGTCTCCAGAGCGAGTGCCAGGATAGGCTCCAAAGCTACACAGAGAAACCCTGTCGCGAAAAACCAAAAAAAAAAAAAAAAAAAAAAAAAAAAAAAAAAAAAACCCTTAGGGGACAGGGTTTTCCAAAATATACTGTGCCTCCCCTATCCTCCCCATCTAAACCAGGGTATGTGTTGATGTGTTTGTCTATCTATGATTGCATACATGCCACAAGGCACACTTGTAGATATCAGAAGATAACCTGGATCCACCAGTTCTCTTATTCTACAAATGGGTCCCAGAGATCAAACTTAGGTCACTGAAGCAAAGCTTTTACCGGCTGAGCCATTCCATTGGCCCCTAGATTTCTTTTCATTTGTTTGCAGGTAGGGTCTTAGTATAAATAGAGCTCAAGCTGGTTCAAAACTATGATCCTCCTGCCTCAAGCTCTTGAGAGATGAGACTAGCTGTACAACAGGCACAGGGATAGCTTAGCAGCCCAAGGATCCCACAGCATCAAGCTGCACATATACTCCACTTAAAAGAATGAAATGATTTGTCCCTTTCTTGGCAACGCTTGGTAACTCCTGTTTTGTGGGCTCAGAATATTCCAGACATGAGCAGCAGGATCACCAATCTGATCCGAACTCATTTTGGGCTCATCTGCAGTAAGGCCAACTATCCTCCCAGTCAACTTTTGGGAGGAAATACCTAGCTACCTTCTTATGTCTATGCATAAGGGACACTCATATGATTAAAATAAAATGTAAATAAGCAAAGGCTTATACAATCTAAGACCCTTAGAAAGCAACACTTTGCCAGGAATCTACTTTGTTATTCATTGAACTATCATGAAATCCAAATCAAATTAAAACTTTAAAATGTATGAGTACATATGTTATAAATTGATTTAAAGGAAGACCTCAGATACTGATGATAATTTCTGTGATTTGCATAAACCCTTTCCTCCCCAACTTGCTTTTTGGCTATGGTGTTCCTTCACAGCTCTAGAACCCCTAACTAAGACAAACTACAAGAACTATAAATATCCATTTAATTTTGGACCATTATTTCCTGACTTATTCTAAAATCAAATGAGAACAGTCCTACATTTTTCAGAAGACCAATCTAGAGGTAGGATTTTCTTGGTCAATTAGATGTTCAGCACCTTTTCAAGTCTGATTTGATTAAAGTAGACTGGGAGAATTTTCAACTTCTAGCACACTAACGCCTGAGGAGGAGAAACTGACTCCCACCTTCATACTTGAGATAGGGAAGTATTCTAAAACAGGATTTTCTCATGTGATAATTTATTCTTGTAGTCAATGCATCCTAAATATCTCAGGTTTAACTATTTATGCTGGGTTTTTGTAGACTGTGATCTAACTAGGCTACACAAATCAGTAGAGTAACAGCAAACAGCACTTGGGAGAGACAGAATCAGATGATAAAAAGGTTCAATAGCAACAGTTTGAGGCTATCCTGGGCTACATGAGATTCATCTCAAAAACAAACATGGTCTAGAAAGATGACTGAGTGGTTAGGAGCAGGTACTGCTCTTGCAGAGTGATGAGGCAAGTCCTTCTGTGTATGTTTATCTTATTGGTTGTTGAATAAAGCACTACTCGGCCAATGAGCCAGAAAGATAGGTGGGACTGGGAGTCAAGGAGGATTCTGGGAAATGTAGTAGAAAGAAGTCTTGTGATACAGGCAGGAAGTGACATAGCAGGCAGACTCATATATAAGCAGGGACAAGCAGGAAGTCGTTCTCTTGCTCTTCCATTTCCTCCCGTTCTCTCCTCTACAGAGCTGCCATGTGATTCCAGGAAGAGGATGACAGCAGAAGGCATCCTCGATAAGTCTTATAAAATATATAGATTTATGATAATGAAGACTGACCTAGCATATATGAAATCCTAGTCAATTGGCCAGCAGCATTGTAAACTAATATAAGACCCTGTATGTTATTCTAGGCGCCCACGTGGTGGTGGGGCTCAGGTGGATGGAGACTTATCATTGGAGCCCTAATGCGGTGGGCAGAACTCAGGTGGCTTGGCAGAAAGATTTATCGTTACAGCAGAGGACAGGAATTCAATTCCCAACACCCACATTGAGCAACTTACAACTGTATATATCTCCAGCTTGAAGGAACCAAATATCTCAGGCCTTCACAGGCATCTACAGTCAGGTACACAAAAGCCCCCCCCCCCCCCCCGCCCATATATATATATATATATATATATATATATATATATATATAATAAAAATAAACAAAAGCAGAACTACTGATATAATTTTGCTCCTGGAACAATCTATTGACCAAGAACTCTACCTTCTGAATCCTGAGCCAGTTAAACAATGCCCCTGCTCAGAATATCACATAGTGATATGCATGGTCACTGTTTCCTTACCTAATACTCTGAACTGAAGAATTTGCTGTTTCTTCCTGCATGGTGCTGGTTATGGTTGTGTCTCCTTCTGAGACAGCTTGTACTGGCTGTACTACATGAACAGTCTGGAAGAGCTGGGTAGGATAGGGGGCCTGTGAGGGTTGCACTGTCCTCAAAACTTCTGATGCCTGTGTGGCTTCCACAGGATCTTTGGGTTTTGGAGCTTTAGAATTCCCTGGTTTCAGAACTGCAGTGGCCCCTCCTTTTATTCCTGGACTTGAAGATACTCTTGATCGGTTTGCTTGATTCCGACTTGATGTGGTTGTTGAAGATAAGGATGGATCCGAAGACTCTATGCTGGAACTTGGATCCTCATCGTCTATGTATATAAGATCTTTTGGCATTTCTTTAAACTGATACACCAAGCGCTGACCTTCCACTTTTGCAAGAATACCTCTTTGGTAATAGTACCTAGTCAAAGCAGACAATTTCATCAATTTTATTAAATAAAATATAAATTAAAATATTGTCAACAAAATCAAATTTTCCTAATCATAAAATTTTAAGTTTAAAAGTGAAGAACCTTATTGTTCCTAGGATTTTATTATTATTTTGTTTTGGTTTTGTTTTTTTTAAGATAGGGTCTCTTTACTGCACTGGCAGTCCTGGAACTCACTACATAGACTAGGCTGGCTATGAACTCACAGAGATCTGCCTGCATCTTGCCTCCCTTAAAGATGTGCCTCAACACACCAGGCAGAATATGGAGAAATTTGTAAAGGAAGGGCACTTATACAAAATATATAAAGACTAATACACAGATTAAATCCTTATGAGTGACTAAGATGACTTAGTAAAGTGCCTGTTTGTATAAGATCCTGAACTCAATCCTCAGCACCCATGCAAGGGCTGGGCCCAGTGACACGTCGGTAGCCCAGTGCTGCAAAGGGAGCGAGACAAGGCAGATCTTTCGAGTTCACTAACCAACCAGACTAGCTTAATCAAAGAGCTCCAGGTTCAGTGGAACCATAATACAACATGAAGAGTAATCAAGGAAGACACCCAATCCTCTGACCTCCACCACAAGCACCCACTCATATACCTACCCAAACACATATACACACACATACACGTCCTTATTAGCTAGATGAATGCTGAATAGGGAACTACAGGGAATAGGGAATGACTGGAGCTTCGCTTCTCTTCCTTCCAGTTCCATGCTGCTAATTTGCTGGAATAATCAAATTTACCACAAACCTCAAGGCATCGTCTTCCCCCTCCCTACCTTACTAGCAGTATTCATACAAGTTTAAATTTAACTCAATTGGGCAGAATTTAGTGATTCACGTGTCTTAATAAAATTAAGAGCCTAAGTGATTCTTGTAAATGCACACCATAGACGCCTTTCTCCTCTCTGTGTTCACATGTTGGTCATTAAAACTCTTCCTTGGGGCTGGAGAGATGGCTCAGTAGTTAAGAGCACTATTGTTCTTGAAGAGAACCCAGCACCCACATAATATCTATAACTTCAATTTCAAGGGATCCAATGCCTTCTGACCTCTGTGGACATCTGGCACACATAATGCACTGGCATGTTTGCAAGCAAAATATTCATATAATAAAGTTAATATTTTTTAAAAACTTAGTTCCAACTCTGCTAAGAGGAAGGAAAAGGAGAGGGAGAGGGAGGAGAGGGACAAGGAGGAGAAGGAGGAGGAGGAGGAGGAGGAGGAGGAGGAGGAGGAGGAGGAGGAGGAGGAGGAGGAGGAGGAAGCACGGTGTGGTGGTGCACACCTTTGATCCTAGCACTCTCAAGATAGAGACAGGAGGATCTCTTCGAGTTCAAGACCAGCATAATTTACATAGTGAAACCCTGTCTCAGAAGAAGAGAAGAAAGTTCTAAGATGACAAAACATATATCCTCTAATCATTTCTATTTCAAGTCTTTCTCAAACAATTCATATATGGAAGAATTAATTATACAGTTATAGAAAAACAAAACATAAATGGGCTTAAATTTCCTTTATTTTTTTAATTTTTTGTTTTGTTTTTCAAGACAGGGTTTCTCTGTGGCTTTGGAGGCTGTCCTGGAACTAGCTCTTTTAGACCAGGCTGGTCTCAAACGCACAGAGATCTACCTGCCTCTGCCTTCCGAGCATGCACCACCACAACCTGGCAAATTTCTTTTATCTAATATCAATATTGAAGTATTTATTATTATTCTATAATATCTGAGATTTGCAGTTTAACATTTTATAAAATTTCAGATCTCTTTATAAGTAAAACACAGGTTGGGTATCTATTTTCTGAAATGTTTTGGACTAACAGTGTTCCAAGGTTTTGGAGGTGCTTTTGAATTATTTTTAAATATTCACATAGGTCTTACCAGTTGAACATTCAAACCTGGAAATGCCCTCAAATCCAAATTGCTTAATCCTCTATTGTTGCTCAAAAGTTTCAGAATCTAGATTCCTGACTTTCAGACTAGACTCTGCTATTTGCATGATTATTCGTATGAGAACAGTATTTACCCTAGTTGAAGTAAGATTTAACTTTAAATGTATGCTAGTTTCTGTAAGTACCTCAGTCTTCCTTCCATAAATATAATTCATGGGCTGGGGATATAGCTCAGTGGTAGAGTGTTGTCTACAATACACAAAGCCCTGGGTTCATTACCCAGCACTACAAAAACATAACAACATAAACACAATCATAGTCCTTCATTTTTAAAAAGTGACCTATTTTTCAATACCTAGGAAATGACATATTTAACATAACAAAGCCCCCACATACCTGAGTGCTCTTCCCATGGTCTCATAGTTCATATCAGGTTTGTTTTTGTGCTTCCCCCACAATCTAGACACTGCTTTAGAATCCACCAGTTTAAAAATGCCTTTTTCTCGCTGTGTCCATTTGATGTACTTAGGACAGGTAGCTTTGTCCTGAAGCAGAGCCAGTAAAAACTCCCAAAGGTAAATTGTGTTTCCTGAAACAAAATCAATTTACTTCAAAAGAACACATTTTCCTTTAAAAGTACAAACCAACCAATCACAGGACTAGAAGTCTTGCAAGGTCCATCTTTACCCACAAAGAATTAAACACATCATCAGTTAGCTGATGTAATATAGTCAGAGGATCTGGTAGAGACTTTACTAAATTCAGGCATAAATTATGTATATGAATGGCAGACCTTTCTGCCATTCACATAGGAAAAACATAGGAAACAATCACATAGGAAAAACATCAAAAGTAATATTAAAATTTAAAAAGCTTTCAATAGTTCTCTTTATATCAGAACCAGCAGATCAACTATGTTAGCATTCTTCAAATCTGAACAAGAGTTGTAAAAACAACACTAGAACTCCAACACACCATAGTGAGGATCTAGCTGAATTGCTGCAAAACATTGGATTATTTTGGTGGCCAAATTGAAAAAAAAAAAAAAAACAGAAAAGAATTTCATAGACTACTTTTGTTACCAGCCTTTTACAGAAATCTTTTACAGAAATGAAATTGATGACAGTATCTTTTTTTTTTTTTTTTTTTTTTTTTTTTTGGTTTTTCGAGACAGGGTTTCTCTGTGGCTTTGGAGGCTGTCCTGGAACTAGCTCTTGTAGACCAGGCTGATCTCGAACACACATAGATCTGCCTGCCTCTGCCTCCTGAGTGCTGGGATTAAAGACGTGCGCCACCAACGCCCGGCTGATGACAGTATCTTATAAGCACTGGGCACAGTATGTTCTACTTGACTCTAACAAGGAGAGTGATGAGCTGGGTTTAGGGATATGGTAGTGTGGCATCTGTAATCCTAGCATTTAGGAGGTTCAAGATTACCCTCAGTTACTAGGAAGTTCAAGACCAGCCTGAATGAACACACACACACACACACACACACAAACACACACACACACAAGACAGGAAAGGGGTGTAAGGAAGAAGTGGGGAGGAGAGGGCACTGGACCTGTACAATAAAGAATTCTTAGGACTTACCCTTCCCATCTTTATTTTTCTTTTTCACGGATATATTTGGTGTAGTGGCTGGGGAATCTGGTCGTGGTGGTTTTGTTTTTCTTCCTGAAATCAGAATAGCTCTGTATAAATATTTGCCCTCAAATTTGAATGAAAATGGTCAGATTTGACATACTGATGATTACTGAAAATTTCAAGTTCCAAACTTTTACACATGAGACATACAAACTGGTCTCTCTGCTATCTAAAAGAAAAATAACTTCAGTAAAAAAATGAACACTAAGTAGGTTAGATTGCAAATAATTACTTATATATGAAATTATACTTCAGGACAAGAGACACAGTTCAACATCAGAGTCCTTGTCTAACATGCACAAGCTCCCAAGTGAGATCCCCACACACCAGGGATGAGGGTAGGATGGAAAAGAAACCAGAAATTACCATTTGGTTCACCAGTAAAAAGAAATTTTTAAATGCTATATTTCTCTTTGAGATTATCATGCTAGTGCTTTCTCTTAAAACTTTCAAGACTATCCTTAACACCAGCAAAATTTTAGCTTAAAAAAGTATCCATAAAGCTGTGTGTGGTGACACACACCTTTTACCCAGCACTTGGAAGATAGAGGCAAAGGCAGGTGGCTCTCTGAATTCTAGGCCAGAGTGCTCAGGTATGCCTCTTTTGTGGGGGTGTGGTTGCAAGGAGGTGGGTTTCTGCAGTGGCATCTTGTTCCAGGGACACTACATTTGGAGTTCAGTTTTCTTCTTGGCAAAACTGGCCTTTTGGGCATAGAACTGCCCTTGCCTTGACTGCTGGCTACAGACAGGCTGTTTTAACTGGACACGCAGAATATAAGAAGCTGCTGAACCTTGCTAAATCGGGGTAGGACAGTCTTTTGAATTTTCCTGCTTCTGATAATGGTATGTCAGATACTCCTGCAATCTGTTTGTTTGCTTGTTTTTTTTTTTTGTTTTTTTGTTTTGTTTTTTTTTTTGAGACAGGGTTTCTCTGTGTAGCCCTGGCTGTCCTGGGACTCACTTTGTAGAACAGGCTGGCCTTGAACTCACAGAGATCCATCTGCCTCTGCCTCCCAAGTGCTGGGATTAAAGATGGGTGCCACCACTGCCTGGCTTTGTTTGTTAGCTGTTTGCGTTTTTCAACTGGAGTTTTTCAAACTATGCCCCAGGGCAATGGTTCTCAACCTGGGGGTCCAGATCCTTTCTCAGGGGTCTTGTATCAGATATCCTGCATATCAGATATTGATATTATGATTCATAAGAGTAACAAAATTATAGAGTAACAATGAGAGTAATTTCATAGTTGGGGATCACCACAGCCTGAGGAACTGTATTAAAGGACTGTATGTTAGGAAGGTTGAGAATTACTGCCCTAGGGCATGAGGAGTGGTGACACACACCTGTGATCCCTGCACTTAGATGGAGGATCTGGGTCATTCTTGGCTACACAGAGAGTTCAAAGCCAGTCCTGGAGACTTGACAGCATTTCTCAAAACAGATGGCTGGAGAAATGGCTTCTCTCTTGCTGCTTACAGAGAGGACTGGGTTCACTTCCCAGCACCCACATGACAGCTCACAACCATCACCAGGAGATCTCACACCTCTGGCTTCTGTGGGCATCAACATGCATGTATACACACACACACACACACACACACACACACACACACACACACACACACACACACACTCAAGCATACACATTTGAACATAAATGCAACAAAAGACAAGGAGTTGGAAAATCTTCTTTGAGTGAGACAGATCAACTATTTTAAGTAACTAAGATTTTTAGTGACTAGTATTAAGAAATACCTCATTTTTTATGTTCTCATTTTTTTCTTACATATCTTAACTGGTGTAGAAACACCCTTTAATAAAAAGTGTATTTGGGTTCTCCATCAATACTGACCTGATGACCTAAGCAAGTTAGACACTCACCTTTCTTTCTTTTAGGTTGTTCTGGGGATGAGGCTCCTGGGGAATCTGCATTCATCTCTTGCACTTGCTGAGTTTCCATCACTTCAGGAATCCCATCTAATGTGACGGACACATGGGTGATTGGGGCAACAATATCATCTTCAGAGGAACTAAATATATTATTATCTAAAGGAAATGAAATTAATTATAATCAGTTGTGTGTTATAAACAAAATCATTTGTCTCTAGAAACTCAATGCTTTTTATTTCCTTTGCCCTAAATCAAGGATCCTGAAGCAGCTCATGCTTGGCTTCCTACACAGTCTGTCTTACCTCCCCTCCCCATGTCTACTTTCTGAAACTCAATTTCTATCTCACCATATTAGACCTCTAGACAAATGCTTTATTCTCTGAAAACAGGAAGGAAAATCATAGCAAAAGACACTTCCCTATAACTTACTGAGGAAAAAAAAAACAACACAAACTCCACGGCATGCCATTCAAAGTTTTCACAATCTACACCAAACCTGCCTTTCCAATCCATTCCCCACTCACCACTTCAACCACACATACAAAAACATATTTTACAAGTTAATGCTTGTGGTTGAATCAATTCCCTCCAACTTGAATGCCCATTTCTGTCTTCTCTGTCCAATGAAGTGTAACTGTCATTTAGTTAAAACATTCTCTCCATAAAGCTAGAGCACCCACCACCTCCAGAGCAGTATGCTATCACTTCTTTCTTTTTGGCTTTTATAGTTGTTTGCACACATGAATGAGTTCAAAATTAAACTGTAAGATTGAAGAAAGGAGTAATAGCTATTATTTTTATACCATGCCACTGCTTAAGAGACTGCTGTGCACATTACAACATTAAATAAATACTTGGTCACTTTTGTTTTGTTTTGTTTTGTTTTGAGTCAGGGTTTCTCTGTGTAGCTCTGGCTGTCCTGGAACTCACTTTGTAGACCAGGCTGACCTTGAACTCACAGATTCACCTGCCACTGCCTCCCAAGTGCTGAAATTGAAGGTGTGCGCCACCACCACCTTGAATAACTATGCTTTTAAGTTTCAGTTCCCCTTTGTCAGAAAGGGCCAAAGAAGAAATAGATTTAAAAATGGGTAAATAAACTGCCAATGAATTTTAAGCAACAAATGGGTTAGGAAAAACTTCAGTAGGTTTTCGCCTATTGAATACAATCTGTATCTATAAAAATTACTATGCTGTACTAGTCTGAGCTGAAAACCACTGAGAGGCTGGAAAGATGGCTCAGCAGTTAAGACACTTGGGCTCTTTTAGAAGACTGGGGTTCAGTTACTGGCACATACATATAGCTCCAGTTCCAGGAGATTCAACACCCTCTTATGGCCTCTATTGGCACTACATACATGCATTACACATGTATACTTTCAGACAAAACACTGATGCACATAAAGTTTTAAAAACTAAAAAAAAAAAAAAGTTAAAAGACTAGATTTTGTGAATGTGATCAGGGTGCATTGTATGAAATTCCCAAATAACTAATAAAAGTGTTATGTTGGGGAAAAAATACAAGATTTTTGCATCATCTATTATTTCATAAGGGACAAATTACTTTTTATTCTAAAAAGTTGAACAAATTTTAAATCAGTTAAACAGAACATTGTAACAAAGGTACCACATAGCAATGTGCTTGGGACCCACAAAAGAAAAACACCTGTTTTGTTCTCTTGCCATTTACTAGCTAATGGAGATGGCGAGAATAGCTTTGCAATGTATACAGACACAAGTGATCATTAGCACTCACTTATTCGTTTTTCATCCAGTATAGGGCCAGGAGAATCCATATTGAGGAGTGCCTCAGCAGCCTCAATGGTCTCAATTGTTTCATCTCCATTATGACAAGAAGCCTCAACTACAATAAAGCAAAAGTAGTATTAGCTCCAACGTATGTGCCACTCTGAAATTCATAGTCACAGCGTTCATCTCCTGAACTAGGATATGCCACTTAATACTGAGCTTGTATGCATATAAACTATAAGATACAGAACATATGCCATAATATTGAATCTGAGGTGGGCGTGTATAAGGTCTCACCCTATGCTGGCTAGGTTTTTGGTTTGGTTTGGTTTGGTTTGGTTTGGTTTGATTCAGTTGGAATGGAAAAAGTGTTCCCATTAGATTGGCCTGCAGACAAGTCTGTGGGGTATCTTCTTGAGGAAGGATTGATGCAGGGGTGCCCAGCCCACTGTGAGTGGCACCACCCTTGAATAGGTAGGTAGTCCTGGATGGTATAAGAAAGCAGGTGGGGGTCTGGAGAGATGGCTTAGTGGTGAAGGGCATTTGTTGCTTTTGAAGATGCTGGGATTTGTTTCCCAGCATCTGCATGGTAGCTCACAGCCACCTTTTTAACTCAAGCTCACAGCTTCAAACACAGTCCAAAAGCAGTTAATCTTTCATGTCCTCCCACCACCCCTAAGTGCTTACTACCTACAAAGGTTCACTGTGAAGGAATTCAAGACCCCATTTTTATTCATTTGTTTGGTTGTTGATTTGATATTTTTGTAATTTTTTACAATTATATGTTTGTATGGTAAAATGATGGGAGGTGGTGGGATACACCTTTAATCCCAGCACTCTGGAAGCAGAGGCAGGCAGATTTCTGAGTTCAAGGACAGCCTGATTTACACAGTCAGTTCCAGGACAGTCAAGGCTACACAGAGAAACCCTGTCTTGAAAAACCAAAAATATCCCAGGCATGGTGGTGCATGCCTTTAGTCTCAGCACTCTGGAGGCAGAGGCAGGTGAATCTCAATGAGTTCCAGGCCAGCCTGGTCTACAAATTGAGTTCCAGGACAGCAAGAGCTGCTACACAGAGAAACCCTGTCTGTCTGTATAAATCAATTAATAAATAAATAAGAAACACAGAAAAAAACAATAAAAATAAAAATGATTGCACAAAGCAAAAGCACATACCATTTTCTAAAACCAATGAAAGTATTAGTACACCTCACTCTTACAGTTTGTTCTTCCAGTTCTCAGTGTTATACTAGCTCTGATCCCAAACAGAAATCCTCTGTAAATCTCAGAGCTTCATCACACATTAGGTCCTGGCTTACTATTTGGTTTCCTGTGACACTGGAAACTTTCCCTACAAATAGCTTTCACTTTGTTCTCACAAATGAAGCAGTAGGTATATACAAGGGCTCAGTGAAGGCTTGATTGTGAATTCTCATGTCTATTTCAATATATTTGGAGAAAAAGAAAAGGGGATCAAGAAAGCAGTATGAACTAGTTGAGATATTAGAATGTGCCATTTTCTTCATCCAACAGGCTTTAGCTTATGCAGGTAATAAAGTTACCCTGGGACCTCCATTTGGTTTGGGGTCAGGCACATCTCTCCATGGTAATAATAATGTACTTAGCAGCCTAATTTCCTTGCCTGCGCATGCTATGCACACACGCCCTTCTCCAAACAATACACCTAGTAACCCCAGAACCCCTTGACCCGGTCTCTACATCAGGCTACACATCTCTTAACGATAACATAAATTTCCCTACTCTGTAACTGTAACTATCAAGTAAAGACGGTTTCTAGTCAAGTGTGTTTCCAACATAATGCAGGTATAAGGAACAGAAGGCCTATCCATCCTGAAACGGTTTCAGGTACATGTACAGTAAGGCAAAACCATGTCTGCCAGTATGTGCTTTTGCTTTGTGCAATCATTTTTATTTTTATTGTTTTTTCTGTGTTTCTTATTTATTTATTAATTGATTTATACAGACAGACAGGGTTTCTCTGTGTAGCAGCTCTTCTTCTTTAGAGAAGTCACTCTATTTATCATCTTCTGATTATGCATAATTGACATGCATATAATTAAAACCAGATGCATCATGGGATGGAGAATGCATAATAGAAAAAAAACAATTATATAAACTAATCTAGGAATTAAAATAAAGAACTACCTAAACTACACCCATTAGTAGCCAGCCCCTGCTTCCTTTAAACCCCATAAAAAAAAAAGACTCTCAGTTTTATCCTGGGGCCCTTGAATAATCTCACTGTCACTCCTGATAGGGTACCCCTCTACCTATAGTCTCTATTATTACTCTGCTATGAATAAAGCTACCTTACTTCTTTTGCTAATCTGTGTAAGCCCTTATTTTCAAATCTTTGAATAAAAGACCAAGAACCTGGAAACACCTGGCCCATACCTGACCACCTGTAACACACACACATACACACACACACACACACACACACACACACACACACACACCTGTAAGCGTGATGTCATCATCATCGTCGTCTATGATTTCTTCTTCAGCAACATCCAATGAGCTTTCAGTAATCATGTCATTAGGCTCTTCCACACAGGCTAGACCGGCATAACTATTGAGAATATCAGCACCAGGAACATGTTCCACAATGACAGCAGGAAATATAGCAGGATCGCCAAGCTGCAAGTGATGGAAGGGGAGGTAAAGAGAGAAGTTCTGCTTTTGTTGGACACAGTTCAAAAACATTTTACTCACTTTTTTCAAAAAACACTTGACATTCATTTGTAACTTACTTGTTTTCATTTTCTTAAATGGGGACAATACCCAGGGCCTAATGCAGGCTAGACATTAGGACTCAAACTCAAAAGAACTCAAACACTGATCTACACCCAACCCTACAGGCTATAGCAATTTAGCCCCTTTTCATCTCATTTGTTTAGTGGGGTAGCTTGAGAGTGTGCATATGTGTGTATGTGTACTTGTCTCAGCTTTTGGAGACAGACGCTCTCTTGGTAGCTGATCTTAAACTCACTCTCCTAAACTCTGGGATAACAAGTATATACCACCATACCTGGCTCTACAACTTATATTTTAACAATCTTTTTGGTTTATAAGGACTATGAACCTATAACACCTAACCTTTAATAATTAATCTTATCTCAGTTTTTTAAGAGACAGGGTCTTATGTATCCCAGGCTGGCCTGCTGGCTATTTACCAGAGGATAATACTGAACTCCTGCTGCTCCTGCCTCAGTCTCCTAAGTGCTGCAATTACAGGTATGACCCATTATGCCTAATTCTTCTTCATCTTTTTTTTTCTTTCTTTTTTTTTTTTTTGGTTTTTTGAGACAGGGTTTCTCTGTGGCTTTGGAGGCTGCCTGGAACTAGCTCTTGTAGACCAGGCTGGTCTCGAACTCACAGAGATCCTCCTGCCTCTGCCTCCCGAGTGCTAGGATTAAAGGCATGTGCCACCACTACCTGGCAAATTCTTCATCTTAATAGCCAAGTTTTCATTGGTAATTCTAAAAGTATATTTTAAAATGGCATTAGATTTACAACAGGCTTTAAAATTATGCATACGCATGAACCAGGAAGTGGAATACAATGAAATGTATAAATACATTCTTACTACCGTTTTGCTCACAGAAGAACATCTCAGGTCAGCAACCAGTACACTTACTTGGCAGGAAGCCTTGATTTGCACAGCCTTTGACTCACATGAAAGCAATTAACTCTCATTTTCTATTACTGTCCTCTTTAAGAATGACTGTATTAAAGTTACAAACTTTTCCTCCTAACGTCTGTTTATAAAATTGAAAAATTGTAGGACAGGTGTGGTGGCTCATACCTTTAATCCCAGCATTCTGGGGGCAGAGGTTATTCAAAATCTCCATGTGCTTGAGGCCAACCCCGATCTACATACTGAGTTTCAGCCAAAGCTACAGAGTACAAAGTACAGACCCTATCTCAAAAACAATAGCAAAACCAAAGATGATTATGGAATTTCATACCTGAAAAATCTAACCTCATCTAGCTATCTTATTTTACCATTGAGAAAACTGTATCAAGAGGTTTTTTTTTTAATGCTGTACTAAAAATTAAGCTGCTCCTTTCTGTTTGCTTTGTTTCATTACATTGCATAGCCCACAGTAGTCTAGAACTCACTATGTAGTCAAGTGTCACCTTGAATTCATGGCACTGCTCTGTCTCAGGTACCCAAGTACAGGAATAACAAGAATAAGCCACCATGCCCAATTTCCTTTAAATTTCTTATGTTGGAGTCATTTCTAACTTTAAAAAATCGCAAAACTATGTCAAAGGATTTTCATACAACTTTAACTCATATTCTCCTCTAATTCTAACACTTATTTCTATTATTGTTATATTTTGACATTTTTTCTGATTTAATTAAAGTGGTAGTAGACATATTTCCTTTTTCTTTATGCATGGTTTGTCTGCATTTAGGTCTCTGCACTACATGTGAGCAGTGTGCCAGGAGGTGAAAGCACTGGACCCCCTTAAACTGAAGTACAGGAATTACAGACAGTTGTGAGCCACCATGTGGGTGCTTGGAATTGAACCCAGGTCCCTGGAAAAGCAGCCAGTGCTTTTAACCGCTGAGCCATCTCTCCAGCCCCCAGACTGCCTTTTTAACCTGAAATATTGTTGTATACCTTAAAATATATCATGTCAGGGACCCCCTAAATATTCATTGTAGGAATATATTCATTGCTGGGGATACTAACTTTGGCCACTTAGTTAAATGATACGTATCAAGTTTCTCCACTGTAAAGTTAATATTCCTCCTTAATATGATAAGTACTTTGGTTTTTTGTTTGTTTTCTTTTTTTTTATTAGTTCAAATTAGGAACAAGCTTGTTTCACATGTCAATCCCTTCTCCTTCTCCCTCCCCTACCCCCACCCCTTCCTCCTATCCCCAGGCTACTCCCCACCCCATCCACCCTCCACTCCCCAGGCAGGGTAGGGCCCTTGACTGGGGATCCCCAAAGTCCACCACATCATCCTGGGCCAGGCCTAGGCCCTCTCCCATGTGTCCAGGCTGAGAATGCATCCCTTCAACGTGGGATGGGCTCTCAAAGTCCCTTCTTACACCAGGGAATAATACTAATCTACTACCAGGGGCCTCCTAATTGACATCCATGTTCAGGTCTGGATCAGTCCTGTACTGGCCTCCCAAACAGAAGTCTGGGGTCCATGTGCTCCCCCTTGTACAGGCCAGCTGTTGATAAGTACTTTGTGAGAACATTCTGCTTTAAGTGGGAAAAGATTCCTGTTTATAGAAAAATGACATCAGGTACTTTTGACATTTTCCTTAGGATTGTGGTACTACACTAGTATTACTTATGGCTTTGTTATATACTGCACAGTGTTGAACTTTTAAACACAATTGCAAAGTAAGATTAGATATTAATTTTATCATACAAACTACTGAAAGCTAATATATCTTGGGTGTTAAACAGAGAGTATCTTTACCTTCAAGAATGTTATACAATGAAATTTAAAAGTGATGATCTTGAAGCACATTTGGCTTTGATTCAAAATGTTTCTTCCTGTTTCAGAAAAGTTAGAAGTAACTGGCTTTTCAAACTGTAAAAGTAGTTTTGAAACTGAAACTAGGAGCTCAAGAATTTACATTGTGAAACACATAAACACATACATAAGCAGTAAAAAATATTTAATTTCCAAAGCAAAATATAAGCATTTGACTTTAAGGACATGTGTCTGTAAGTCAGAGGACAAGTACAGGAGTTGGTTCTCTCCTTCCAAGTCCCAGTTCAAACTCAGCTCAGCAGGAAGAGTAGCAAGAGACTTTATTTTCTGAGCCAAATACAAAGGAAGAGAATGAATTCCAAGGCTGAAAGTGGGTAGAAATAGTACCCCACCCTTTGAAATGGGGATTATCTTATCATATATCAAATCTATAAGTGGTAATGAAAACAATATGAGGGGTCAGGGAGATGGCTCAGTGGTTAAGAGCACTGGCTGTTCTTCCAGAGGACTCAGGTTCAATTCCCAGCACCCACATGACAGCTCACAACTGTCTGTAACTCCAGTTCCAGGGGATCTGACACCCTCATACAGACATACATGCAGGCAAAAACACCAATGCATATAAAATAAAAAAAATTTAAAATAAACCGCTCAGGTCAGACTGTAGCAGCTTGAACCATCGCTGGCTAACTGGATTTCTTTCTTGCTCAAGAGGTTCGTTACTCCAACTGCCCTGGCATTTACAGGGACCTCCCCACAATCAGGAGGGTCCCAAACGCTGGGTGTGCTTGGGTCACACAGTTCCAGGTAACCAAATGAAGCACAGGAGGAAGAGACGACGAAGGGGAAAGAGCGGGGGAGGAAGGGCAGAGAACAAGAAAGGGAAAAGGTGAAGTCAGGTATAAAGCTCAGTGGTAGAGTGAAAAGGCTCAGCTTCAATCCTCAGCAATATTAGGGCAAAAAAAAAAAAATGCAGACATAAAGAAAGGGAAGAAAATATTTCCTTTTACCCAAAGGTTTAGTTAAACATGAAGAATACCTTTAATCTCAGCACTTGGGAGACAGAGGTAGGTGAGTCCCTGAGATCTGAGAGTTCGAGGCCAGCCTGGTTTACATTGTGAATGGTTCTGTGATTTAGAGGGCAGTGCCACACAGTAGAAACATAACAAAGAAAGACAGTGCGAATCACGAGACCTAGTGCTTTTTCCAATACTGACATGAACGACTGTGCAAAGGAAAGCAGAGATGAGAGAAAGATAAATACCATGGATTTAACCAATTGCAGATTAAAATATTTTTAATGTATGTGGGCTAAGGAGATGGCTTGGTGGATAAAGCACTTGCTTCCCAAGCATGAAGACTGAAGTTCCGATCTCCAGCCCTCCTGTAAGCATCAGGTGTGTGGGGCCCATCTATAATCCCAATGCTGGACTACCTAAATAGGCAAGGTCTGGCCAGGCTCAAGTGTCAGACCCTGCTTTATTAAGCAGAATAGAGGGAAGAGCAATTGAGGAAAATACTCAGTGTCAACTTTTGGTGTACACACACACACACACACACACACACACACACGTGCATGCCCAGGCACAAATGTGAACATACACATATACCACACACACATTAAAAGTAAATTGTACTTATAATGAACATTTTTAAACATGTCATTATTCCCAAAATAATCTGTTTCCATAAAGTTTACAGTGTATTATGTATAATTAATCTAGAAATGAGTTTAAAAGTATGGGAGTGTGTATATGGTTTTTAAGCAAATACACAGTTTCAAATGAGGTACTTAAGCTTTTGCTTATCCAGAGGTCCTGAGATCTGTCCCCCTCAGATATGAGTAACAACTATACCATGTTACATAGCTGGCAAATAACCAAACCCTAACTTGAACTGACTCCAGGATCTATATTATTTATCTGTATCCTACTTAGTTCCAAAATGATGGCTTTATTAAACTGAATACCTATCTACTTGACTCTGTTTAGAAACACAATGGGTAAACAGTCATTTAGAGCGGTGGTCTGGCTTTAACATTATCTTCACTAGGGTTTTGTTCCTGGCATTGTTACTTTCTTGGGATCACTCCTGATTTATACATACAGTCTTCTCTTGCTAAGGAAACTTATCTCACTAAGATCAGGAACATAATAATCCCTAACAACAATCTATAAACATGTCTTTATACCCATAGATCAATGTAGTCTTCACCCTTCATCAAGAGACAGAGGCCACTACAGAAAACCACAACCAATCAAAATGCCAAGTTGTGGAGCTCAGTCCCAATAGATACATCTACAAAATACTCCTGCTTTGGGAACGTTATGGAAGAGAGGGCAGAAAGACTGTAAGAGCCGGAGGATCAGGCAGTTGGCTGTGGTATTTTATCTCCTCCTAATGTCAGAAGCTACTTCCATAAAGCCTCACCAACATGACTGCCCAAACATAAACTGAACAAGGACAACTCCAACTGACACGCCAAAGTGAATGGGGAAAAACCCATGAGGTCTCAACCCTACACAAGAACTACAGACAACTGAAGAAATCTAGGAGTCGGAGAGGTGCTCGTCCCCAGGGAAGAACACACCAGTTGGCATCTGGTGCCAAATGGTCAGCCCTGAAAACATATCCAAACAACATTATATAGACTTAGCAGGTTATATATAAAAATACATATGTATAAATGTATATGCATGCAATAGCAAGTAGTGAAAAAAATAAAGACCATGAATTGAAGGAGAGCCAGGATGGGTAGATGAAAGGGTTTAGAGGAAGGAAAGGAAAGGAAGAAATGTTGAAATTATAATATCAAAAATTAAATTTAACCATAAGCCTACTTCAAAGTTGTTTACTTCCCACATCTTCAGGGTGCTATCAATTCACATAAAATAAACAATTCACACATTCATAAGCACACAAGGAGCTGGAGAGATGGCTCAGTGATTAAGAGAGCTGGCTGCTCTTCCAGGGCATCGAAGTTTGATTCCCAGCACCCACATGGCAGTTTACAACTATCTGTAACTCCAGTCCCAGGGATCTAATGCCCTTTTTGGCCTTTATGACAGGCACACATACACTATACCGACACACACACACACACACACACACACACACACACACACACACACACACACACACGCAAAATAAAATATAAATAAATTTTTGAAAATAGGAAAGAAGTAAGAAGCCTGAAACTACAGAAGACATCTCAGGTGACTACAAGGTGTTGGCCTCTGTTACCATAAATGGAAGGGAAATGCACATTCCAGGAACTCCAGCTGTGGATTTGGACTCAAGATAAAAACTGTCTTTTATCTGGATTGACTAGCAACTGACTAAGGTATGAGTCATCAAGAGTCCAACCCTTCAAAACCACACATTGTAAAATTCCTCACAACATGGTGAGCCCTGTACGCTACAGAAGCAGAGACAGGGGGATTGCCGAAAGTTCAAGTTTCAGGCTAGCCAGAGCCATGAAGGGAAGAAAAGTAGTGTGAACAAACAAAATCTCACATGCTGAATTATCTAAGCTTTAAAGTAAGTAAAAAACGTGTGGCTTGAACCCATCTGTTTGGACTGCCACAATAAGTACCTAAGTGTCTTCAACAACAGAAATGTATTCTCCTGATTCTGAGCACAGTGTTGAAGGGAGGGAGTTGGTATACGGCTGGTTCCTTCTGCAGACCATTCACTTCTCCATGACTTGTATTGGCTGTCTTCATGCTCACACTATGCTCCCTCTCCCCATGTGTGTCTGAGCCTGAGCTTCCCTCCTCTAAGGAGTCACCCTATAGTAGGGGCTCACTCCATTCATCCTAATCACATCTGCGGTGATACAGGTTAGAACTAATAGATGAAGAGGGTAAGTTAGACAAATCCCACCCCTAATAGGACTCAGTGTAAATTAACTTTGAGTCTACTGTTGGAACACTGGTTCTCTCTATACAAACACCAAAAATTATTGAAAATAAAATAAAGACATATAAATTTACTGTTGGTTTTAAATTAAGAGTAGCCTTTATTCTTTATATTTGAACTCCTGTTTTGTTTTGTTTTGTTTTTTTCTACATTGTTTAAACCTAACTCCTTTCCAAAACTGATTTCAGAAAAGAGTTTCAAATGGTTGGAGTAGTGAGCACAGTGACAGGAGTTCCAGACACCAGGAGACTGAGGCAGAGCGACATGACCCCTGCAGTCCCAGACACCGGGACATTGAGGCGGAGGATCACTTGACCACAGCAGTTTGAAGCCAACCTATGCAACGCCAACACAAAAAAATAAATTAAAATTTAAAAAGTGAATTATAAAATGAGACTACCAACAACTAAAGAAAATCTGCAGTTTTGTTTATAAAATTTCTACTTTTATTATTTATTACTTCCTCGTTGTGTTGGGATCAAACCCAGGACTTGGGGCATGCAGGTAAATGTTATACCTCAGCTACAACCCTAGTCCTGATGTTTCCTTAAAAAAAATAAAGAGACAGTATCTTTGGGCACTGTTCTGTTGCTGTAAAGACACACCATGACCAAGGCAACCTATAAAAGAAAGCATTTAATTGGGGGCTTGTTTACAATTGCAGAGGTTTAGTCCATTTTCATCATGGTGGGAGCATGGCAGGACTCATGACACTGGAGACTGAGCTGATCCACAGGTGGAGACGGGGGTGGGGGCTGACAGGGCTTTTGAAACCTCAAAGCCCACCCCAGTGACGTACTTCCTCCATCAAGGCCATACCTACTCCCCAAGGCCATACTTCCTAATCTTTCTAATCCTTCTCAAGCCACTCTCTGATTAATCAAGGGCATCCTTATCTCTATGACTAGTTTTAGGCTAAAATTAAATACTCTCCAAACATATCTAAAAGCTTTCCTCATTTAAACAACTAAATTAATCATCTTTTCTACCCTCTTGAAACCAGCCATGTCCGTGGAAATCTGAGGGCAACACTCAGAGCATCACATATGCTAAGCAGATACTCTATCTGGGAGTTAGCAGATACTGAGCCATATCTGAGCTCACTAAATTCTCTATTTACTAAATTTACTCTATTTCACTAAATTCTCATGTTACTTAACCTTGTCTCTACATCGGGAAACATTTTAAAACAGCAAATAAGTACCAGATAATTCAGAGAATCTGGGGATATGGCCAGGGCCTATAAATAAATTTCCCCAAGTGGGTCCAATTTGCACTCAGGGTCTAGAAACACTGACAGAAAGAATAACTCAAAACTGCATTGGCTAAATTGGGTCAACTCTTATCATTCATGAAATCTCTGAATGTTAGAAATCTAAACAGATCCCTCATAAGGTCTTTTGCTACTTGGCATTTGTAAATGATTTTCACTTTGTTTGTGGAACAGAACCAAAGTAAACGACAGACCCTGGGGACTGGAGAATAAAGATTTCCTGGAATCAAAACTCTATCAAACCAGTTTTTGAAGCATCTGTTTCTAAAAGCCAATTTCACTCTAGGGAGTAAAACTGAGTTTCATAGGTTTTCCAAGTCTACTGGAGGTCTTAAGAGCTCAAGGGGGAAAAAAAGAACATATTACATGCAGGTAAATCCTAGAACGTTTGGTGAGAGCAAAATTTCAGCCAACATTTTAGCAGCAATAATAAAAATCAAACCAAGGACAGTTCCTCAAATTCCCATACTGTCCCTATAGTTTCCGTTGCCTGTGGTTCATCATATTTGTTATGAGCCAATATTGTCACATATGTTATGAGCCAATATCATCATATTTGTTTAAGCCAATTTTATTACATGTTACAAGCCAATATTATCACATTATAAGCCAATATTATCACATTATAAGCCAATATCATCACATATGTTATAAGCCAATATCATCACATATGTTATAAGCCAATATCATCACATGTTACAAGCCAATATTATCACATGTTACAAGCCAATACTATCAGCTAAAAGGAGAAGTGAAGGATCCAGTGGAAACAGCATGGTATGTGCTTCTGCTAAGAAACTTCTTCAGTTCCCCCACTAGAGCAGGCCCTGCAGGCCCGGATGGCGACTTAAAAACTACAGAATAATACTTCAGTGCTGTTAAGCAAGTTTAAGTTTTCAACAGGCTCTCAGATATTAAAAGAAAAAATACAAGAGCACTCACATAGCTTGTTTGCCAAGTTTCCCTAACAGCAGCTCTCAATCTGTTCCATGGCGATTGTGAAACATCCTGCCACAGCCCTCTAGAAAGCAGCTCACAGCCAAAGAGAAAAACATTTTCCTCAAACAAAAATCAGGGGAAAAGTCTTTTCTAGCTTCCCTCAATGCAGATACATGTTTTAAATAACAAGTACAAGATCAGCATACTTCAAAGAAGTTCATATATGTTCATATCAAAACAGACAGATACATAGACTGCACATACAACCCAACCAGGCTGGTGCCTCAGTCCTCCCATCATCTTCAAAGAACTCCTTGACTCTAGCAAGACTTCTCCAGTAAACACACAAGCTAAACATGGTACACTTATGAAAATAAATCTTTAAGACAAATTCCTGCACCCTGCTTTCCAATCAGACTGGGGGGCCAAGCCCAAGCTTTCAACCTTGCAGACACCACTCTGAAGACCTGTGATTTATTCTTGAAACGACTTCCTTCACCTCCAGTTCTGAAAAAAGCCAAAGCGCTTAGCATTTCATCCGATCAATGAGCTCTGACACTATTTTGCCATGTGCCAATTGTGCAACAGGAAGGTACAGCAGTAAAAACTTCATCTCTAACTGGGTATTTGAACACACTTGGACAAAAAACAGTTCTTACGAGTATGTTCAAATTATCCAGGTTCTCTAAGTTTCTTTTCTGGGTCTATTTAAAAAGAAAAAAAAAAAAAAGTAAGACTACCTTTAAAAATTATTATAGGAATTAAAAAACATGGAGCTAAATAACTTTTTATATGTAAGGCATATAATATATAATCAAGAAAAATATACTGATGAAATCATTCAATATTTTACTAAAATAGAAACAAGAAATTTCCTTTGGTTTCTGTTTTTCTTTTGTTACTTTATGAGAATTAGCGGCTGGACCTCTTGTATGTTAGGGAAGCACTCTACCACTGATCCTCTTGCCTGGAACTCCCAAATTCTAGAATCATAGTCATACACTGTTGAAATAAACAGTCCCCAAAACTGGCTTAGGGCAAGAGACACCAAGGTCCCTGACACCAAGTCTGACAATCTGAGTTTGATCTTTAGGACCCATATAGTAAAAAGAAAGAACTAATTCCTATAAAATGTCCTCTGACCTTCATATCTGCACCATGGTGCATACGATGGATGGATGGATGGATGGATGGATGGATGGATGGATGGATGGATGGACAAATTGGCTTGTACAATTTTTAATTGATTGGCGTGGTCTTTATCCCTTAATAGGTAATCTCAAAGAATGTACATAAATCTGAATTGGAACCCAAGCATATATTAAGCATAATGTTGAAGAGGGGTGATCAACCTTGGCTAGAGAATCTATTACAGGTGAACAACTCTAGGTCTTTTAGTTATGCAGTAACAGGAAGTGTTATAATGCTATACTACAGGAAATGAAGAGGCTAGCCATCTCTGCAGCCTTCTAGTCTCCATCTTTGAAAGCAGTTTTGAAATGATACTCCTAACAAAGTCAACAGTGAGAGTAGCTGCCATGTTAAGGACTTTGGATGGCTTACACTGCTGAAGCTCCACAGCACTATGCCATATTGCCACCATTTACCAGTCAATCTGTCGAGAAGAAGCAGATGTAAGATCTAAAACTAGATACTTTGCTCAGTCAGCAAGCTTGGCCACCACCACAGAGGGCAAGTATAGACTCCTCAGATGAACTATCACTGTAATCAGTTTCATCTCAGTTAAAGCTTGGGTTTAAAAATGTGTAGATGGCTGTCTTCATCCTGAACCATGTATTTAGAATCACAACAAAGCAAGTTCATTTTACACCTGCTGGCTCTAGTAGACGGGCCTTCTTCTGAAGATACTTGGCTTTTCACAGCATCAAACCCAAAGGTCTAAGCAATATTTGAAATTCTGTTGTAAATCCCTGTGAGGTTGTTTCTAATCTTACTGGTTTTTCTTTTTTTCTTTTAATTATTTCCCATTTGTTTCATTTTGGTATATGTTGCTTTTTTAAAAAATTATTTCTTTTATAATTACATCATCTTCCTCTTCCCTTGCCTCCCTTCAAATCCTCCCATATATCTTCCTTGCTCTCTAAAAAACATGCATAGAAGTAACAGTATACAGATTAAGGAGGATGTATTTGGGAAAATATATACCTATATGTGGTGGTTTGAATAAGAATGGCCCCTATAGGCTCACAGACTTGAATGCTGGCTACCAGATAGTGGCACAACTTGAAAGGATTAGGAGGTGTGGTCTTGTTGTAGAAAATGTGTCACTGAAGGTGAGCTTTGAAGTTTTCAAAAGCCCAAGGCAGGCTGGGTGGCTTTCTCTTCCTGCTGCCTGCCAATCTGGGTGTAGAACCCTCAGTTACTTCTCCAGCACCATGTCTGTCTGTATGCCACCACACTGCTCACCATGGTGATAATGGTTTAAACCTCTGAAACTGTAAGCCAGCCCTCAATTAAATGCTTTCTTATATAAGAGTTGCCGTGGTGTCTCTTCACAGCAATAAGATAGTGACTAAGACAATACACATATATGTATGCAACAACAAGAAATGGAAAACAGAGGCCAAGAATTTGAAAGAGAGAAAAGTTTTATACTTTTTTAGTCAGGGTAAATTGTGATTTGGCCATGTACCCCTAAAAGTAAGTCTCGAACATCTTAAAGTTTTTGCTGCTTTTTTGGTAAATGCTGTTGCTGTTTGTAGGACACATGATACAATATAGACCAGCACATTTAAAGGCCAGGGCTATATCCCTAGATTTAATTCCCAAAACAGGAGAGAAAGAGAGAAAAGGGGGGGGGATCCAAACATAAGAAAATGTATGTTATGATTCCATCTATATAAAATGCCCATAATATACAAATATACAAAGACAGAAAGCAAGTGAATGAATTCCAAGGCTGAAAGTGGGTAGAAATAGTACCCCACCCTTTGAAATGGGGATTATCTTATCATATATCAAGTCTATAAGTGGTAATGAAAACAATATGAGGGGGTCAGGGAGATGGCTCAGTGGTTAAGAGCACTGGCTGTTCTTCCAGAGGACTCAGGTTCAATTCCCAGCACCCACATGACAGCTCACAACTGTCTGTAACTCCAGTTCCAGGGGATCTGACACCCTCATACAGACATACATGCAGGCAAAAACACCAATGCATATAAAATAAAAATTTTTTAAAATTTAAAAAGAAAACAATATGATATTGGCACAACATGAAAACATTTCAAATAAACAATACATTAGAAAGTTCAAATTTCATGTCTGTACTTTAAGCAATTCAATATATGAACAAGGATGGCAGTTTTAAAATGAAAAAACATTTTTATAACAGTTAATGACAATAGAGGGTCAAATCTACCACTGGAGAAGAGAGAGTTATCAGATCACTGTAACACTCCCATGTAAAAACGGGCTTCAGATGAGCTGAAGAGCTAAAGTTGTGAAACATACTTGAAGGAAAAACTTAATAATATTTATGTTAAGGAAAGCTTTCTTAAGAGGAAGCTAAGAAAAAAAAGCCCAAAATCGATAATTTATAGTATTGATAAATTTTAATTGAACTTTTGAAATTTCTATAGGGCATAATACATATAATTAAAAACTATTAATAGACTGGGAAGAAACATCAAAAGAAGAGACAAATTACCCATTCTAATTATAAAAGATTACTGAGACAACAATGGTTCTGATATATCTGCATTATAAAGAAGTAGTGGGTAATAGGACACTAAGAAACAAAAAAGTTAACGTGATCAATAAACAAAATTTAAAAACAATAAGCCACCTTACCACTAGTTCTTATGGAAATACAAATGTAAAATATCATTTTCAACCAACAGATGACTCATAAAAGAAAAAGGAGGATTTGTATTGGAAATGATGTAAGAAATATACTGTAATGGAAACTGATGCCATCTTTGATTTGAAAAAGGTTCTCACTATGAAGTCCTAACTGACCTAGTATTCTCAATGTAGACCAAACTGGCCTCACACTCAAAGGGATCCACCTGCCTCTGACTCGAATGCTGACATTAAAAGCATATGCCAGTACACCCAGCAGCAATCACGTTTTTAATGATCTTCCAGATGTCCTTGCACAACTGTATAAAAACACACTGTATAGACACAGGTGCATTGACAAGATGACAGTACTTGCTCAACATAAGCTATATTCTGGGAATGGTTCTCAAAGTTCTATAAGCATCAACTCGTTTACCTACAGTTTAGGCCTTTTAATTTTCATTCTTACTATACAGTTGAGGAAATCAAAGCACAAAGGGCTAAGTAATGTGCATAGATCACTGTTGTAGTAAATTAAGCAGCAGAGCTAACATTCAACACATGCATTCTAATTTCAGTATTTTGGTTCTAACCACCATTGCCGCTACAGAGGGTATGGTATAACCATTCCCAAACAAGGATTTTCATTGCCATACTACATATAATATGAAAAATACTGGTAATGGTCATGGTTCAGGACTGGTAGGGTAAATAATGTGCCACTCATACACAGAAAACCAAATACTACAAAGCTAACACACACAACATTATGGACTACTTTAAAAACCCTAAGATAGGGTCTCAGGCTGCCTCAAACTCATCTTGTAGCAGAGGTTGGTATTAAACTCCTAATCCTCCTGCCTCAGTCATCTGTGTGGTAGGATTGCAGGTATACTCTGCCACATCTGACATATTTTATGCATTCTGTATTATGTGATTTTTAAACTGTCAAGTCATTACTTTCACGTAAAAATACAAATTAAACTAAGTCAGTTATGGTGGCACAAGCCACTAATACTAATCTCAAGAATTCAGAAGATGAATGCAGGAAGATCTTAAATCCAAGGCTAGCACAGGCTATATAATAAGATCTTATCTCCGTGAGGCAAGGTGGCACTCCAAAAGCAGAGGCAGAGGAAGGGGAGGCAGAGGGAGAGGTGGAGGGAGAGGGAGAGGAGCAGGGGAGGGAGGGAGGAGGAGAGAGAGAGAGAGAGAGAGAGAGAGAGAGAGAGAGAGAGAGAGAGAGAGAGAGAGGAAGAAGAAGAAGAAGAAGAAGAAGAAGAAGAAGAAGAAGAAGAAGAAGAAGAAGAAGAAGAAAATCTTACTTCAAAAGTAATAAAAATGAAAACAAAACCAAACAAGGAGACAGAGCTACAGTTTTTGATATTTGATATTTGAGCAATGAACCCAACCCCAACTAGAGCACCCAGGAGCACACATATATTGAAAGTCAGACTGCATGGGTTCAAGTTGTGGCTCTTCTAATTGCTAGTGATACAGTTTGGAGCAAAGGCCTTAATTACTTTATGTTTCAATTTTCTTCATCGAAAAACAAGGCTACTGGCATTTATTTCATAGGTTAATATATAAAGTCTTTAAGTATAAAGAGAAAAGGGTGGAAGAAGAGAAATGAGAAAGTAGAGGGGAAAGAAAAGATGCCAGATGCAGTGGCTCATGTCTGCAATCCCAGCATTCAGCAAGACAGGAGCCTGAAAACCAGGAATTCAAAGCTATCTTCAGCTATATGAGACCATATCTCAAAAACCTAGAAAGTGAGCCAGGCATGATGACAAACACCTTTAATCCCAGCACTTGGGAGGCAGAGGTAGGCAGATCTCTGAATCTGAGATCAGCCTCGGACTTCTAGGCAAACCAGGGTAACATTGTGAGACCTTTTCTCAAAAAAATGAAAAACTGCTGGACTCGGTAACATGTACCTTTAACCCCAGCACTTGGAAAGCAGATATCTGTGAATTTGAGGCCAGCCAGAACTACATAGTGACACCCTGTCTCGGAAAAACAAAACACAAACAAAATAAATAAGTGAACAAAATAATAAATAACAGAGTGTGTGGGGGGGTTAAATCACCAATATCCTTCCCAAAGACATAAAACAAAACCTTAGATAAATTAAGTACATCCAGCATAGCAAGCGTACAAGCATTATTGTGCCGTGTGCCTCTAAGTCTACTTATCCTCAGCAAGAACATGGTGTAGAATGTACAACGTACTTCTCGTGGTCAAGAGTGTGAGAGCCATGCGCTAGAGCATGACAGTGAGCACCTCAGTGCTCGAGCCACATCCTCTATGCCACATCAGACCTTACCACAGCAAGCCCAGGACCTATCACGGGACCTTTTCTCTATGAAGAAGCCACAGTCACTGACGCACACTACTTTTCAAACTTTAGTACGTACACAAACATCCTGTCTCAAAGCAATTCAAAACCAATTTCTCCTCTGAAAATCTCCCTTCTATTGTCTCTAGACTAAATTCCTATCAGCATTAATGCAATTTTAGTTGTGACCTTTTTTTTTTCCCCTCAGTTGAATCGAATCTTGATCTTAAGGCTACTTAACCCAAATTCTCACCTTTTGTAGGTATGTTTATACATTTGTATTGTATCACTTCCGTACACAATACAAACAGCTAAGAAACTGCAATGTCCTACCAAAACTAAGAATCAATCCTATTACTTTTAAGAATCAATCCTTAACTATGTTTCTAGAATAAAAACAGACATTAAAATTGGTCTACTTAAAGTTTTGGAACTTATTCCAGCCTATAAATCAACCTTACTGATCACACTTTAAGCCCACTGCTCCTCAAAAAATGCTAGCAGACTAACTCTGCTCAGCACATTGATCCCCACACCACCCTCACATCCTGGCCTGTTTTAGATTAAGTAGATCAGGCAGTTCCAAGAGATTCTATTCTAGTCTTTTCACAATGCAGGAGGATCAGAGGAGGGAAGTAAAGTTTAAATCCTTCACCTCAGTATCTCATGAGATCTTAACCCATACAAAGGCAAAAAATGACACATCATATATCCCACATATATGTATGTATTTCATACATATATATTCCATGAACAGTGACTATTAAAGTCTCGGTTCAATTCCCCTATATATGACAAATTGAGGTCTGGAAGAGTTAAGGAAGTAACTTCCTCAGGGTCATCATATTCTTTGGAGTGAGAAATGGGATTGTGAGATGGCCAAATTGTTTAATCTCCTTGAAAAAATAGCCCACAATTAGAAGATTAATTACAGACATTCTCTAGAACTTTTTTAAGTAATCCAAAATATTACTTGGGGTAGTTACTATTGGTTTCACTTTAGAAAAACAAGATGAACCACAATTATTATTTTCTCGTTATCACATCAAAACTAAGGGCAGCATTTACCTATAGTGAATTAACTGGTACTTATACTATGAAATGACATTACTGCCAAATATTTAATTTCTAAGTTTTTACTTTAGTACATTTTCCTACTATCAAAGTAAATAAGATTCTGATACTAATGAAAAGTCCTAAGAGATATACCAAACACAAGTTTTTTCTGGCTCACCTGCTGTTCATCCTCCATGACGTTGCTTGCAAATTCAAACACTAGGTCGTTCTGTTGGACAACAGCAGCCATAGTAAAGCATTCCCTTAGATCCACATGAGAGAGTCCCAGTCAGGTCCAAGTCTGGAGCAGTGGAGTGCAGTTTGGTAAAGTCCCTCAAGCAAGTCTGTGCAGTTCCTGCAGACCCAGAAGCTCTTCAGAGAAAGGAGTGTTGCAGATTTTCTTGGTTCCTTGACATTCTAGCAAAGCCGCACTTTTTCTGAAATAATTCTCTTGGTTTTCTTGGCCCTGAAAAACAAAAGCTTACATTAGTGGTGAAAAACCAACCACCTGGCTAAAATGTAACAAGTGACCCAGCACAGTGTCTCCAAGTGTCATTGTTGCTCTTAAGTAAAATCAGCATGGCTAGTAAACAAAGGGTTTTGTTTTTAAAGACATACTTTCTTTCAAGACTTCATTCCTGAGATAAAAATCTCCCTCATTACTTTTTCTTTTTTCTTCTCCAAGCTACACTTGAGTTAAAGTACTTCGTGTGTGTGTGTGTGTGTGTGTGTGTGTGTGTGTGTGTGTGTGTGTGTAGGGGGGGTCCAGTAATAATTAGGAAATTTTAAATCCCAGCAGAGGATACATAAATAATAACATTCTTTCCACTAACCCAGCAAATCACCTGTATGCACATTAACCACTACTCTCTGAATAATTTCATAACGGACTCATTTGTCCTATAGCAACAGGCAAGCACCATCCCTGACCATATATATATATATATATATATATATATATATATATATATATATATATGAATATATATATATATTCATATATATAAATGAAGACAGTTAAAGGTTGTAAATGCTGTTTTACGAGCTTTTTAAAGTGAGCAGAAATTAAAGCCTACTTTTCTGTTCCTGAAAACCAGCAGTGAGTAAAAACGCTGGGAGTTACCACACTGACCCTGTCTTCAGGGGCTTCGTTTTGAATGCTCTGAAATGTAGCCTTATCTCTAACACAAGCAACAGGAAGGAAACTGCACTTGACCACGTCACGGCAAGTTAGAACATGCAAAGGGCTGCACTTTACAATAGTAGAAAAACAGAAATGCTACTTAGGAGCCAAAACAGCTTCACAGTGCTCTGAAAATGCCTGCTAAACATGTTTGTATATTAGTGTTTTTAAAACACTAATAACAAAATTAACATAGGTGTTTATCACAATTGTATTAAATATTAAATGTTTATGGCCATAAATGTGACACAAAAAGTTGAGGCTTTAAATAGTCATGTTTTTAAAAAAATCTAGTTATTTGAAACATCTTTTATGACATTAACGTCAATATTTCAAATAGATGAAAACTTGTAGTAAAGGATGGTGACTAATCAATCTAGTTGTAAAGAAACAAGTTTGGCAATGAAGAGACATGGTGAGTCAGTTTCCTGGGAAACTTACATCTAATTTATAGGAGCTAGCCACATCAGGTACACTATTTCCTAATTTCAGTCAAGCCAATTCTCTGTGTACTCCAGGATTTAGAGATCATCATAGATCACTGTGATTTTCATAATTGGAAATCAAAATAAAATAAGGGTTAGGAATTCAAATCAGATTTTTACCCACTGAACTCACTGGTGTCCAATTCTAGCCCACTCTAACCCTTTCAATGGAGATTTAACTACAGCATTAAGAAAGTACTTTTAACACAGTCTGGTCATTTGTTGAGCCTAGAAAAGACAACATTTTTTTTCATGTTTAAATTGAGCACAGATGTATCAAGGTAGATGTCGAGATGTTGACTTGGCCATGCACGAACATTACTTACTGTTGCCCTTAAATTATTACAGAAGCCAGTTCTCTGCCGTAGCACTGCCTTATGTGTTGCCCTAAACAAGATAGCTTTGTTTGTTTTACCTCCTTCTTAACTTCCATTATCCCCATTCCTGGAACCCATCATTCCCATTCCTGGAATGTTCCCTCCCTTTTCTGAATCTTATCTTTCCATTCTTCAATGTTTAAATCACTTTTTTGAGAGGGGGGAGGAGTGTCATGTAGGCTAGGTAGGCCTCAAACTGGCTATGTAGCCAAGAGTGACTTTGAACTGATCACCCAGCCTATACCTCCCAAAAGACATAGTCTTTTGACTTCTTGTCTCAACCCACAAGGATTATTCCCTTCCAAATCACAGCACTTACTCCTTTAGTGCCAACTTAACACTAACCACACAGTACCTTACATTTCAAAGTGTTGTTCACTTAACTCAACCAAATTAATGTTTCAGTGCTTGCCATCAAAAAAAAAAAAAAAAAAACCTCTCCTGGGGAAAGAACCAGAGTTTTAAATTTCTTCTGTACCCACCAAACCTGTGTGCCTACACTAATGATAAGAAGGTTCATGTTAATGACAGATACTGCTTTAAATGCCTACTTTGAATGTCCAAGCTATTTCTACATAGATTCTTGATTTAACAACTAAGTACTTTTGATAAAGAGGAAATTATTATCAACTTCAAACCCCAGAGCACGCAAACATAAACAAGATTGAGGGATATTTGTGAGGGATATTTCTGTAAAAGGTTAGGTTCAAGGGTATTCTGAAACTTGGTTTTCTTCTTGAGAGGAGCCACATGAATCATCTGTATAAAGTTCTAAAGTGTACTTCTTCACGCCACATCTCCACAGAGCTATTGTGTTTTACTAACTGACCTTTGGAAATTTCAAAAATAAAGACAAGCAATGAAAATAGCCTGACCTCACAACACATGATTGACAACTTGTAAAAACCACCTGAGCGGCCAATCATCATCACCCACCCACAGGGGTGGGAAAGATAACTTAGGTCCCCAGCTTCTGCTCCCATGGATATCGAAGTTTGTTAGCTCAAATCAGAGGGAAAGTATTTTCTTTAGTTTAATTAGGCCTCTGATGTTCTGTGCCGCCCTCCTTCTCTGCCTCCTTCCTGTGTAAGTATCCTATGGCTTTAAAGTGGTTCCTGAGGAAAAACCTTTCTGATTCTTACTAGACTTAGCCTCTGTGTATGTATGTCAAGGATACTGAAATAACGAAGCTCAGCTGTATTAACTTTTAGTGGCAAATCTGATACCTAAACCATAAATCAAGTTTTCATTAAGTAAGGGAGGTGCCCAGATCTCCTGGTTTGTAAGCACAACAAAGCTAATACTGGAATCTCATTTCTTTTTGTTTGTCTGTTTGTTTTGTTTTGTTTTTTTGAGACAGGGTTTCTCTGTGTAGCTTTGGAGCCTATCTTGGCACTCGCTCTGGAGATCAGGCTGGCCTCAAACTCACAGAGATCCGCCTGCCTCTGCCTCCCAAGTGCTGGGATTAAAGGCGTGCGCCACCAACGCCCGGCAAAATGTGTAGCCCAGGCTGGCCTCGAACTCATGATCCTCCTGCCTCTGCTTCCTTCAGTAAATCCTACCGGCATTCGCCACCACAACCAGCTCATTTCTTTAATCAAAACTCAATTACTGTAACTCACAGTCTTGCTTCTAAATCCACCCAGACCTTTTTGCTATTAGTTTAAAACACAAGATTTAAGTAAATGTATATACCAAACTTAAGGGAGAAACTCTACTTTATAGTTTTCTCCAAATCCAGCCACTAAACTCCTAGTCAGGTCTATCTCGGAGTCTCTGAGTCATTGTGTCTAAAATGTCCAAAACAAATACCATGAAGTTATTCCAGTTCAGAAAAAAATACGGGCATTAAGATTGAAAACAACGAAGTCCATTCTACCCTAAGACAATAAGATCCCCAGTAAATTTTAAATGTATTTAAAGACTAGGATGGAGGCACAAGCCAGTAATTGCAGGCAGGAGTTTGAGGCCAGCCTGGGCTACATAACCAGCCCTTATCTAAAACAGTCAAACAATAATACCAAACTTGCTTAAATTCACACATTAATGAGCCATATATTCAGGAACAATGCTGCTGTAATAGTTCTCAAACATGTTTTTGTAACATTATAAAGCAACAAGGAAAAAGGATAACTCTCTTCATTTGCCATACAGTCACATGCTGACCCTTATTTACACATTTTTTGAGAAGTAATACAATTGGGCATCCAAACAAATTTCCAGACTAGCTCTAATATCTTTCTCCTTTGGAGAGCTATGCCACAGAAATGCTCAGAATTAAGATTTCTAAGCTCAGGGGCTGGAGAGATGGCTCAGTGGTTAAGAACACTAGCTAGTCTTCCAAAGGTCCTGAGTTCAATTCCCAGCAACCACATGATGGCTCACAACCATCTGTAATGAGATCTGGAGCCCTCTTCTGGCCTGTAGGCACACATGCAGACAGAACGCTGTATACATAATAAATAAATACATCTTTTAAAAAATCTTCACACTTGAGGGAAAAAAATCTTAAAACCTCAGACCACTTGGGTTCTGCCTCTGAGTTGCAGCCCTGAGCAAAGTTTCCATATATTCAATGACTACTCATTCTGTTAAATGAACATAGTAAATGGCATCTAGAGCAGTAAAAATTGTTGGTGAAATATGTACAGGAAACAGACTGCATGCCAGCGGCAGAGAACTTGCCTTGAAAGACTGGCTTCAGTCCTTAGTCCTGCTTAAAGAAAAAGCCAAATACATGTGCAGAGTGCCTGCTATATAAGATGAACTCAATAAACATTAGCTTAATTATAGCTCTGAGTATAGTGTGCAACAGGTGCACCTCGGGTCCCTAATTATTTCTTAAGTTCCATTTCTGTAATCACCAAGTCTTCACCACAATTGCTGGCTCAACTCCAGCACCATAGCCCATGAGCAACGAAATCTAAGTTGACTGCAGTGCCTCACAGTATGGTATCCTTTTGGTAAATCCAGTTGTTTAAAGGTTAAGACTTTAAAATTTCACTGATGGGGCTGGAGAGATGGCTCAGAGGTTCAGAGCATTGGCTGTTCTTTTAAAGGGTTTAATTCTCAGCATCCACATGGCAACCTTCACCCATCTGTAACTCCAGTTCCAGGAAATATGACAACCTCACCCACCTGGTGCACAGATATACATGAAGGTAAAACACTCCTGCATAGAAAATAAACAAATATTTAAAAAAACAAAAACTTAACGGAGGGCTGGAGAGATGGCTCAGAGGTTAAGAGCACTGACTGCTCTTCCAGAGGTCCTGAGTTCAATTCCCAGCAACCACATGGTGGCTCACAACCATCTGTTATGAGATCTGGTGCCCTCTTCTGGTGTGCAGATACACATGGAAGCAGAATGTGTGTATACATAATAAATTCCCAAATATGGTGACTTTATCAGTTTTAAAAACAAAACACTGGTTCCCATTAATGGCTACAATTCAATTCAAATTGTTTTTGGCTAATTATTATAAAGCATTTCAAATACAAGAAAAATATTAATAGAAACCTGCCAAATTCAATCTTTCAATGATTACAAAGCATAAAATATAGATAGGATTTTGTTGTTGTTTTTGAGACAGGGTTTCTCTGTGAAACAGACCTGGCTGTCCTGAAACTCACTCTGTAGACCAGTAGACCAGGCTGGCCTCAAACTCACAGGGATCCACCTGCCTCTGCCCCCCAAGTGTTGGAATTAAAGGCATGAGTCACCACCACCCATCTTAGGATTTCTTGAGAGGCATTTCAGATATAAAACATGAAAAATCCATTAAGATTTTTTTAACAAACTTAGCATGTTAAGATTTTTTAGCTGGGTGGTGGTGGTACATGCCTTTAATCCCAGAACTTGGGAGACAGAGACAGGTGTTATTCTGAATTCGAGGCCAGCCTGGTTTACACAATGAGTTCTAAGACAGCCAGAGAAACTCTGTTTAAAAAACAAAAAAACAAAAAACAAAACAAACAAAAAAGATTTCTTAACCTTTTTTTGAAATTTCTATAGTACAAACACAATCTGTGGAAAATGATAAACAAGGAGACTCAAACAAAAGGTTTTAGACTAGATCATCCTGGCTCAAGAAGGTAAAGGGCATCAGCAAAGAGGAATGGGCTGCTTGAATGGCTAACCAATTATTCAGACAACATTTGTGTTTATGTACACAAGCTAAAGGGGCAGCAATGTCTCAGTAAATGGGATTCTATAATAACTGTACAACAAATATCTGAACAGCAAGTATTATTACATCAAGCGATAGCTAATACATAGACTTGCAAAATCAACTTGCAGTATTCTAAGAAAAGCAAGGATATTTGAAAAAAACTATTAAAAATGCATCAGAAATTAAAGAACACAAGATGAAAAACGAGAAGTTCCACACAAAAATTAGAAATCAGAAGTAAGAAACCAGCAGACTGTAATACTGGAATTTTTGTGTGGTGGACCACAACTGGGCTTTTTTCTAATCTGTTTTTCAGTATGTTAGAACACTAGGCAACAGAAGTGAAAAATCAAGTCCATATTTATGAAACTAGACTGCACAACCTTCCTGAGCTAGTAGTATTGATAGTATACTATCAATCTAAAAATTTTGTGGAATCACGTTTGAGAGATGAAAAAAAAAAAAAAATCCCACAGGACTCATTGAAAAGGTGAAGATTTGGGCTTAAGGCAATCTGACCCATGTAAAGACACAGGCATTTAGTAGCAAAGAGAAGACAAGAGGCCCAATCTCTGACTACCCCTCTATCTATACTAACAGAACTTCATTAATGTTTTTATTAGCAGAGTATTGGGGCTGGGCATACAGCTCGGTGTATGCCCTTGCATGCACAAAGGCCCTGAGTTTAATCCCCAGCACCAAACACAAGCATCCATTGCCAAAGTACTCAGCCACAATCTAATACAGCTACTACCTAAATGTCTTGGTAAAATATTTCATGCATCCTCTTGAAACTTGGGATAGATCACTTCTAACCATGTGTTTATTTGGAACTGAAAGAAAGGTTTGCAGATTTCCCCTTTGTTGCCTTAAGCCTTAGTTTTACTATTGATACCCAAGTCTATCATATCATCTTCTCATTTTACAGCTGCACTCAGCCTTAAAAGTGAGGAATAAAAATAAATAAATAAAAGATAAAAATGTATAAGCCTTTGTATACTACTACCACAACTTAATAACTGATTAAATGCTTTCAGATAATGTTTACTGATGTTGCTCACAGTTCCTCAAGTATAGTGTCACTACCATTGTTTACATTCACAAATGTGAATCTGGGGACCAAAGATGACTCTGGGGTTAAGAATGCTTGCTATTCTTGCACAGGACCTGGGTTTGATTGCCAGCACCTAGATTGCCAGTCACAGTTGCCTGTAACTCAAGTTCCTACAAATCCATCGACCTCTTCTGGCTTCTGTGGGCACCAAAAACACATGTGGTTCATATACATCCAAAAGAATAAACATAAAACATAAAATTAAAATAAATAAAATCTTTCAAAAGAAAAGTAAATGTGAACATGGGGAAATAAACACCACAATGTAATTACCATTATGTGAATAGAACTAAATTTCTCCAAACAAGAACAGCATTAGTCTTTAGAAGGGGGAAAAGGATAATTTTATTTATTCAACTTTTTTTAAAGATTTTATTTATTTATTATGTATACAACATTCTTTCATATATATCTGCACACCAGAAGAGGGCACCAGATCTCATAACGGATGGTTGTGAGCCACCATGTGGTTGTTGGGAATTGAACTCAGGACCTCTGGAAGAGCATTCAGTGCTCTTAACCTGAGAGCCATCTCTCCAGCCCTATTTATTCAAATTTTTAAGATTTTTCTCTGCACTTATGAGTGTTTTGCCTGCATGTTTGCTTGTACATCATATGTATGCCCGCTGCCTGTGTATGTCAGAAGAGGCCATCAGACCTCCTGGAACTGGTTATGGATGGTTGTGAGCTGCAATGTAGGTATAGGAATACCTGGGGCCTCTGCAAGAACAGCAAGTGCTCTTAAGCACTGAGCCATCTCTCCAGCCGCAGGACAATAATTTTAAAATAAACCTCACTATAAAGATCTCTCTAAGTCATGTATCACATACACAAAATGGGGCAAGGGGCACAAGTTAATGCTGAAAATAAACAAATCATTTCTCATAGCATTCAGGCTTTTCATAATTTAATTTAAAAAAATACATCAGGTATGGTAAACTTTATCCCCAGCACTCAGAAGGCAGAGGCAAGCAGTTCTCTAAGGGTTCAAGGCCAGGAAGCTGGAGAGATGGCTCAGCAGTTAAGAGCACTGACTGCTCTTCCAGAGAACGCAGGTTCAATTTCCACCACCCACTTTGCAGATACAACTGTCTGTAACTCCAGTTCCAGAGAACTCTACACCCTCACATAGACATACATGCAGGAAAACACTAAAATAAAAATAAATGAATAAAAAAAAGTTCAAGGTCTATGAGCTCTACATAGCAAGCTTCAGGCCAGCCAAGGCTACATAGTTAAGACCCTGTCTCAAAAAAGCAAAATAAAGAATAAAATTCTTGGGGCTGGAGATATTAGAGAGATGACTTGTGAATTACAAACTGCTATGCTTTTTTCTTTTTTCTTTTTTTTTTTTTTTTTTTTTGGTTTTTCGAGACAGGGTTTCTCTGTGGCTTTGGAGGTTTCTGGATCTAGCTCTTGTAGACCAGGCTGGTTTCAAACAACAAACTGCTATCATAAGAGGACCAAAGTTCTTTTCCAAGCACTGTTGTGTGGTATACTCACATGCATACAAATAAAAGTAAAAATCTCTTTAAAATAAGATGCTTAAAAGCAAGACATGCTGGTATTCATCTGTAATCCTAATATTTGCAAGGTAAAGGCAGGAGAATCTGTTCTAGCCTGGCTTAGACCACGATACCCTGTCTCAAAACAAACAAACAAACAAAAAAACCTTTGCTATGCTAACATTTTAAAAAATTAACTTTTTAATTTTTCAAATACTCAGTAGAATACAAAATTGTCTCTGTGAGTGGAGGTGTATCTTAGGGAAAAAAAAAAAAAAAAAAAAAAAGGCACAAAACCAAGTTTCTGTAATTTGTACTATACCACATGTATGACCACCAGCTTGGTTTTGTTTGTTTCTTGGAGACAATGCCCTTGAACGCAGGGTCCTGTTCATCCTTTTCATGGGTCACTTCAAGTGTATACAATCACACTGGTCTCCCATGTCTTTTAAGCAGCTAGCTATTCAATATAGCTACTTAATATTGGCCATTTGTTAATTTAAATCAACTGTCTGTACTTCAGTTGTTATTTAATTAAGAAAGGACATTTTTAAATTGAGGGCAGCACAGGGGAGTGAGGCATCCATTAGTTTATCCAAACTGGTTTTACTTTCATACAAATACCGAATGAATGATGGCGTGCATATAAAGCCTCAGACAAGGTTCTGGTGACCTGGGCAAGGCTGAAGCAGGCCTTTTCCCAATCAAACTCACCTTAGCTTCAACTATGTTCATTTTCAAAAACATCAGTATGCTCACACCAAACCGGCTGACTTTCTGTACTTTTGCCTTTTTGCTGACAGCACAGGAGCTGTTCCAGGACTCTGAGGGAGGCTGCAATTACTCCCCACACCTGAAATTCCAGTTCGTTCACATACTTCTCCACTCTCCATTACTGGCCACTCAGCTAGCCTGGTGTCAGGTTACAGCCAGGCAGCATTCACAGCACCTGAAAAGCCAACAGATCTCATACCTAGACCTGTTCGTACCTGTGGTCTCAGCATTGACTCTTTCTGAACATGTTCTGAAAACATGAGAGTTTAAAACTAAAAGAGAAACAGTGAGTGGTAATCATAAACTTAGTCATGAAAAAAGTTTTAATTCCTTTCTCAAAAAGGCTAAAAGTTATCATCAAAATATTAAATTATGCTTTATTATGCAAATTATCCATCTTCTGTCCTGTACCTAAAACCTGAACTCTGACAAAAAACCATCTACCCAGAGAATGCAAACATGTTAAAACGTCCTTATCAGTAAAACCTGTTTAGGCAACTAAACATTTTTTTCTGCAACAAACAAGAATTAACTTGCAAGAGATCAGTATCCCATTTCTGTGGCTGTCTATTCCTCTGGTTAATATTTTCATTTTAGGAAAAACTGGCTCTAGCATCATGGTTTTCCCATCTGAGAGAATAGCTGGTTCTCATCAGTAACATTTAGACTTTGGCACTGACTGCCTGAGGAAAGCCAGAGCCAGGTGTCCTTCCACAATAAACCCTACCTAGCATTTATAAGTTAGACACCAAGCCTGGGTACAAACCGAGAACTTCTCTCTAAATGGATTGGGGGCAGGGGGTAGACTCAGTCTGTAAAGTGAGTTCGGTCTCCAGAACCCACACCATGTGTGATGGTGCCTGCTTTCAATGCTGGTGCTGGGGAGACAGAGGAGGATGATCCTTGGTGCCTGCCGGCCAGACAGTCTAACCTAATTGAGTTCCAGGCCAATGAGAGACTCTGTCTTATGGCTGGGAGATCCTTATAATCATCTCCATGACTAACGGACACCTCAGCTTCTAAACGCAGGGAAAATAAAACATCAGCAGCACCAAGACCACAAAGACAGAGATGGGAAAGCAAAAGGCATGGGCCTAGTAGTACAGGGTACACAATTAAAATACTGACAGTGTTCAAAAGCATGTGCACAACTATTTTCCTATTTACAAATCTTAGAAACAAAGTTCATTGTAAGTAATCTGAAGATTTGTGGCATATATGGGCTAAAGTTTTAGGGTGTTCATCTTTTAAAATGTAAGGACTCAATGTTTGAATCACTTGAATCCACTTCAGCTACATTAACTACATCTTCAGCTCCTTAAACCATGCGGGATCCAGCAACGGAATGTGAGTCATAAACACCTTGCAACAGTAAAGTCCGTGTCCCCACCTCCACCCCCCACCCCCACCCACCCACCCCGCCACCCCCACCCCACCCCGCCAACCCACCTCGTTTTGTTTTTGAGGCAGAGTCTCACTTAGTGTGTAGCCCCAGATCACTTAGTGATCTTGAACTTGATATGCAGACTGGGCTGGTCTTGAACCCAAAGATCCACTGCCCTCTGCCTCAGCCTTAGCCTCCAAAGTATTGAGATTAAAGGTGTGCACCACCACAATAGGAAATAAAAGGTCTCTGGATATACAGTGACCAAATCTAATTCAAAACCAACTGTGTGGTGAATCTTAGGTGTTTCAGGAAGCTCACATCCACACTGCATCACGGGACTTCATTGCAGCTTTGGTTCAGAACACACAACACGCTTACTCTACGCTGTGCGTGTCAACACACTATGCAATGCTGTGAGTACTGCCTGAAACCTTGGCTCAGACTCAAGTATGTTATGAACTGCAAAGTTTTTGCATGTTTTCTGTTGTTACAGAAACAGTTTTAACTAGGGAAAACAAAGACTTTTAGTACCTAAGTAGCAAATTAATATATATTGGGTTTGATTGTTTTAGAATGTTTGATTTTTAAAGTTACATGTGTTGATGAATTGAGTTTCATTAAAAAAAAATGTTCAGTGAGGTCAGAGATATTGCTCAGCTAGTAAAGGAACTTGCTATCAATGTTGATAACACCTTTACTCCCTGAAACCTAAAGGTGGAGAGATCCACTCCTGCAAGTTATCCTCAGACCGCTACACATAAGCCATGAGATAGACACACACACACACCAAAACTTTTAAATGTAAAAAAAAAAAAAAAAAAAATTTAGTAAATTTTAGCTTGGGATTAAGACAGAATTCCCAACAATTTGGAAATAGCCCTAAACCTATTTCTGCCATTTTTGTACCATGTATTTATATGAAGCATCATTCTCCGCTTTGTTAATTATAAAATCAAACCACCAAACAAATCTGAAAAATGTCAAAGATGTTTTATGTCCCACAGTATAAAATATTCAGTCAAGATTTAATTATTTCATGTGAAAATAAACAAGTAATCCTCATTAGTATATAAATTTGTTTCTCTTTAATAAATGATAAAATTATATATACAAAAAATTATTCTATTGAATTTTTTTAAAAGATTTTTTTATTATGTACACAGTGTTCTGCCTGCATGTATGTCTGCAGGCCAGAAGAGGGCACGAGATTTCATTACAGATGGTTGTGAGCCACCATGTGGTTGCTGGGAATTGAACTCAGGACTTTTAGAAGAGCAGGCAGTGTTCTTAACCACTGAGCCATCTGTCCAGCCCCATTCTATTCAATTTTTTACAATCATTTGGTATGTGCATGAGTGTGTGGTTGGTGTGTCAGTGAACAGCTCTGCAGGAATTGGCTCTCCCCCTTCCACCTTGTGGGTCCTGTGGAGGTCCTTGAGTTGGCAGGCTTCACAGCAAGCACCTCTACTCACTGGACCTTACAAAGTAATTCCTGATGGTTTACTATGGTAAAGATTTGCTTTGTACAGCTATTTTACATATGGATATAATCGGGGTCGATGTAAAATTTCTCATGAGAAAAGTACAGTTAGGTCATCCTAACTGTAGCTGTAGGAAGGGTTGGGGGGAGGGGAGGGAGAAGGAGAAGGGATTGACAGGTGAAGCAAGCTTGTTCCTAATTTGAATTAATAAAAAAAAAAAAGAAAGAAAAGTAGCTGTAATTAGAAAAGTTCCAAGAAGCCCTAAAGTGCTTCAGTGACACTGGCTGAAGTTTTCTCCAATAGGAAATGGTTAACTATATTCCTTTGATGTCTATCTAGAACTAATCAAAAGATCTCAAACATCTATGTTCAGAGGCACCTCTACACTATTGATGGATTCAGTGGTAAGCAACTCATGAATATTTACTGAATTTACCTAAGTGTAGTACTGTGGAAAATACAGAAAAATAAAGCATCCACGACGTTTACAATGTAGTTCAGTAAACAAGATGACTACAGCTAAACCCCAGAAGGCAGTATTTGTTAAAAAAAAAAAAGTATGTCAGTGATGTATCCTTGCAGCCAGTCCAGGGGTTTTCAAAGAGGGCTCTAACAACAGAGTGTGGTCCCTGTGCTCGAAAAGCCCAATGCAAGTCCTACTAACATGGGACTACTGTTCAAAACTGAGGAGAATAGCTGTGACCAGCATGCACAGATGATGGCAAAACTGACAGCTTCCATCCACTGGTGTAAGATACTCTCCTCTAACCCTTTATTAATGGCATAGTACCCTCAACAAAGGTTTTTAAAGTGCTCAAGGTTATGGCAAAAAAAAAAAAAAAATTACATAAACAAAACTCACTTAGCTGATGATCTTTGTTTTTTTCTTTCTCCAGGAATTAGAAGGGAAGAAGTAGAGGGATGGAAGTACACACCTGTAAATTCTAGCACCAGGAAGGCAGAGGCATGAGGGGGCAATTATGAGGCCAACTTGGACCACATAATGAGTTCCTGTTTCAAAATCACGACAGTATGGTGGTACACGCCTACTGTGTCAGCCTACACTACACAGGAAGTTGAAAGTCATCCTAACTTGTATACTTAGACCTTATCTCAAATAACTTAAACAGCATCGAAAAGCTAAGCAGTGGTGCTGGCCGGTCCCCCAGCTACTCAGAGGCCTGGCAAGAAGACCAAAAGCTGAAGCTTGAGCTACAAAATGAGGTCAAGGCCAGTCTGGCAACTCACTGAGTGAGACCCAGCCTCAAAATCTGTAAAAAAAAAAAAAAAAGTTAAAAATACAAAAAGTTTAAATGAGGGCTAAGGCTAGGTTCTTTGGCATAGTGCTTGCTCAATATATAGGTTTAATCCCCCAATACCACCAAAAAAAAATCACAAATTAATTTTTTAAAGAGAAGAAAATGGAAAGAGACAAGTCTCTCTCTCTCTCTCTCTCTCTCTCTCTCTCTCTCTCTCTCCCTCCCTCCCTCCCTCTCTCTCTCTCTCTCTCTCTCTCTCTCTCTCTCTCTCTCTGAAACATGGTCTCACTGTTTAATCCTGGCTAGACTGGAACACACTAATCAGATGAGCTGGCCTCAAATTCACAGAGAACCACCTGCCTCTCTCTCTCTGCCTCCTGAGTGCTGGAATTGAAAGTGTGCACCACCAAGACCTTTAAAAACATGACTCTCTTACATTCTTTGTACAACGTGTTCAACTAAACTTGGATACCAGTAAAAATGAAATATATGGACTAGCTGCATCTATGCATGACTACATGTTGTCAAGTTGAACTAAGTATTTTGAATAGACAGTGAGTTATTCAATAAAGCAAATTATATCCGTGACAACCAATTTTCTTCACTACTTAACACAGCCTGCTCTCACCAGCATCCAGGAAAACTTAACCTCTAAGGCCACAGCTCAGTGGAGGAGCCTGGACACTCATCTAGGGTGTACAAAACCCTGGCTTTGATGCCGGACCCCACATAAAAAAAAAAAAAAAGGAAGGAAGGAAGGAAGGAAGGAAGGAAGGAAGGAAGGAAGGAAGAGAAGAGAAGAGAAGAAAGAAGTGCTCACTTCAACTATTTCTTGCAAATAAACCACAAAGCAAAATAAACCACAAAGCAAGTTGTAGAGAAGACAAATTCTAGTTCTTTAATCAGCTTGTTGATCTGATTCCAGAGGAGAGCTATCAAGTGTGTATATGCACCTGTGCTTGTACCTAGGTGCAACCTGAGAACTGAAGATACAAAAAGAAAGGCAAGTACGGTATGACCTTTGTCCTTAATTGGTTTGGTTCCTAAGAAAGTGAAACGGGGTACAGACAACTAAACGTAAATAAATGTATCAACCAAATGATGGGGGTGAGGGGATAAATAAATAAATAAATAAATAAATAAATATTGTGAGATGAAGAAAATTTTATGGAGTGACATAAAGTCTCATTAGTGAGACCTCCCATCCTGTCTTCCCAAGTTTACAGACTGTGAGAGGGAGGGAGGCATTCTAGTCAGAAGGAGCAAAGGTGACACTGACATTTAAATCTTAAAAAAAGAGGTGGGACAGCCCTAGTAGAAAACAAACTTTTCCACAGGGAAATGAAAATTGTCTCACCTCTTTGGTTATCTTCAGCAGTTTTTGTGAGTGTAGACAGATTTTCCACATTCAAGACACAATGGAAACCAAGAAAATGTTAAAAGGCATACAAAAGAAAATGCAACCATCTGTTCTGATATAGTGAGACCACAAAAATACATTTTTTTCTTTAAACATTTTCCTCCATTGTTTAGATTAAATATATTTGGTAAGGCTGGGCATAGTGGTACACACCTTTATTCTACAGAGGCAGGTGGATCCTCTGTGAGTTTCAGGCCAGCCTGGTCTACATAGAGAGTTCCAGGACAGCCAGAGCTATATAATATAGAGAGAGCCTATCTCCAAAGACTAGAGTAAAATAAATGAGTGTACTCATAAGCCCCAAGTCTCAGGAAGAGGTCCTGCCTCAAAACATGATGACTCTGTAGGGTAGGAGTTGTGGCTCAGTGGCAATGAACATGCTTAGCATGTCCAGGCCCTGGGTTTAGTTCCCAGGTCTAAAAAGTAAAAAGCATGGCTCCTAGTAATAACACCAAGGCTGACTTCTGCCCTGCATGTATACTTACACCTCACACACATGTGCACACATATGAACTCATGCACATATACACAAAGTGAACAGTTCCTGAGGAACAACAACTCTGACTCCTGAGGAATGCCCCCCAAGGTTGGCCCCTGGCCTCCACATGCGCGCGCACGCGCGTGCGTGTGTGCACGCACACACACACACACACACACACACACACACACACACACACAGACGTGCATGCGCATACACTCATAGACACACACATGCACACATACACTCACATTAAGATATACTTGAACTTAGGGTGGTGGTACATGCCTATAATCCCAGTACTTAGGAATCTAAGTTAAGAGGATCACAAGTTCAACGACAGTCTGGGTACATATAGAGACTCTCAGAAAACAAAACAAAATCACAAAAGGAAATATCTTTTAAATGTGTAAAACTTGTATTTTCCTATCAAGTCCTGTAACTAACATCCAATGGCCACTTCATAGCCATAAAATTCACGTAACACAAAGAAGCCTACCATACCCCTATAATCAACGGAGTACAAAAGTTTAATGAAACAAGCTTTATGCTTAACTGGGCTCCCTGATGGGAAATTAAAGCAGCAATTGTACATCTGTGTCTCTGTTCCTCTCTTCGTGGTTTAACTGACAGGAAGCAGAGAGCAAGATACAGCATACAAACGTCAAGTACTTCCTGCCTTCTCTGCTGCATCTTACTTTATAAATAGTTCAATTGCCCATGTTTAAATACAGTAAAGTGTGATATCAGAAAGATAAAAAGTGAAAAGACAATAAAAGTATGTCTGTGAGAGCTAAGATTCAGTATGCACACAAAAGAACAATGCTCAAGTCCTGTGACGCATTCCTAGGAATGAATACCAAAGATCAAAACACTGTGGCCAGGCCTGAAGGAGGACTGCTACAGAGCAACAGGAAACCAGGCAATTTAGTAAGACCCTGTCTCAAAGGAAAAATACAAAAAGGACTGGAGCTATTGCTAAATGGTAAGGTACTTGTCTATCATGCAAAAGGCCCTGGGTCAAAGGGGCAGAAAAAAAAAAAAACAAAAAACAAAAAAAACATCATGAATAAAACAACAGAATATGCCTTCAAACTATTTTACCTGTTTCAAGAGTTTGCCTATTTCAACAGTAACATTTACTCTCCTCCCTAACCCTAGCTTTACATATCAAAACAAACAGGGGAGGGAGAGGAAGCTGGATCTCTCTGAATTTGAGGCCAGCCGGATCTACATAAAGCATTCTTGGATTATTATCTGTGCCCCAAACCACCAACAAACTATCTCTAATTTCCCAAGGAACAAGTTAAAAACTTGGTTCCTGTAATTTATTTATATATCTACCATCAACTATCCAAAAGTCAAGCAAAACTATTCTCAGTAAATAAATTCAGCTACTTCAAGCCATTTTAACGTAACTTCCGATTAGTTGAAATGAAAATAGGTGCTCAGTTGTTCATCATGCCTCCCAAACTAATAATCCTTATGAATGATCACAACTCATCACTCAGGCCTCCTGTTCTAGATCAACATGGGTAGGCAAAATGCAGCTATCTTCCCCACTAATATTGGTCAGTTCTTACCCGGCTATTAATAGACTCTACCTCAACTATAATTTTATCAGGCTTTAGAAAGTGCTGGGCAGTAGTGGCACCTGAGAGGCAGAGGCAGGTAGATCTCTATGAGTTTAAGGCCAGCCTGGTCTACAGAGCAAGTTCCAGGACAGCCTCCAAAGCTACAGAGAAACCCTGTCTCAAAAAAAAGTGTTATTCTAGGTCATTGTCTAAAAATGGCATTGTTCATATCACATAACTCCACTGAGAGCACCCTAAGGCTTTTTTCCCTACTAGAATTTAACATACACTTACTATTTAGGTTTAAGTAAGGCACTGTGCTCATAAAGTACAAAATCTTATAGGCTAGCATGAATATACAGTTTCATTTTTACCTAATATTTTCAATGAAAGGCTATTATTGCCTTAATATTAATTCTAATGAATACCTCCAATTTAAACCTGAATATTCAGCTCAGGGTATAACTCAGTAGTGTACCATTCACTTAGCCTATGCAAGGCTGAGAAGTATGGGAGGGAGACAGGAAGAGGGAATGAGAATAGATGGGCTAAAGATATAGCTCAGTGGTAGAATGACTTGCCTCGAATGTTCAAGGCCCTCGGTTTCATTCCCAAGCACTACAAATAAAAAAATAAAATCTGTGTGTGTGTGTGTGTGTGTGCTTTCATGCTCCTGGATGTATACACACACTCTTTCAACACTTTCTAACTAACTTTAAAATAACTTAAATAAACACAATGTATATGGAATTTTTAAGCACCAAACTTAAGTGGTCCCCCGCCCTCCCCGAGACTGGGTTTCACTGTGGCTTTGGAGCCTATCCTGGCACTCACTCTGGAGACCAGGGTAGCCTCGAACTCACAGAGATCTGCCTGCCTCTGCCTCCCCAGTGCTGTGATTAAAGGCGTGCGCCACAACGCCCGGCAGAACTTAAGTGCTTTAAAACATACTAAACTACACTAAGCCTATTTATAATTATTGGGCTTTCATTATAACAGATATTTTAGATGTACAAAGTAACCTACCTTCAAAGATGCCTCTCACAGAAAGTGTTCTGACTTTATGCAGAATATATGTACAAAACATTTCCTATGGCGGCTTTAACAGAAAGATTAAGTGTCTAAATGAATGTTCTCTTTCAAACCTTCTTAAAATACTTCTTTAATTCAAACTGAAACTTTGTTTTTCTTGTGGTACTAAGGATTGAAACAAGCCACCTGCATGCTAGGCAAGCAGTCTACCACAGAGCTGTACCACTGCCTCTTGAGTCTGAAACTCTATATAGCAACTCAAAGTTCTTCCAGTTAACAACACAATAAAGAACTGTAAACTAGGTGTGGTGATTCTTGCCTGTAATCCCAAAACTGGAAGGAATTCAAGGTCAGCCTGGGCTAAATAGGGAGACCCTGTCTCAAAAAAAAAACACAAAAAAACCAGGAATGGTGGTGGTGGTTGAGGGTACTTGCTGCTCTTCCAGAAGACCTGAGTTCAGTTCTCAGCACCCATAATAGGTTCCTTACAACCACCAGTAACCCCAGCTCCCAAGGTATCAGAAACCTCTTTTTTATAAAAAGGAGATGAATTTTAAAAGCAAGGAAAACTTAAAATGTACTGACAACTGATCTTCTAAAAGTTCATTTAAAGGTACATTTCACCTATTGCTATAAAGTACATTAACATGGCTGATACCACTGTAAACTCCTTTTCAATTCAAATGAAAGTCACCGCACAAAAGCCCCTTAGCTCACTGAAGCAGCAGCAGCTTCCTTCTACCTCCAGCTTCCCGTTTCACAAGGCAAAGGGACAGAGGCTCACACCAAATACTTTCACTTTCTTTGAGACGGTTGATTTCTTCATTGGGTGCCCCAAACTACAAAAATACTCCATTGTGAAGCCATGTTTGGCATAAACTGTAATAAAATTACATTTCTGCCACACAGTTTTGTGGATATGCCATCGCCTACTTACCCAATCACTAATTTTTGAACAAGTGGATCATTTCCAGTGTTGTACTATTGTAGTGATTCTCAAAAAGTGATTCTCAGATCCACCCGGGACCTAGAAGCCTTCTCAGCTCTTCATTAGGTCAAAATGATCCTTATTATACAACCTGAGTGTCAGTCACCCCTACCGTCTCACTGCTCTGACATGCACAGTGTTGCTGCAAAAGCAAAGACAGCTAGAGCTTGCCAGGCCTCAGTATGAGTCAAGGCTGAGTAGCCAAACCATCCTACTTATATTTTTACCAACTAGCACTGACAATTTTGTAAAAAATTTATTACTAGAAGTACTTTAATGTCATCAGCAAGAAACAAGAAATATGCTGGTATAGAAAGAGAATGCAAAGATAAGCCTTAGAAAAATTAACCTCATTAAGTTGAATGAAATAAGCAAATCACTACCGAAAAATGTGGTTCTATTTACAATTATTACAAAGTTCAAAGGAATAAAACTATAAAGATTATCATAAAAGTCACACCAGGCAGTGGAGGCACACACCTTTAATCCCAGTACTTAGGAGGCACAGCTAGGCAAATCTTAGAATTAGAGGCCAGTCTAGTCTACAGAGTGAGTTCCAGGACAGCCAAGGCTATACAGAGAAACCCTGTCTCAAACAAACAAACAAACAAAAAACAAACAACAACAACAACAAAAACCTCCTTTTATAGTGTTATAATACAATATTACACTTGGACTCTACTGGACCATGCAGTTTCTCAGTCCAGAAAATAATTACCTGTAGTTACATTTAGATTCTTGGGCAGTGGTGGTGCACGCCTTTAGTCCCAGCACTCGTGAGGCAGAGACAGGTGGATCTCTGTGAATTCGAGACCAGCCTGGTCTACAAGAGCTAGTTCCAGGACAGCCTCCAAAGCCACATAGAAACCCTGTCTTGACAGCCACTTTGGAAATCAGTAAGGGGACTCCTCAAGAAAATGGGAATGAGTCTACCACAAGATCCAGCAATTCCACTCCTAGGCATATACCCAAAAGAAGCACATTCATACAACAAAGATGTTCAACGATGTTCATAGCAGCACTATTTGTAATAGCCAGAAACTGGAAGCAGCCTAGATGCCCCTCAACCGAAGAATGGATGGAGAAAATGTGGTACATTTACACAATGGAGTACTATTCAGCTGAAAAAAAAAAAACAATAGAATCTTGAAATTTGCAGGAAAATGGATGGAACTCGAAGAAACCATTCTGAGCAAGGTAACCCAATCACAAAAAGACAAACATGATATGTACTCACTCATATGTGGATTTCAGACATACAGTAAGGGATTACCACCCTACAATCCACACTGCCAGAGAAACTAGTAAACAAGGAAGACCCTAAAAGAGACAAACTTTGTCCCCTGGAGAAGGGGAAAGGGTCATCATCCCCTGAGCAAATTGAGAACATCGGGGAGGATGTTCATTAGGTAGTGATTTGCTTATTTCATTCAAATTGGAAGATCGGGGAGGAAGCTACGAGAGTGAGAGGGAAGAAAAGGAAGGATGCAGAGGTCATGAGGAAGCAGAAATTTTGAGTCAGGTGTAGATTAGAAGAAAGGACAGATGATAGGTAGGATTTTAGTTGGTGGGTGGTAGAGGAGGAAGGGAGGGAGAAGGGAACTGGGATCGTCATGTAATTCAATCTTGTTTGTAATTCATATATATAAAAAATAAAAAACTAAAAAAAAAGGAAACCTTGTCTTGAAAAACCAAAAAGAAAAAAAGAAAAAACAAAAAGCAAACAAACAACAACAACAAAAAACCTGAAACTTCCCAGGAATAACCAGACGCAAAGCGTCACGTGAGATTGTGTGGACTCCTGTGTAAAGTGTTTGGCTGGAGCTTCCAGGTCCATCTTACAGCCCCTACACAGACTGAGAAGCCCCATTCTTATTTCTCTAAACCCTTCACACTCTGAGAATCTCTGAACAAAGGGAAGGCACCAAGAGTTACATTTAGATTCTTTAAACTATACCATCTAGCTTTGCACAAATACAATCATTAGTTTATAACTAAGCATATAGTATATAGATGATATATCATGTAAAGCTATCTTGCTATCTTGAAAGTTTCTAGCTTACAGAAGATAGGATGATATATCCTAAGAGAAAACAAAGCAAAAACTTTTTTTTTTTAAAGACACTATATGTAGTAGTCCCGACTGCCTGGAAATCACCATGCATCACCACACCTGGCCAAAAACAAAAACAAAAACAAAAAACCATCACTGTGACCCATGTCAGTAATTCCAGCATTTAGGAGGTAGAGAGGCAGGAAGGTCAGAGTTCAAGTTTATTCCCTTCTTTACTACACAGTGAGTTCAAAGCCTGGAACCAGTATCAGCACTTACGTGAGCCATAAATGAGGCAGCTGAACTGCCCTCAGTCAACAGTACTAATTCTCTATGATTCAATTTAAACTTCCCTTCAATCTTATAAAAAAAAGAGCAGTAGGATAACTATCAAGTCAGTCTCCCTGACCCCCCACCCCAAACCTCCCTTTCTGCCATTCCCCGTAAGCCCTACCTTTTAATCATAGTAAGAAAGTGACAGCCAAGCATGGTAGCACATGCCTATAATCCCAGCACATGAAGAACCAAGGCCAAATAGAGTTCAAGACCAGCAAGACCCTATCTCAAAACAAACATGAAAAGAAACTGATATACATGGCCAATGTCTATTTAAATGCAGCACCATCTCAACTTTAAGAAATCAAATTCTTCTATTTAGTAAATATGTTCTTAGTTTGCTTATTTGCCCCTTGATTTTTCTCTTATGGATCACTAGCCTTAAAAAAGAAAAGGCAAAAAACAGGTAAGAAAGTGTCATTGGGTTTTTTATTTTTTTTTTCAGCCCAGACTTGAAGCAAATACAGCCTTTGCTTAGTCAAAGGCCAACCAAACCTGCAATACGCAAACAGAGGTGATGAAGAAGGGCTCACAGCTGAACTGTCGAAACGTCTGGGCTCTCTTACAAGACCACAATACTGAGATCTGCTGACACCAAGACGCTTCCGAGAAACTAAGAAGTAACACTCTTCTTGCCTTCCCTTTCAAATCTACCTGGACGTCAAGCACTCAGAAAGCCAGAGCAATCCTCAGCCAACTAGTTAGAAACTACTTAGGTCAATAATAAATGACAGAGAATTTGATTTCCAAAAGGTCTTCCTAATTATTACATACTCAAATTTTACTTTAAACAAATGTTAGTTTCATGAATGTTTCACAAGTAAAATATTACTGCACAGTGAATGTATACTTGCCAGGCAAATATGACTGTTTTAGTGATAACAAATAATTCAGGGAAAAACTGAACCACATCCTGTTAACAAAAGTTTTTAATTTTTTAATTAAAAAAAAAACATTAAAACTAGTAGTAAGAGGAAGACCAACACTCTCCTATTCTCTACACAAAACTGAGCTAGTACACAATTCCTTTAGAAGTGGCTTCACTTCTAAAGTTGCTATCCAAAGCAAGTTCATGTGATCATCAGGCTTCATTTCTCTCCAATACTGAATCAGTCCAGACAGTCTCCCTCGTCACTGAAAACACGCTTCCCACCGAAATGTCTCTTCACTTTAGAGTGCTCTATGTAGCTTTTACATCTCTCTCTGGTTTTCAAGATGAAATATTTAGTGTAATTCATTAACTTAAAAAAGGGAAACAAAGCATAGAATGGTCTGTGAGCAACACTTATGACTAAATTAACCCAAGATTTCAGACATAATTAAAAACCCTAAGAAAGCCACTGTTCCTGGATTTTTTTTTGAACATCTGAAGCTCATGAGCGATACAGTCTACTGAAGAGTCACTTCTCAGCTAGCCCCACAAAGACAATTAGATTTATTTTAATTAAAACTTGATCTGGTTTACTTTGGGGGATTCTCCTTCATCTAAAGTTAGAGGAGGGGAAATGGCAAACACACTGATAGATCAAGCGCTGTGAGGAAGAGCTAGGACTTTCAGCCTTTGAATGCTTTGTTGCCTGTAGCTGAGTGCAAGCAGGCATGTGACTCACTGCACATATTTATTTGTCAGAGTTAAGAATACGCTCAGCCATGTTCTACCACAGGTAAGAACCACCTCCAAACATTCACTAGCTCAAAAGTAGCCAAGAGCAGACAACAAAATCACAAGTTACCTTTAAACTTTGTCTTCAGGTTTCGGCCTCTGGGCTTGAGACTGAAAAGCAGCCCGGCAAGTTTTGTGCTGTTAAAATGGCTCCTGTAGATTGGGGAAGTGGTGTCTGCTTCAGCTTATGACTCACACATGAAACTAAGTGTTTCTAAGGGAGGCACGCCCATGTTGCTGTGGACCCAATTATTCTGCTAGGTCAAACATGCAAATGCACAGGTAAAAAAGACGGGGGAGAGGCATACGGCAGGAGTCAGACAAGAGCCAAGGAGCAAAATCTACCTAGTTTAAACTGTCACTTGGTAACTGCTGTATCTTAAAATTAATAGTATAAAATAGAATGTCAAGCTACAAGAAAGGTAATGTAACACATCAAATAAATACAACTACTATAAAAGGGAAAAGGTGAAAGAGGATGAAGAGAGAACGAACTGTGTCTCTTACCACAGCAATTGAAAAGGTGCGTCTAACCTAGCTACTCATTAACTCTCATATGAAGGGATATATGGCTATGTAATCTGGAAAAGCTAGCAAACTGTAATACCAGATGCAGACTTGTAGGTTCTCCAAACAGATAAAATTCACTAGACAATCCAAAGTTCAGTGGAAAAATAAGTGCCAATTAATGTGACTAAAATAACTTTTAAAAATTCATGTTAGAAAGTCCAACATAGCAAAACGACTTTAAGCAGACCCGAAAGGTTGATGAAATACTTATTAAAAGTTCACAACTCTATTGTTTCCATGAGAGAGCCATGGCTTTACCTGTGGAATTAAACTTTCTGCACTCTAAGTACCAGGCAGGCACCCTTCTCCTACTGTGCACTGTCCCCAGGCTAATCCAATGAGCAAACGGCTAAAGCTACGTCCTCCAGGTCACCAGGTCACCATCTGACAAGATACTCAAGCCACCAAAACATTACCACAACTATTTACCCTGGCCCCTCATCGAGCATATCTTAATTTATTGGAAGAAATTAGTTAATTAACATGGCCTGTTTATTTCACTGAAGAATTTCTTTTTTCTTAAAATACTCTCTAGGACTTAATAAATTAATTTTTAATTATGCAAAAGAAAAGAATAAATCAATTTAAACTGCCAAATGTCCTACTTAGCTCACTTAATTCAGAATGAATATTCAGAACCCATTCACCAAGGAACAAGGTTTTCTGACAGTCAATGGAAGTCTACTGTTCACTGGAAAGCCCCCAACTCATTTCCACAGCTGAAATAGTTTGGGTAATATCCATGTAAACGTAATCTGATTTTTAAAAGGTAATTAGGAATAAAAATTATAAAAATTAAAAATATAAGGATGATATCAAAATAAATAAATGGCAACACTGATTTTTTTAACTGACAAAAAATTTACAAAAAAAAAAAAAAAAAAAACTCACACATCTTAGAAAAGAGGGCTGGGAAATGGCTTGCTTGCCTTATGAGCCCAAGAACTTGACTTTGATGCCCATCACCCAGGTGAAAATCTAGGCCTTGGGTTGGGATGTAGCTCTGTAGACAAGTGCTTGCCTAGCATGAATAACGATTTGGAGCTCAATGCCTAGCAAAAGAGGGGAGACAGGAAGACCTCTGGAGCTCACTGGCCAGCTAGTCTAGCCTAATCTACCCTGTCTCAAAAACAAAATTGGTGGCTCCTGAGGAAAAACATCCTGACTTTTGCCCTTCCCACGCAGGTGAGCACACATGGGAACATAGAAAGGGCTTGTAAGAGAGTTCAGTGGCACATGCCTGTAATTCTAGTTACTTAGGCTGAGGCAGGGCAATGCAAGGCAGAATCAAGTCCAGGCTACATACACAGCAAGTTCAAGATCAACCTTAGTTACATAGCAAAACCCATTCTTTAAAGACAAAACAACAACAAAAAAGCAAGACTGAGAGTATGGCTCAGTGGTAGAATACCTGCCAAATACATACAATGCCCAATCCACAACACTGAAAAACACAATTCCTTAGGGCTAAGGTACACCTCTAATACAGCAAATCACATACCAAGCATGTGTGAAACATGGGGTTCACAATACACACACACTAGGGTTTGATGCCATAGCCATCCCGGGAGGTCAATAAATTAAGCATACATATCCCAGAGGTACATTATAATATACTGTTCTGGGGTTAGGACTGGTATGTTTTCAAAATAGTGAAAATCGGGCACAGCAATATGTGCCTATAATCCCCAACTCAGCTAGTTAGCATGTTTAAGACCAGCATAAGCTATATTAGACCCTGTACTGGCACTAAAACTCAGGTCTTCATGTTTACACAATATGTATTTTACTAACTAAGCATTTCCCAAATGTGCAACTACTACTTTTATACATTGTTGGTAGGTAGGGAAAATGATATAGCTACTTTAAAAGACACTGGCAGTTTCATAATAAGTTAAACATATATGTATCATATGATCCAGCAATTAATTCCTACAGACAGAGCTGCTCAGTTTTTGAGTCAGGATTACACTCCAGGCAAGCAGACTTAAAATTCTGTAGAACTCACTATGTATGTAGCCCAGGCTAATCACAAACATGTGGCATTCCTCCTGCCTCAGCTAATTTTTTTTTAAATATTTATATTATTTTATTCAAGTAAGCAGTTTGCCTGCATGTATGTCTACACACCATGTGTGTGCCTGGTGCCTAAGATGGTCAGAAGAGGACATTGGATCCCCTGGATATATAGTTACAGATGGTTGTTAGCTACCATGTAGGTGCTGGAAATCAAACCTGGGTCCTCTGCAATAGCAAGGAATGCTCTTAACAACTAAGTCCACTACTCCCTGCCCTTAGTTCTTTTTGAGACAAGAACTCACCATGTCTGGGAACTCATTATGTAGACCATGAGGTCCTCCTGTCTGTTTCTGACCACTGAAATCATTTTTATCTAACAGTGAGATCTACCTCAAATAGCAATTTCATTTAAAGGGGTTATGGATATAGCTCAATAGTAGATTGCTTTCCTGGCATGCCTCTGTGAGGCCCGGGTTCAAATTGCTAGCAACACAGGAAAAAAAAATATATATATATAGTATGTATGTATGTATGTATGTATGTATGTGTATACCCACACCCTAGCTGTCCTTTCTCTACCACCAACTATAGTCTTGCTGGAAAACAACTCTACCAACGATAATGACCTTGGTCCATGAAGGGGAAAGAGAGGAAGATGGGGAGGGAAGGTACAACTCTGATTGCAAGAAGCAAAAGGCCAGGCTACCTAATGCTCAGCTGTAATCCCAATCCTGGAGGCTGAGGCAGGAGAATTTCAAGTTATAGATAGCTAACAGAAAGCTTTAGGTAATACTAATGCTGACTGTCAACTTGACTAGCATGCAGTACCTCAGGGGTTAGTGAAATAACTTGGCTTTCCAGAAACAGATCCGAGGATCCTGGTGTAATCAATGGAGCTCTCTCTTTGTGTATTCACAATATGGTGGCATTAGTAAAAGGTGGTAAAATGTAGGAGGAGGCGGGGCTTAGGTGGAGGAAATAGGTCACTATCTGTGCTATCCTTGAGGCCTATTTCAGCTGGCTTCTTTCTGTATTCCCCCCTTCTCTACTTCTTGTTTGCCAAGAAGCCAAGAACAGCCTCCACCCAACACTCCTGCTGTCATGGTTTGCCCAGGCGCATGGAGCCGAGCAACCATGAACTGAATCTTCTGAAATCATGGGCCAAAATAAACCTTTCCTTCCTTCAGTTGTTTATGGCAAGTATTTAGATACAATGAACCAATTACCCCATCTATTTAAAAAAAAAAAAAAAGCCACATTGCTTATCATGGTATTTAAGGCTTTTAACATGTGAATTCAATTTTTCTTTTCCAGTCCCAATTCCCCACTCCACCTCTCTGTCCATGTATTTCCTTCTCTTTTCCCACATACATACATACATACATACATACATACATACATACATACATACCAAACACACACATAAGCATGCAAGTTCACATGCACGGTCCAGACTTACTAAAACCTTCAGGAATTTTGGGAACTGTTCTTACCCACTCCTATTTTTTCACCCTCCTCACCACTGCTTCCTGGCATTGGCCTCCACAATCCCACCACCCAGCCTGCCTCCTACATACACGCAACTCTCATTTCAAATGCCTCCTCTGCATTAAGGATCCTCTCAACAAGCCTACTTAGAGTTACTGAAACACTTATCACTGTAAACCTGAACATCTTAGAGATCCTCTGTCCAGTCCAGTAGCTTTTCAATGGTTTACCACAAGAGCCTTCAGGAAAATACATTTAAGGATGCTGTTTTAAAAAAAAACCTCAAACACTGACCCATTTCAAAAATAAGAAATGGAGTTGGGCATTGGTGGTACAAGCCTTTAATCTCAGCACTTGGAAGGCAGAGTCAGGCGGATCGCTGTGAAGCCAGCCTGGTCTACAGAGCAAGTTCCAGGACAGCCTAGGATTATTACACAGAGAAACCCTATCTTGGAAAAGAGAAGAGACGAAAGGGGGGGGAGGAGAGGGAGGGAGGGAGGGAGGGAGGGAGGGAGGGAGGAAGGAAGGAAGGAAGGAAGGAAGGAAGGAAGGAAGGAAGGAAGGAAAAAGAAAAGGATGCAAGCCGGGCGTTGGTGGCACACACCTTTAATCCCAGCACTCGGGAGGCAGAGGAGGCGGATCTCTGTGAGTTCGAGACCAGCCTGGTCTACAAGAGCTAGTTCCAAGACAGCTTCCAAAGCCACAGAGAAACCCTATCTTGGAAAGAAAGAAAAGAAAAGGATGCCAGGCATGGTGATGCATATCAGTAATCCCAACACAAAGAAGACACAGGTAAGATTGCCAAATTCAAGGCCAACCAAGTACACAGTGAGTTCCAGGCCAGCAAGGGGTCAGAGACTCTTATCTCAATTTTAAAGGGAGTCTCCACATAGAAACTGCTTTCTTTAGGGCCTGCCTGAAAGGGATCTTGAGAAACAATAATCATTATTGTAAACTTAACCAAGTGGTGATTCCAACGGCAGCTGCCATCCAGATGTAGTTTCACTGCTTAATCAAATTAATATTCCTGGCACCTGAATAGGAGCTACTAATTTGGCAAACACCTTATTCTCCATGCCTATCCATAAAATGAACCAGAAAGTTTACTTTAGCTGGCAAAGCCAGTAGTGCACATTCACCATCCTGCTTGAGATACATCAACCTTCCAGCCACATGCCACAACAAGCTGGGGTATTTGATGAAGAACAAGCGAATACAGAGCAAGCAGCAGAGGGTACATATTAATGCCAGTTACTAGGCTAGGACATGACCAGTTACAGAAACTCCCTATTCTGTTAAGAGTATATTTGTACAATATACACAAAGCAAGTATCTTTCCTCTTAGTTCTTCATCGTGTAACATAAGATGTACAGACTTTATGTCAGTACTGAAGTATTGCTAATTTTCTATTATAATTTAAGTTAGAGACTACCAGAAAAGCAAAGACAAAAAGTAGTACATTTTTGAGGATCATTAGCATATATTCTAGGAGCACATTCATGACATAAAGTGACAGATAATATAATGATACTCTTGGGACACCCCATCATTTACAAAGGAGGCTGAGAAGAACAGAGAAATGGGAGAGGAAAACAAGGCCTACGCTCTTAGCTTGGAGTCCAATAAAAGTGTTCCAAGAAGAGGGAGCCAACACACCAAATGCTGGTCACAGACCAAGGAAGATGAGGTCTGAAGAAAAATGACAACTGGTCTTAGCAACATAGTCATCACTATTAATTTTGAAAACATGGGAGGGGGTGGAGTGATTAAGATTAAGCGTTTACCTGCTGGTGGTGGCACATGCCTTTAACCCCAGCACTTGGGAAGCAGAGGCAGGTGGATCTCTGTGAGTTGGAGAGTCTACAGAGAGAGTTCCAGGACAGACTCCAAAGCTACACAGAGAAACCTTGTCTCAAAAAACAAAAACAAAACAAACAAACAAACAAAACCCTCATATACATAAAATAAAATGGTTTTTTTTTTAAAGAAAGGTTGTATGTGTAATAGTCTATTTTATAGGTGTTTTCTCCAGACTGAAATATTCCCTCCTTGAGATAGAAGGGAGCTCATAAAACTCCTAAGAAGCTCACAAAGCATAGGAAGACTGTAAACATTGGAAGCCCCCAAGTCCCAGTAGCTACCTGAAATCAGTGTGTATAAACTGCTGAGGAGGAGGAGATCCTTCCATGGTATGGCTGCCTAAGGGTCCTGACTCAACACTTACAGGGCAGGTGCTTTCTCAGTGTTTCAGCTGCTAGAGACCCACCCATGATCCTGTAACCCCAATAAACTCACTGGCTCAAGAGCCAAAGGTGGGTGACACTGTTTCTTTGTTCTATCTTTGTCCTCTCTAGCCAGGATAAGCAGAAACAAAGTACCTAGGAAAAATCACACAACCATGTTCTAAAATGAAACAGCCTGATTAGAGAAATTTCAGAAGAGAGAGAGGTGAGATTAAAGATAAGTTTTGGGGGTTGGAAAGATGGCTCAGCAGGACAGAGCATTTGAGGCTCTTGCAGAGGGCCCAGATTTGATTCTCGGTACCCAAGTGGCCACTCACAACTATCCCAACTCTAGTTCCAAGGGCTCTTCTGACCTCTGTAGACATCAGGAAACCCGAAGCACACTTACACATATGCAAGCAAAACATTTGTACACAAAAACAACAAAATTAATTACTTTTTAGAAAGCTGTTTATTTTGTTATGATTATAATCATGGGAAGATTTTCTACTTAAAGAGTTGGGGAGAAGGGAGTCAAAGGGTCTAGTGTTTAGCAAAACCATCTTTCTACTGCCAAAAACACTCCACAGTGCTTGCAGTAATTTTATACAGGTTTCTGCTTTACAAATAGTAAGCACCTGAAGATAGGCATTTTATTATGTGTCTTATACAAGTGTGTGTGTGTGTGTGTGTGTGTGTGTGTGTGTGTGTGTGTGTGTGTGTTTGTAGACAGTTTACTTCATACTACTATAGGATTTGAAGAGTTACTAATTTATTTTTGAGGCAGCCTCACAAGTGCTATCAACCTTTATTTTTTTATATGTATTTATTTGAGTGTGGATATGCAGGTCCCACAAAGCATATGTGGAGGTCAGAGGGCAACTTATAGAGATCAGTTCTCTTCTTCGGTGTTTGGGGGTTCAAACTGAAGTCCTTGGGCTTTACCTGCTGATTCATCTCTCTGGGTCCTTCATCTTTATTTTTTGAGATAGTCTCCCACTAAACCTGAAGATAAAATTAATTCATCTAGGCTTGTTGGCCAAAGAGCTTCAGAGTTGTGTCTCCTTCCCTGCAACCTTCTTTAAAGATTGGAATTACAAACACATGCCACCATGCCCTGCTTTTTATGTGGGTTCTGGGGATCCAAACACAGGTCCTTAGGCTTTACCAAGTGAGCCTTTTCCCTGGGCCCTTTGTTTTCCTTTTGATTTTTTGCAATACTAGGAATTGAACCTAGGATCTTGTGCATGCTAAGTAAACCCTCTACCAGTGAGCTAAATCCCAGCCCCATTTTCTGTTTTGACTGAATACTGGAACAGCATAGAGACCTGGCAAATTTTGAGATTCATTTCAGTTCTGACATTTGATTCTATAGCCTTTCTAAATTCTCAGAGTGGTGTTTGCAGAATGAAAACAAAAATCATATTAAGGACATGTGTAAAAATGTCTCAGGACCTGTAAGATGATGACCCAGGTTCAGTCCCTGGGCCCCATAAAGTTAAGGAAGAAACAACTGCCCAAGTTGCCCTGATAGCCACACAAATCCTGTGACACACTTATGAGTGCCATGAATATGTACTCTTCTTAAGTTTGTTTTTTTTTTTTTTTTTAACAATGTTCTATTATGTGTGCATGTGTGTGTATAGGAGATTTGAACTCAGTTCCTCATGATTTTATAGCAAGTGCTTTTAAACTACTGAGCCAGTTCCCCAGCCCTTTCTTTGCCAAGTTTTGATAGCTGTCAGGAAGATAATACTCGTCGTCAGTAATGTGAATTTTATAAAATCTTCAAAGTGCAATTATGCCAACTATACTTTCTTTACTAATAAATATTTAGATTTGTTTTACTTTTATGTATATGAGTGTTTCATCTACACATGTGTACCTGGCATCCACAGAGGTCAGAAGAGGGTGTTGTATCTCCTGGAACCAGAGTTACCGTCAGTTAGGGGTGAACTGTCATGTCAGTGCCTTTTTCATTTAGGCCTCAATCCCAGAAGCCTTGGGTCCTTAAGACCAAAACCCAGAGACGTAAAAATAAGCGCCTTCAATTCTTATCTTTGTTAATTGATAAAAAGAAAACTAGGGAAAATCTTAGTCTGCTTTCTTTTCTTCTTAAGAAAGAACACAGGCTTATTTAGCACATTACAATAGCAGTAAGGAAGAGCACATGGTAGGCTACCTTTTGGGAAGATGGCTTGGTAGGTAAGTACTTACCATGCAAGCCTGAGGACATAGCTCAGATCCTTAGCACAAACATAAAAGAGGCTGGGCCTCACACCTATCGCCCCAGCCCAGCAAGAAAGAGATAGGAGAACCCCTGGGGCTTCCTGACCAGCCAGTCTAGCCTAAAATACATGAGAAACCTTGCCTCGGGGGAATAAAGGAGAAAGGGACAGAGAACACATGACTTCTCTGGTCTCCACACCCGAGGGCATAGCACACACACAGAGAAAATTAACTTTTCTTATTTCCCAACACAAAGGAATTAAGAAACAACTGTTTGCCCAGTAGCCTAATGGTTAAGAGCATCAACTTCAGAGCAGATGAGACAGTGTAAGTCCCAACTCTACTATCTAGGCCTACTTAAACTCTAAACCTCTGTCTTAACTTCTCTAAAAGGGGCAGAGACCTTGCCTATTTCACAAAACAGATCCACTTAGATTCACTTAGATCCTTTATGATAGAGCCAAGAGACACATGTTCTCAAATGCTTAACAAAAAAAGAAAGATAAAACAATTGTATAATCCACCTCAGCAACAAAAAGGAATTATCATTAAACACAACATAGATGATACTCAAAAGCATTGTACCCAAAGAAAACAGTATTAAAAGACTATATACAGTATGATTCCATGTAAATGACATTTCTTGAAGAGAAATTACATCAATTAAAAAAAAACACAATAGATCAGTCATTGCTAGTGGTGTAGACTGAGTAGTGTAACCACACAGCATACAGAGCCATGGTGCAGTCATATATGATGGCTTAACCCACACTGATTAAACATTATCTGAAAGGGGTAGAGAAAAATCTACTAGAATTTACATACGTTAGCCCAGGCTCATTTCTAAGATATATGCCAACAACTTTCAAAATTCCATCAATATCTGATTTCTCAATTCAAGAAGAATGTGTATTTAAGGAATTTCTCATAAATTCTATGATCTATTAAATTGATTCCTACTAAATACAGAACAAGTGCCAGGTGTTGTGATGTACACTTTAATCCCAGCAGAGGCAACATATCTTTGTGAGTCCCAGGTCGGCCTGGTCTACACAGTGAGTTCTAGACCTACACAATGACATTTAGGTCCAGATGCAGATGTCTCAAAAGCAAACAAACAAACCAAATTAAAAAGCAAAGGAAAAAGAAACACCCTTAAGAGGGCTATAGACGAAACATAGTGATAGAACCTTGTCCAGAAATGTGAGGTCCTGAGTTGGTTCTTCAAATTCAAAAGCAACTAACAAAACAACAACAAAAAACACTTGTTAGGGCTGGAGAGGTGGCTCAGCAGTTAAGAGCACTGGCTGCTCTTCTAGGGGGCCCAGGTTCAAATCCCAGCACCCACATGGAAGCTCATGACTGTCTCTTAACTCCAGTTCCAGGGGATCCAGGCATACACACAAGCAAAATATTCAATATACATAAAATAATAAAATAAAAATAATTTTAAGAAAACTACTTGTGGACTGGAGAGATGGCTCGGAGGTTAAGAGCACCAACTGCTCTTCTAGAGGTCCTGAGTTCAATTCCCAGCAACCACATGGTGGCTCACAACCATCCATTATGAGATCTGGTGCCCTCTTCTGGTGTGCAGATACACACGGAAGCAGAATATTGTATACATAACAAATAAATAAATAAATAAATAAATAAATAAATAAATAAATAAATAAAACCTTTAAAAAAAGAAAAGAAAGAAAACTACTTGTTTGCTTCCTAAAGAAATCCCAGTACACATTCCCATCTTGATTCTGATCTCTCTCTTGCAACTTCATCCTTAGCCACCAGCTGAGACCACATCAGGTTTGTCACCCTCCTTTCTTTAACCATTCTCACTCAATAAATCTGTGAGATTTTCTCTCCTGGCAGTGTCATTAAAATTTCATTGCTTCCCTTCTCACGATCCCACTACGTCCTGCAAAGGACGTAACAAATGCTTGGATCATCATTCATGCATCCGTTCATACACTGCAGCACTACAAAGCCCTTGGAGACTGACTGTGTGGTGTTCTTTTCAAATAAGGTCCCACTGTTGCCCAGGCCAGTCTCCAGCTCACTAGTTAGTGAAGTTAATGAACAATTCCGTCTCCTGGCCCCTCCTCTTACAAATGTAGTAGTTTTCCTTCAGAGCTCTTGCTGCCGACTTTGCTGAAACACCCGAAGAACACTGTATTTTACGTCAATTGTGTTCATGCCTTGCTGGTCATTTCTTTTAGTCCAATAGTATTTCTGCATCGGAATAGTTGCTTAATACATATTTGCTAAGTGATTCAGAAGTTGATCTAAATATTGGCTCAACAGTGAACTTTTTCTTTTCTACCTGATACAAACTAGTCTCAGGTAATTTCTACTTAAGTTGAAATTAGCACAAGCCTCTTCTCACTTTGCTGACTTAGTCTACACTGAATGCACAGGTTACTTAGGCTGGGTTTGGTAGCACTATATGGGGAACAAATTCCAAGCCATAAAGTTCTGTATTAGTTGGGGTTTTGTTTGTTTTTGTTTTTGTTTTGTTTTTTTGGTTTTTCGAGACAAGGTTTCTCTGTGTAGCTTTTGGAGCCTATCCTGGCACTCACTCTGGAGATTAGGCTGGCCTGTTTTTGTTGTTTTAAAGAACAGCTTTCTAGATTAGAGTATTTATATTTTAATATCCCTCCATTTCATTACATTTCAAATAACATTATAAAATTTGAGAGAAAAAGAGACGAGAGAGGCAGAGAAAAGAAAAAGAAGAAAAGTTCCAGACTAGGACAGAGTACCCAAAAGTAGCCAATCTATTTTTTTGTCCTCATGGTCTTTTCAAGCCTATACTGACACAGCCCCCACAAATACATGTTCCTAATGAGAAGTAGGGTGGTAAAAGTTCCAAGCAAATGAATAGTTGGTCTGAGGAGATGGCTCAGTGACAAAATACCTATGGTACAGGGGACTCAGTTCAAATTCCCAGCACCAACGGAAAAAGCCAGGCATACAGTGCACATCTATAACTCGAGCCTTGGGATGTGGCAGGCAGAGTCATGGCCTCGGTTAGAGTTGTGGTGACCAGCTTTTGGTGTCAAGTTCTCTTGCCTACAATCTCCATGGAAACAAGCCTCAGGGGTGGCTCTAGAAGAGTTCCTTGAGTACAATAATTGAAGTGAGGAAACACAACTGAGAGTGGCAGGCTTCCCTAGGTAGGGGATTTTGAACTGGACAATAGTAGAAACAAGAGTAGCAAGCTCATCAGTAGCATCATGCATGATTTTATTGTTCTCTGCCCAAAACTGTGGATGCCTCAAGTCTCTGCTGCCTTGACATCTATGAAGACCTATGCTGTAGCTCGAATGAGAATTTCTTCCATAGGTTCATTTTGAATACTTGGCTCCTGTTTGTAGTGTGGTTGAGGAGGTTTAAGCCTTGTTGAGAAACAGTATGCCACTGGAGGTGGGCTCTGGGAGTTAAACAACTCAGGTCATTTCTAGTTTGTGTTCTCTGCTTCATGCTTATAGTAGAGGATGCAAGCTTCAGCATTCTGCTCCAACCATCATGTCTGGACTAGCGGCCATGTTCTGCTCTGCTGTCATGGACTTGCCCTCTGGAACAGTAAGCCAAAATAAACTTTCTTCCTTAAGTTGCCTTGGTCATGGTGTTTCATCACAATAATAGAAAAGTACCTAATACAAACTGGATCCTGAGTCTGTTAACCAAATAAATGTTTTTCAGTAAGGTGCTTTTGTCAGGGCATTTTATCATAGCAACAGGAAACAAAACTAAGACAACAGCCAAAATGGGAAGCTCCAGGATCAATGAGAGACACTGTCTCAAAAAAATAAAGGTACAATTACAACGACCAGCATGGCATAAGTCTAAGGATACAATAGTGGTAACCAACAACTCTCTAACTGGGCTTAAGGCCTACTCAACAAGAAGAAAATCATTCTCAGTGCCAGAAACTTAGCCAACTACCCAGGGCTAGTAAGATCATGGATCCTGTAGGACCTATAACCACCATTTTACTAAGCCAGCATAATTTCTCACTGCATTCTATATAGTAATCTTTATACCTACAGACAAGCGCTGTCCTTACCCATCATCAAGGAAACGTCTCTATGCAACGGACAAAGACTATTACAGAAAACCACAACCAATCAAGATACAAGAGAACAGTGATCATGTAGTACCCTGGCCTAACGGACACACCTGCAGTACAATTCCTGCATCTAAGGCTCAAGGAACATGGTGGAAGTAGGGCAGAAGGACTGTAAAAGTCAGAAAAACAGGAAGTTTTCTGTGAGGTTGGTCTCCTAGAAATGTTAAGAAAGCTGCACCCATGAAGTCTCAACAACACTGTTTCCCTAACAAGAACACGACTGATAGGCATGCTCTTGTGGAAGGGGAAATTCTCACAGGACCCCAATCCTAGAAAAAGAACTACAGACAACCAAGGCATACTGAGAATGGAATAAACAGTTTTCCACAGGGAAGAGCCCCTCCCCCAATTGGTTAACCACTTCCAAGTGGTCAGCCCTGAAATCATATACATACAAGCAACATTATATGGATTGAACACACTGCATTCATATATTAATCAGAGACAGAGACAGAGTGTATGTGCAATTGAAGGAAAAGAAGCCATAAATTTTAGAGAAAGAAAAGTGGTACATGGGAGAGGCTGGGGGAGGAAAAGGAACTGGGAAATGCTGTAATTACTGACCTCTGGCCTCCACATGGGCACACGCACTCACACACTTGCAAATATGCATATACACACAAATAACATATTTATTTGAAATAAGGGGTTTTGTTTTTGTTTTAGCTCTTGTAGACCAGGCTGGTCTCAAACTCACAGAGATCCGCCTGCCTCTGCCTCCCGAGTGCTGGGATTAAAGGCATGCGCCACCAACGCCTGGCTTAAAATAAGATGTTTAACCTAGGCTTTACTTACTGATGTTTTATAATGCTGTCTATATGAACAATGAAGCCTTCCTCGATCTTAAATTTTACTACAATAACAAAGGGGCATTAGCTGTAGCTAAACTGTACTGCTCTTTTCCATACTTAAACCAAATCATTGGCACAAAGACACTTTAAAACATAAAAGTAACCAGGTGCAAACACCTGTAATCCCAGCACTGGGGAGGTAGAAAGACTGCAAATTTGAGGCCTGCATGGAGATACCCTATCTTAATCAATTTTAAAGGCATTTTAGATGTAATTACTTTAGGGAAATAGCCTTGGGAACATGCCAAGTCTTCCATTTTTTTTATTTTATTCTACCATACCACAGTCCATAAAGTCATTCTTTCCTCTGAGCCTTTATATGTTATCCTCTCTGTCTGGGAAGTCTGTAGACCCGGCTGGCCTCAAACATGCAGAGACCTGCCAGCCTCTGCTGGGATTACAGGCATGCTCCACCACCACCTGGTGAAAACTAGCTTTTTATTGTTTCCCATGAGAGGTACAGAGGAATCTGGGGCACTGACAGCAAATTCAAATACTGTGGTGGTTTGAATAAGAACAACCCCAGGTGCGCATGCTTAGTCATCGAGGAGGGGCAGTGCTGGGAGATGTGGCTTTGTTGGAGGAAGTGTGTCACTGGGAGTGGGCTTTGGGGTTCCAAAAGCTCAAGCCAGGCCCAGCGTCTCTCTCTCATCTGCTCTAGACGTAGAACTCTCTGCTCCTTCTCCAGCACCATGTCTGCGTCTGTGCCACCATGCTCCCCACCATGATGACAATGGACTACATCTCTGAAACTGTAAGCCAGCCCCTTTCTGAGAGTGCCAAGGTCATGGTGTCTCTTCACAATAGAACACTGTCTAAAGACAAACACCAAGGTGAAGACTTAGTATAAACAGAGGTGATAACAAGAGTAAAGGAAGACGAACGACAGGTCAGGATCCTATCTATCTGCAGGAAGCCATGCTACCCTCCTAACCGAGTGCTTCTTTACCCCAGGCAGGACACATGGAAACGCTATTGTTGCATGGGAGGTCCATTAGTTTCAGAACATCTAAGATTTGGCTCTGTTTCAGCAACAACTTTGGGTTTTTTGTTTTAGTTTTTTTATAAATTTTTATTTAAATTAGAAATAATTTTATTTTACATATCAATTCCAGTTCCCTTTCCCTCCCATCCTCTCGTGCTCCCTAGAGACCCTCCCATTTCCACCCTCCATCCACTCCCTAGGGAGAGTGAGGCCTTCCAGGGGAGATCATCAAAGTCTGTCCTGTCATTTGGAGCAGGGCCTAGGCCCTCTCCCATGTATCTAGGCTGAGACAGAATCCCTCTATGGGAAATGGACTCCCAAAGTCCATTCCTGCACTAGGGATAAATACTGGTTCCACAGCAAAGAGGCCCCAAAGACTTCCCAGGCCTCCTAACTGACACCTATGTTCAGGGGGTCTGGTTCAGTCCTATGCTGGTTCCCCAGCTGTCAGACTGGGGTCCATGAGCTCCTACTTGTTCAGGTCAGTGGTTTCTATGGGTTTCCCCAGCATGGTCTTGACCCCTTTGCTCATTACTCCTCCTGCAACTGGATTCCAGGAGTTTGGCACAGTACAGCAACAACTTTGAACATCATCGAATTCCTCTTCTCTAGAATGTTCCTAGAAGGATCTCTGAGTTACTCACAGTTTGGGAGAGTATTTGTCATTATCTCCTTTGGAATAGCTTGGGATGTCCTTAACCAAGGCAGTGACAAGGCTCTCATATTTCCCAGGTTGTATACTGGGGTATGAGGCTGAGGAACTTTCTATCACATGGTCCAATTACCAATGCCTTAAGCTCTGCTTCCTTAATCTCATCTCAAAAAGACAGTCAGGGTAATGCATATAAAAGGTAAGTCAGATCATACCACTCCCGGGCTTCAAAATCGTTCTATAGTTCCTCCTTTCACATAAAATTAAAGTCCTTTTTAGTTGCTGACCAAGACTGAAAGATCTTACTTACCCCAACATGCCTCTGTGATGTGATCTTAGTACTCCCTGCCTGTTTCCTGACCTCTCCTTGCTGTGTCATGAACACACCAGGCATTCTTCTGCCTTGTCTTTGAACGAGCTGTTCTCACTGCCTAGGGAGTTTTTCTGCTAGATGTTCACAGTTAAGTCTTTCACTTCCTGTTATAAATCAGTGAGGTGGCAGCTTTGTTCATTTTTCTCTGTACACAACATGACTTTGCCTGTCTTCTAATCAAGAAATAGAATCGTAAGCAGGGTATGGCAGCTCAGACTTACAACTCCAACACTGGGGAGGCTGAGGTAATAACACTGTCTCAAGTTCAAGGTCAACTTGGGTGGCAGTCCAAGCGTCCATCTCCAAAATAAGGACAAAAAAGATGGACCCAACCTCACCATGAGTGACATAGATCAGCCTAGTGACTGCCCTGGCCATAGTTAACAAGGAGAAGCTCCAAGTCAGTTATGTTCGAGTGTCCCCTGCCTCTCTCTCTACCGCTCTCTTCATCTCTCCCTTCTACCCTCTCCTCTTCACCTCCTCCTCCTTCCTTTCATTCACTCCCTACTCCCATTTTCTTGAGACAGTGTATCTCTATGTGGCCTTGGCTGTCCTGGAACTCCTTATGTAGACCAGGATGGTCAACTACAAGTCAGCAACAGGATACTTTCAGTCAGATCTTGATCTGTATTTGTTATTCACTACCTAAGTATATACTCTGTACCAGGTTCTATTTCACTGATTTAAAAGACATCAAGTTACCTGTCGACTATGCTGAACAATTCAGGCATGGTCCCTTGTCCATATAGGAAGAAAATCAACACAGTAACCCAGAAAGTGACCAAGAGTGTCTACTTTTGAGTTAGTGACAGCCTCTGTGGAAAGATGACTGCTGACCTGAGTAACGATGAGCCATTCTGATACAGGGGCTGAGAAGGGGGGAATTAACAGAGAGATTACAGTAGTCCAAAGGCAATGGGATCCGTGGAAGCTACTCAGGATTCAGGGAAGTGAGGAAAGTAAAAAAGCAACTCAGAGAAGTGCCCAATGGAACACACACCACCCAGGGAAAGGGTCAAGCTAGTGTCACCTCTTCGTGTGTGTGTGTGTGGGGGGGGGCATAAGACAGGGTTTTCTGAATTCCAGGCTGGCCTTGAAAGCTGAGCATGGTGGCACCCAGTGTAAGCTCTGCACTTTTGGGGTGCAAGTAGTAGGATCTTGAGTTCAAGGTCATCTTCAGCTACATAGAGAGTACAACGTATATCACTTCCTAACCATTTGTTAGACAAAATTCTAAAGTTTTCTTCCCAAAATCCTTGACCTACAAGTCTCATTTAATCCCCATGACTGAGCTATTAAAATCATCCGAAGAGGCTGGTGAGATGGCTCAGTGGATAAAAGAACTTGCCACCAGTCTGTTGACCTGAGTTCCATCCCTGGGACCCATATGGCAGAAGAGAAAACTGACTCCTACAATTGTCCTCTGACCTCTGCGAATGTGCCATGGCACTTGTACTCATCCCACACACAGAGAAATAAGTAAATAAATGGAATGAATTACTTTTAAGAAATACTCCAGATGCCTGCAGAGCAGAGCAGTCATGGGGCAACAATTCTCCAGACCAGTCTACACACCAAAAAGCACGGGAATCATCTGCAAACTCTCCTGAGTCTCACACCTAAAGACTCAAAAGTAGATCTCAGACTCCCCCAGATGCCCAGAAGTTACTCTAAACAGACCTTTATACCTCAACAAGGCCTGGTGGTGCCTGTTACACACTGTCCTGGAACACCATAATTACACTGTCGGCGTGATTTTACCACAGTGGGACATCCCCATCTGGACTCGCAGATCCTGATCAAGGAATCAGAAGCCATACATTTTTCAAGTATTTCATGGTCTGGATATAGAAGGTATTTTTCAAATCCATTTTTCTTTTTTAAAAAAGGATCCCTGGTGACGGGTACCTTCAACTCCTACTGCCACCCTCTCTCAAACCCCGTTTCACACCATACTTCTTGGAAGATCTGTCTGTATCTAAGCACACTATTTCCCATTTGTTCTTCAACTGGACCTAATCCACCTGAATCCCACTCCTACTGTGACACTAAATCCGTTCTAACTAAAAGCAATAGCCTCCCAGAGCTAACAGCAGCCAGCACTTTGAGACCTCTCTTGTGTTACTAAAACAGTGATCTAGATTCTCTCTCAGTTTTTCTTGCCAGGTCTCAACACTCAATGCTGAAGGGCTGAGCATCTTTGGTCTAAGTATTCTCACTCATTCCAGACTCTTCCCTGGGCAAATCTATCCATTTCTAGGGCTTCAAACCGGTATGTCATAAACGTAAAAGCTATTTGTGATTACCTGAATCCCTTAAATTCACTCTTCTCATACATGCTGCCATTATCAACAGGCCACATGGGTGATTAATATATCACCTTAATAAATACAACTTAAGGGGCTGGAGAGATGGCTCAGAGGTTAAGAGCACTGACTGCTCTTCCAGAGGTCCTGAGTTCAGTTCCCAGCAACCACATGGTGGCTCACAACCATCTGTAATGAGATCTGGTGCCCTCTTCTGGTGTGCAAATATACATGGAAGCAGAATGCTGTATGCATAATAAATAAATAAAATTTTTTAAAATAAATAAATAAATAAATACAACTTTCAGCACTCAATTAATTAAATAAATTAATCTTTCAGCACTCAAATACAGGTTAAGTAGGTAATTTGTATTTAAAGGTTATAGTGTACAAAAAAAGCACAAGCGTTTTCTCCATATCCCCACACCATTCTATTTCTGTACTCCCTGTTTTTGTTGTTGATTTTTGAGATCACGTCTCTCTTGGTATCTGTCATTGCCAGGCACCCACATCCCTGCCCCCAGGGCCTACAGCTCCTACAGATATTTGGTACCCTTTCTCTCTTTGTATCCACTCTCCCCCCACCCCCTGCCCCAGAGGGTCTCCACAAGGTTTAGAGACAATCCAGACTAGCCTTGAACTCAGGTGATTCCCTTCTCCTGCCTCAGCTTCCCAAACTGTAAGGTTATTGGGGGGTGGGGGTGGGGGGTTCGAGACAGGGTTTCTCTGTGGCTTTGGAGGTTGTCCTGGAACTAACTCACGGAGAACCGCCTGCCTCTGCCTCCCAGGTGCTGATTGCTTTTCTATTAAGAACACGAAATACAATACAAAATTTGCTATCCAGAGTAGGGGAAGGCAGGGGAGGAGGGGAGGGAGAGGGAACTGGGATTGGCATGTAAAACAAGCTTGTTTCTAATTTAAATAAAAAAATGATATCTAAAACTTTTAATTGAAAGTGGGGCTGGAGAAATGGTTCAGTGGTTAAGGACACTTGCTCTTATAGAGAACCTAGGTTCACTTCCAGCAGTTAACAACATCTGTAACTACAGTTCCAAGGGGTCCAGTGCCTCTTCTGACCGCTGTGGGCACCAGGCAAACCTACAGACATGAAGGTAAAACACTCATACACATAAAAAATTTTTAATGTAACAGATTTGTCATCTTAACCATGATTCTAAGCAATACTTCAATAACAATTAAATACATTCACACTGTTATGCCACCTATGAATTTAATTCTTGCCATGTTACAAAAATGAAACTCTATGACCATTAAACAATTCCTCCCCTCACACTCCTGAGTGACAGTGGGGGAACCTGCTTAGGACAGAACTGGGCCCTCTGAATGTGTGTGACAGTAGTGGGGCTTGGGCAGTCTGTGGGGCCACTGACAATCTGACCAGGATTTATCCTCTGTGCTTAAACTGGCTTTCGGAGCCCATTCTCTTTGGAGAGATACCTTGCTCATCCTAGATATTGGGGGAAGGGCCTTGATCCCACCTCAAAGTGAAGGGCCAGACTTTGTTGACTCCCCATGGGAGGTGGGGTAGGGGGAAGGAGGAGGGATCAGGAGGGGAGGGAGTGGGAACTGGGATTGGTATGTAAAATGAGAAAAGATTGTCTTAAAATAAAAAGAAACCCAACTCCTCCCTTTCCCTGGCAAACACCAAGCCTATTATCTCTATAATTTAACTGCTCTAGATACCTAGGAAGTAAAATTATGAAGTTTTTTTTTTTTTTTTTGTGACTTGTTTGTTTCATTTAGCACAAAGTCTTCAAGGTTTATCTATGTAATATTATAGTACATGTCATAATTTCTTAATGCCAAATAATATTCTATTGTGCAGTTAAACACACTACATCTTACTTTTCCATTCATTGACTGGCAGTTAGGTTATTTATACCAATGTTGTCATAAATATTGGAATACCAATACGTCCATGAGATAATCCATTTTTTGAGGAAATCTGTAAACATTCTCAGCAACAAAAGGCTCGAAATTACACCCTGCCAACAGCCCCTATATTCTGGTTTGGGTTTGTTTTTTGTTTTTGTTTTTTTTTTTGTTTTTTTTCCCAGGGGTTCTCTGTGTAGCTTTGGAGCCTGTCCTGGAACTCGCTCTATAGACCAGGCTGGCCTTGAACTCAGAGATTTGTCTGCCTCTGTCCCCATAGTGTTGGGATTAAAGGCACGTGCCACCAACACCTGGCTTATTTTCTGTTTTATAGTACCCATCTTGGAAGGTATACACTAATAAATTACCTTACATAAACTTAGTATGCCTTTTGTCTATAACTTAGTTAAACACACACTATGCTTGATAAACTACAAACATTTCTAGTAAGTTATTGATAATGCAAAGAAATGAAGTCTATGAATGAAGAATTTTAAAGGGCAATAAAATTATAGTTCATGTGAATGGTACAAACTGGGGACACAAAGGAAACAACATTCTTACTCATCTCTAAAATTCTGAGGCCACCAGCATGCCTGGAGTTCTGAATTAAGCCACTATTCTGCCTCCCGTCAGGACACCCTCTCACAGCACCCTCCATTGAGGGGCACCTTCCCCTTCAACTGCTTAGCATGTGGGCATGGCCTTCCTGCCAGACCCTGTCCATCCACCTCAGCTCTGGTAAGTACACACTGGACACAGCACCCAGGCCCTGTCCTTCCCACTCAACAGTGAGTTGCATCCCATGCCACCAAGAGATTGTGATGATGGGAAAGCTGACAATTAAAAACAACATTGTAGCCTTAAAAGATAAAAAATGTTTTATTAAATCCAGAAATAGAATCCAAATAACTTCACAGAACAATAAATGAACACATCCTATTATTAGATATGTCCTGGCCTCCAATTCCAAATCCTGAAGAGATTTTTTTTTAACAAAAGATTGAACTATAAATAAAAGTTTGAGACAATTTAAAGACTTTTTTTTTTTTTTTTTTTTTTTTTTTTGGTTTTTGGAGACAAGGTTTCTCTGTGTAGCTTTGGAGCCTATCCTGGCACTCGCTCTGGAGACCAGGCTGTCCTCAAACTCACAGATATCCGCCTGTCTCTGCTTCCTCCCGGGTGCTGGGATTAAAGGCGTGCACCACCAATGCCCAGCAATTTAAAGACTTTTTAAATGAGAAAGTCACTCAGCTAGAACCCAAGAGTATGGAAACATTTTAAATTAAAAATATTTATTCAGGGCCAGTGAGATGCCAGGGACTTGAAGGGGACTTACTCATCACCAAGCCTAGAGACTCAGGGTTTGGAAGGAGAAAACTGATTCCCAAAAGTTGCCATCTGAAATAAGGAGGAGCCTAAGAGAGACATACATAGTCCTCTGGAGAAGGGGAAAGGGTCAAGATCTCCTGAGCAAATTGGGAGCACGGGAAGGGGGGAAGGTAGCTAGAGAATGAGAAGGGGAGAAGAGGGCTGCAGAGGACTTGAGGGAGCAGAAAGGTTGAGTCAGGGGAAGAATAGAAGAAAACAAGAATGGAGATACCATAATAGAAGGAGACATTTTAAATTTACAGAGAAATCAGGCACTAGGGAAATATCTGGAGAGCTACAAAGATGATACCAACTAACAATCTAAGCAACAGAGGAGAGGCTACCTTAAATGCCCTCCCCTGATAATGAGATTGAAGACTGTCTTATATGCCATCCTATAGCCTTCATCCAACAGCTGGTGAAAGTAGAAACAGACACTCACAACTAATCACTGTACTGAATTGGAATCCAGTTGCAGAGAAGGAGTGAAAAGCAAAGGGGTCCAGACCAGGCTGGTGAAACCCACAGAAACAGCTGAAATGAACATCAGGGAACTCTTGCTCCCCAGACTGATAGCTGGAATACCAGCATGGGACTGATCCAGACCCCAGGGACATGGGTTTCTGTGAGGAAACCTCGGAAATCTACGGGATCTCTTGTAGTAGTTCAGTACTTATCCGTAGCATAGGTGCAGACTTTGGGAGCCCATTCCATATAGAGGAATACTCCTGAGCCAAGACACACAGGGGTGGGCCTAGGCCCTATCCCAAAGGATAAAATAGACTCTGATGACACCCTATGGAAGGCCTCACCATGCAGGGGGAGCAGAAAGGATATGTGATAGGTAGGGTTTTAGTTGGGGGGAGGGTAGGGAGGAGGGAAGGGAGAAGGGAACTGGGATTGTCATGTAAAACAATCCTGTTTCTAATTCAAATAAAAAAAAATGTTGAAAAAAAAGTTGTCATCTGACCTACACACACACATACACCATTTCCACCACTCATGGGAACACGCATACTCACAAAATAAGATAAAAATGTAAACAGAAAAAAGGAATTAGAATAAAAAGGATTTCCTTAATAGAGGGTAATTTACATTAAAAATATTAAAATTCACATATAAATCTTACCAAATAGTTATTGCCTTATAAAAATTCCAAATCATCTATGCTAGAATTACTTTTCAAAGAAAAAAAAACTTTTAATCATTTGCACGGATGAAAAAGATAGATATGAAAAGTAAAAGGCATGCTACTGCAGCAAGTGCTGTGTGGCTAAAGACAGATGCAAGCCAGGCGTTGGTGGCACACGCCTTTAATCCCAGCACTCGGGATGCAGAGGCAGGTGGATCTCTGTGAGTTTGAGACTTGCCTGGTCTACAAGAGCTAGTTCCAGGACAGGCTCCAAAGTCACAGAGAAACCCTGTCTCAAAGGAAAAAAAAAAAAAAAAAAAAAAAAACAGACCCAGCTAGAAGCCAAAGCATGTAGGTTACATGGTAAATAACACTTAAGTTTTACAAAATTGTCATTTACAATTTTTAACAGGATAATAGCAAAAATCACTAAAACACAGACATAAATATATCTCTAATGTTACTGATCCTCAGAACTCTCTCCTCCCAAAAATAAAAGGAAGGTGGGAATCGACCTGCACACATGAGTTGTGGCAGGCATTCCTTCCCCATCCCTCCAGACAATTAAAAACTAAAGTATGTCTGACAGTACACCTTTTAGACCTCTGTGACCACCTGCTTTGCCTTTTGGATGGCAGTCAAGGGGCACAGGTCACACTTACCTTTCTGTGTCTGCTGCCCACAGGGGTCTCCAGCACAGCTCAAGTGACACAAACCTGCCTTCGCAGCTGAGCCACTTCACTCACTTAAACCCGCACATTTTAAACACAGTCTACTTCACTTGAAATTAAGTCACTTATTGACAGTAAAATATAAGATATACATCTAGCAAAAAAATTGTGAAACGTCACCTGCAATCCTACAGTTATTTTATACAATTAAATAAAACTAAGCATTTAGACCTATTACACCATGCACACCATGCCACACTTTCGAAAAACTGAGTCAGAAATATTTAAATATATAAAAAAAATCATTAACTCGTAGATTGCAGTTCCTGCAGAAACAGAAGCTAGAGTCCTTGAGGTCAGTCCCTTGAGGTCAGGGACAAGGATCCAGGGAGTACTTCAGCTAGCCTGGTCAGTGTGGATTTCGGAACACTTTACAATCACTGGCCTAGAACGTCACTCCAGCCCACTCAAACTGTATTCAAACTTCAGGAGTGACACAATTTCAACACTAAGTGCCTACACCCCACCCATCCTGACACCTCAGGGAATTCAACTGTGTAAGCCATTTACGACATGATCGTCTGTAAACAACTCATGTTCTGGGAAAGTTATTTTGTACAGTCCAGGCCTGGGCCATTTCCTGAGCTGCAGAAAACAAGTGAGTCTACTGCAATCCCATATCATTGTGATTTTAACTTGGTTTACTGTGGTTTCATTTGAAATCAGACTGTTATTTTAAATAAATAACATGAATTATTCAAATTCATTTACTAAGTACCATTAAGGTCATCCAAAGCATGGGAGAATATTTACCCACACAACAAAAAAATAGGAAGAAGCCACATTCATTTGGGGGGGGAAGGGTCTAAATTACAATCCCATGTATATTACAAAATAGTTCCTGAAAAAAAATCAGTGTCTGGCCAGGCAGTGGTGGAGCATACCTTTAGTCCCAGCACTCAGGAGGCACAGGTAGGTGGATCTCTGTGAGTTCAAGGCCAGCTTGGTCTACAAAAGCTCTAAAGCTACACAGAGAAACCCTGTCTCAAGGAAAAAAAACAAAAAAAACAAAAATGTCTGAGCTACATAATGAGACTATCTCAAAACAAAACAAAACAAAAAAATCAGTACAAGCTTTAAAAAAAAAAACTATTTTACATAGATCACACACATACCACAGTGTTTTGTTGTATACTTTTTTGGAGACATGGTTTCTCTGTGTAATGTCCCTGCTGTCCTGGAACTCACTTTGTAGAGCAGGCTGGCCTTGAACTCACAGAAGCCCCGATTAAAGGCTTGTGGTACCACCTCTACTGCTGCCCGCACCTTAATGTATTTTTAAAAAATAAAGTGTGACCAAATGGCGGCTCCTACCTAAAGTCATAGTAAACAGGAAGCTAAGACAGTAGAACTACTTTAAACCAAAGGCCAGCCAGGGCTACAAAATGAGCTCAGAGCTCAGGGCTAGCCTAGGCTAGACATAGATCCTGTCTCAAAATACAAAAACATGTATACCCAATAAATTAAATTAAAACACAAACTTACTAAGCTACTGGTGAAAAAAATTACCATCTAAACAGCATGTATGAATTTCTTCATAGTCTTTTTACAGTTTTATTTTATTTTTTTGTTATTTTTGAGACAGGGTCTCACTATATAGCCTTGGCTGGCCTAGGGCCCTCTATGTAGACCAGACTGGCCTCAACTCACAGAAATCACCTGCCTCTGCCTTCTGAGTGCTGAGTGTGGCATCATACCTGGTCTTCACAGCCCTTTTTAGACTATATTGTACTTGGGTTCCCTTTATTTAGAAGCCTCAGAAGTTAAACTTTAAGCTTTCTAATTAATAAGTGTGACCGACTACACCAAGACCAAAGAACCACAGCCACTTATAAAATAGCTAATTTCACATGAGTGCAGCTTTCTTTTCATTCCTGAAGGTTTTAGGTCTAAATTAAATGTCCACAGGGTGGCAGTGTCATAGTCTCTGCTTGGTTACTGAAGCAAATTTTTGGTGTTCAAAAAGCAACTCACCTCATAAAGCATACAGAGATATGCAGTAACAGTGTGATCCGAGCTGAGCAGAAACTGTCTGTTCTATCAAAACCCAGCTCTGCCCTTAATTTCCCTGTTTTGCTTAACAGCATTTACTTTCTGACGTCTCAGATATTTCCTGCAGCCCAGCCTTTGAACCTGATTTTGTTTTGTGTTGTCGATACCCTCCATAGTTAGGCAGAGACCAGAAGCAGGCAGGGAAGCTAGCTAGCTTGTGGATGCACTACAAGAGAATTCTGCCTGCGGTCCAGGAACAGTGAGAGTGAAGAGAGGAAAGAGAAGGTGTGGATGGACACCACAGACACTGCTCTTCAGCTGACCCTGCACAGTGCTGACCCTGCAAATTAATGTCATTAGCTCATATTACCAGAAATTCATTTTCCTAGCAGTGTAAATTCCTTTGGCCCCAAATTCCAGAACCTCTCAAAATCTCCTTGTCAAGAATCCAGAAGTCTCCGAGCATGAACTGTTTCAACAGCCTTTGTAACTTGGCTTTCAGACAGTCAGATGCTTCCTAACACTCACAGATGCCATGCACGGCTCCAAGTCTGAGATAAAAGGGAGGTCTCTGGTGCAGTCACACTGCTGACAGTTCAGGAACAGGGCAAAGTCTACACTTCATAGGTAGCTGGTAAAGTTCCTCAACAAGTATGGGCCACTAGCGAAACCCTAGAGGCTGAGCAGGGTGCTGAGAAGGCAGCAGAACTCTCTGGAGCTCTGCCATCATTCCCCACTGACCCTAATCTATTTCTGCAGCCTTGTTTCCCACTCCTATCCTGCTTGCACCCACACTTCAGCCCAATGTGCTAGCAACTGTTAACATGCTTTTGCGCCTGTCTGCTTCCTCCACATGCCTGGTCTCCTATCCCATCTGAACCATGAAAGCCTAGCTATCCTCAATGCCCTACTCAAAGGCTGCTTCCTGCAAGGGGGCCTGTGCCATCACCTCACCCAGGCCTGGGTGTGAACTTTAAACACTGGGGACACTAGTTTAGTCTGAGCATCCCTCTCACATGCATGCCAGTTACCTGAGGGCTTGACAACTATCATGGATTACTTCGAGAAACGTGCTTCGTTGTTAGAACAATCTAGGATTCATACTTTCACTTATTAATTATTCCATCATTATTTTAAAATAGATAATGTCTAAATGGCAAGTATATTTAGAGATAAAATATTCCATAAGCTTTTTTTTTCTTTTTTTTTTTTGCTTCAATCTTTTTTAATGGTTTTGCCAACACATAACAACTTAGGGCTGGAGAGATGGCTCAGTGGTAAAAAAAAAAAAAAAAAACCAAAAACAAAACAAAAAAAAAAAAACATTAGCTGCTCTTCCAGAGGACCTGGATTTGACTCTTCCCAGAATCCACATGGCAGCTCAAGTCTTTAGCTCCAGTTTCAGGGGATCGGACCCTTCACACCAATTCACATAAAATAAAATTAAATAGGAGCTGGAGAGATGTCTTGGTGGCTAAGAACACTAGCTGGTCTTCCAGAGGTCCTGAGTTCAATTCCCAGAAAAAAATAAGAAAATCAAAAAATAAAATAAAATTTAAAAACCAACTCAAATAAAGTATACAATTCCATGTTTTTATTAGAGAGAGAGAGAGAGAGACTTGTGTAACCATCAATAAAATCTCATTTTAGAGTCTTACAGGTACCTTAAATATAACGGCATTAGCAGGCACTTTCCTTCCTGTCTCTCCTCTACTTCAAAGCAAGCACTAATCTCTTAATAAAAACTGCTTATAAAAAAAACTGCCTATAAATGGAATCCAAAACAACAGCAAATTGCTGTTGTTTTAAGATAGGGCCTGGGCTGCCCTAGAACTCACAGAGACCCACCTGCCTCTAACTCACAAGTGCTAGGATTAAAGCCACAGGGCTGCAAAGTGTGGTCTTTGATACCTGGTTTTGCAGGGCACCAGGAATGGTGGTGCACACCTTTAGTCCCAGCACTTGGGAGGCAGAGACAGTCGGATCTCTATAAGTTTGAGGCCAGCCTGGTCTACAGAGGTAGTTCCAGGACAGGCTCCAAAGCTACAGAGAAACCCTTTCTCAGAAGAAAAAAAAATACACAAGATTCTTTTATATGTATAAGCATCATGCCTGCATGCATGAATATGTACTGTGTATCACTAGGGTGCTAGGAGTCCACAGAAGTCAGAAGAGGGTGTGGAATTAATTCCCTTGGAACTGGTGTTAGGATGAATATAAGTCACCACTAGGTGCTAGGAACTGAACTTGGGTCGTCTCAAATGCTCTTAACCACAGAACCATCTCTCATGCCCTCCACCCAGTTTATTCCATCTTATTTCATCCAAGTGGTAGTTCCATGAAGATAAGTACATTTCATACTGCATACTGAGATCAATTTATACCACATACACTAAGTTGGAATCACATACACTGCTGGTGCAAATGTACAGTGATTCAGTCAATTTGAAAAGTTTGGCAGTTCCTTAAAATAGTAAACAGAATTACTACATGAGCCCCCAGAAGTGAAAATACATGTCTCAGTTACAACATGCATGTGTTTATAGCATCGTTGCTTATAAATTCCTTATTAGCACAAACTGGAAATGGCCCAGGGGTGCATTGGATGTCAGTGTGTATTTGTATGATGGAACACTGGCTGGCAGTAAGAAGGCAGAGCATGGTGATCTATACCAAATGTGAACCAGTTTCAGGTATATTATGCTAAGTGAAAGAAATCAGGTGTTATTGTTTTGTTTTGTTTTGTGAGACAGAGTTTCTCTGTGATATCCCTGGCTGTCCTGGAACTCACTTTGTAGGCCAGGCTGGCTCAGTAGGCAAATGCACCTGCTACGGAGGCTGACAACCTGAATCTGATCCCAGGGCCACATGATGAAGGAAGGGAACTGAGTCTTACAAGTTGTCCTTTGAAGAGGGAGCAAGGGAGGGAGATAGAAAGAGGGAGAGAGAATAATTTTTTTTTTAATTTTAAGAAGACAAACAGGTTAACCACAGTAAAAGGCAAACAAGGAAAGAAAAATAAATGGACAACAAGGTCAATTAACCAGAATGTAAAGGTCAATTTACCAGAATGTAACTAAAAAGAGTCTAACCAATGTGACCAGGAAAAAAGGCCTCTCTGAGAAAGTAAGGCAGACCTGAGATGTTGAGAGTTGGAAATAGAAAAACAAGTATTTCCTGGTGGTGGTGGTGGTGCCTTTAATCCCAGCCTCCAGGGATCTCTGAGTTCAAGGCCAGCCTGTTCTACCAAGTGAGTTTCAGGACAGCCAAGGCTACACAGAGAAACCCTGTCTCAAACAACCAGAAACGAAAGAGGGTGGGAGGGGGATGAAAGGAGGGAGAGAGGGAAGGAAGACAGAGATAAAGACAGACAGAAAGAAAATTTGGAGACACATTCCAGAATCAAAAAGAAAGCCAATGGTAGCTGAAATGTAGTAAAATGTCAAAGGGGTGGATGAAGTGGCAGATAAGAGATGCCAGGGGACTGTAGGAAGGTCTTTGAATGCCCCTAACTTCCTTTGTCATCTGTTGTCTTACTGTTCCATCAACACAGGTGTTCTCAACCTCCATTGAGCTTTCACACATCTGATTGTACCTGACGGTAGCAATAGCAAACACACTGCTTGGGTGAACTTGCACATTCAGTTGGTATAGCTATTAGTGGTCTAGAAATAACATTTTAGGCAGCACCAGCGATGGCTGCTGGTTTAAAGAATCTTCATTGATTTATTGACTATATCTTCCCAACTATTCAGGAATTATCAAGGTCCTGCAAAGGACACTACAAATCACTCTCATGATTTATATCCAGATTTCACTCTTATAAAGTCTAATTAATTGCTTTTCCATTTTATTAATTTGAAAATATTCAACTCCTAAACATAAAACCTACAGGCACAAAATAGTCTACATGTGCCTATGTTGCTTGAGTCTTTCTTTCACCTGACATAGCTGCATTCAAGCTCTTCAAACAGACAAAGCTGGGTGTGGTGGAGCACATCTGTTAACCTGGGCTATGACAGTAAAGAATCAGTCTTACAATAACAGAAACCAGAAAGACAAAAATGTTTTTAAAACTCTCCCGATATAATGGGTCACTTTTTGATTAAAAGAACCTGTAGCCTAGTCAAAATTAGGTTAGTTTAAAAGTCCTGCCTTTCTTCTTGGTGTGCTCCATCTCCCTCCAGGCACACTGTGCCTGCCAAACAGACTTCCTGCTAGCCTCCTGGTCTTAGGTTCCCCCACACACACACCTCAGATTTTATGATTTCCCCACTGGGAGAAATCCAACCAGTTCTTCAGGGTGCAAGACAAATACTCTCCAATCTTGCCCTTCCCGCAGCCAGCGGAACCTCCACCTCATCTCCCTGGTCCAGGAGCAATTCACACCTCCCAGCTGCCTGACCTTTCCCACCTGGCCCAGAGCTAGACAGAGGACATCTGCATCTCACCCCAAATATGTAGTGTGCCTACCTGCAATCTTTTACTGTTCAGTTAACTATGACATGAATTTTAGTACCAGTCAAGTCCTTGCAGAAATTAAACAAAGCTGGGGTAGGTACTTTTTCTTCCAAACCTGGAAAGAAGTCTTTAGGACCTGGTTCTTGATGACACAACACATCAAAGTTTTACATGAATATCTTCTACTCCCATTACCTATTCAAGATCTATCTAAACTTTGTGAAACTTGTGCTGTTAGGGAGAATCTAGGGGCCACTGAGAGGTTTGGAGTGCTTATTGCTCCTGCACAGACGGGGTTGGATTCCCCAGCACACGAACTCGGTGGTTCAAAAGCATCCATAGCTCCAGTTCTATAGGATCTGACACACTATTCTACCTCCCTGGGCACCAGGCACACACGGGGTGCACTTGCAGGCAAAACATGCACAAAAAATTCTTAATTAACAACTTTTTTTTCTTTTGAAATCTAGTCAGGCCTGGTGCCACATGCCTGTAATCCGAGCACTGAAGAGGCAGGAAGATCAAGAATTCAAGGTTATTCTCGTCACCACAGAGATTTTGCCTGGGATGCATGAGAAGATGTCTCAACCTGCCCTCCTTAACCCCAGCCCCAGAAAGAATCTTAAGCTAGGCCTTGAGGCATATGCCTGCAACCCCACCGTTTAAAAGGCAAAGGTGGGATCGCAAATCCCACCAGTCTGGGCTCCTAGTGAGTTCTAGGCCATCTTGAGCCACATGGCAAACCATGCTTAATAATGACGATGAAGACAATTTGACACAGAACTTAGGGCTCTGAAGCTACAATACACTCAAGGTCAAAGACCTCTACAAGGTACCACAGCTAACCGCAGGAACCAAAATTTGACTCTATCCAGCACTACCCACAAACCTAAAGCACCTGAACGTCAAAACATCGGGGGCGGGGGGCACGACGCTGACATGGGTAACACTCAGATATTTAACTTAAGAGTTTTACTATCTGCTAGCGAGGTTTTCTAGCTTTAATTTTTACGAGGAAGGGCTAATTAATCCTTAATCACACAGATCACATTAACAGTTATTTTCAAACTCAGCTCTGCCCGTTAAGGCTTATAAAATATTTTGGGAACACACAAACAACCAAAACTTCTACTTGGTAATGGCTCTGACTAGAAACGCATCCGCGGGAGTCCGTTTTTCCTTATTTGTGCCCAAAAGTCCAACAGACTAAACACCACAGCTGCCCCGATTTTCCAATTTCAACTTGCATTTAAGATAACGCTTTTGTTTCGTTTACAGCGCTCAGGCTGCTGACACAGCTGGGCCCCTTCTTTGTAATAAACACAGAGCTTCTATATTTAAAAGTACAGTGCAACTTTGTTTTACCATCCCCTCCCCAGTCTCCGGGCTAATTTTCTGTCTTCCAAAGCTCCACCTCCATCCACCCCATGATTTTTTTTGTTGTTTTAATCAGTGACGCTTCCAAGAGCCTCCCGGAAAGTGGAGTCTGTTCTTTAAAGACGTCTCATCGCAGTGGCATTTCTCTTCTCCGCAGCTTGTTGTACAGGGAGAAAGGGGACTTTCTGCAAAGGCCTCGTCCTGAGGCCGGGGTGCTTATGGGGGCGAGGCAGTGGACCGCGCAGGCGATAAGGACCAGCCGGGGCCGGCGATAGGGAGCGGCGGGGGCCGGCGAGCCGAGGGGGGTCTCGAGTCACTGTTGACAGTAAGTGGAGCACGGCGAGCACGGCGGGCACGCCCGGCCGGCCGGCCGATTCCGAAGGGGGCGGCCGAGCAGGGTGTGGGCCGAGGGGACACCCGGGGGGGGGGGGGCAGATAAGGCGAGGCCCGAGTTAATCATCACCTCCCGAGCGCCTGGAAAAGTACGGGCTGAGGGCGGGGAGCAGCCCCGGGGAAAGCGAAACCCCTCCCGCACCGGCCGGCCCGAGCGCGGGGGAAACCCGAGCGCGCACGCCGCGAGCCAAGCTGCCCGCCCCACGATCACTACACCGAGACTTTTTACAAACTCACCCGACCCCGACACAGAAGTTAGTTAGCCAGAGCCCCGGGAAAAGATAATCGGTGCCTGCCTCCAAAATCAAGCGAGGTTAAAAAGAAAAAGTCACTGTTCCCATACCGGGAGTCGAACCCGGGCCGCCTGGGTGAAAACCAGGAATCCTAACCGCTAGACCATATGGGAAGTGCTGCGGAGAGCACCGCCGTTACCCACCTGACTAGCGTCAGCCAAGCTACCGCTTCAGCTGCTGCGCCGTGCGAGAGCCGGAGGCGCCTCCGCGGCCGCTGTCCCCACGCACGCGGGAACGAGCCCGACGGAGCGCGCGGGCGGGCGGGCGTGGCGGGGGGAGGAGCGGGCCGCCCGGCCACTGGAAAGTTTTGAGGCGAAGCCCAGAGCCCCGGTGCGGTTCCGGAACCGGCGGCTGCGCGCCTTTCTTTCTCAGCCCTCGGGTCCGGGCTGCTCCCCGGTCACTGGGCGAGCGGGCTAGCCGGCAAAGCCGAGGGCGGCGCCGCCCGTGGGAACAGCTGCGCCCGGCGTGGGGCGGGGGAGCGGGGAGCGGGGGGGCGGAGGCCGAGCTTCTGGGCTGCGAGCCAGCTCGCGAGTGGAGGTTCTGGATCCCGGGAGGAGCGAGGACCGCGGGATGGAGCTCGGCTAGGACGCTCGCGACCAGGAGCTCCGGTCCCGTCGCGCTTTGGTCCCTTCTGGGTGACCTCAACCCCTTTATACCGACCCCACCTCTCAGGCGCCGCGAGTACCGCCCCGTGGGGGAGGGGACGAGGAGGAGGCGGCGGCGGCGGCGGCGGCGACACCGCGCGCGCGGATTGGGCCCTCGCGGCTGCCGTAGTGAGGACGGCCGCGGACGCCGGGTCGGGGGCACACGGAGGTCCGGAGGTCCCGGCCCTCGCCGGCGGCGGAGCACCAGTGAGCGGGATCGCGGGCGACGCGCGGAGCCGGCGCGGTCATGTGAGTCGGGTCGTCCCTGAGCCGCGCGGCGGCCGCGTGAGGCCGCCTCCTCCTCCTCCCACCCCCTCCGCTCCGCTCCGCTCGCCCGGGGCGGCCCGACCTGCCCGGCTGGTTCTCGGGGAAACGCGGCCGCCCCGGCAGCGGGGGACTCCGGTGCCGCCCCTGCCTGCCTGCCTGCCTGCCTGCCGGCCGGCCCCGAAACACGAGTGGCGCCGTCGCCTCCGACGTCCCCAGACAAAGTGTCGGGAAAGGGAAATGCTTTGCTTCGAGGGTCTCGTTTCCCTCGTCTCCGGGGCCGTAGCGGGGAGAAGCGGCTTTCCGGGGAATTTGGCCTCACATGTTTAATAGAGCTGCTCTGCTAAAACGAAAGGCGGCCAACAAACAACCTGATATCCCAGATTTTAAAAGGCATAACGGTTCTCTCTCTCTTTGTATAAACTTAGAGTTGTTTTCCCTTCTTCAGGGCCGACTACTGGAAATCACAACCAAAGAAATTCTGTGACTACTGCAAGTGCTGGATAGCAGACAACAGGCCTGTATGGAATTTCTCGTAAAATATCCACGTGACATGTTGCTTTTTGATCTAAGTAGAGTTTACAAAAACCACTTTCATGTATAGAGCTCTTGATTTTTCAAAACCTAGAAAGATTACTTTTTTGTTTGGTTGGTTTTGGTTTTGGGTTTTTTTGTTTGTTTGTTTGTTTGTTTTTCCCGAGACAGGGTTTCTGTGTGGCTTTGGAGTCTGTCCTGAACTAGCTCTGTAGACCAGGCTGGTCTAGAACGCAGAGATCCACCTGCCTCTGCCTTCCGAGTGCTGGGATTAAAGGTGTGTGCCTGATACCACCACCTGGCAAATTTCTTTTATCTGATATCAATATTGAAGTATTCATTATTCTACTATAATATCTAAGATTTATATTTTAACATTTTATAAAATTTCAGATTTTTTTATAAGTAAAACACAGGTTGGGTATCTATTTTGTGAAATGCTTGGGACCAACAGTGTTCCAAGGTTTTGGAGGTGCTTTTGAAGTATTTTAAATATTCACATAGATCTTACCAGTTGAACATTCAAACTTGGAAATGCCATAACAATACAAACATACTATATTAAACATTAAAAACAAGAGTGTGGGGACTGGTAAAATGGTTCCACAGTAAAAAGTACCTACAACTTTTGTAGAGGGGCTGTGGTTCAGTTCCCAGCACCATATGGCAGTTCACAACCACCTGTTACCCAACAGCCTCTTTTGATCTTTATTGGTGACCATACTCATGAGTTGCTTATGAACTTAACACAGGTGCACACATCCACAAAATAATTTTTAAAAAAGACTATGGTATCTTGCCAGGCAGTGGCAGTACACACCTTTAATATAATATAATCCCAACAATGGGGGAGCAGAGGCAGATGGATCTCTTGAATTTCAGGCCATCCTGGTTTACAGAGTGAGTTGTTGGACATCCAGGGTTACACGGGGAAACCCTGTCTAAAAAAACAAAAGGAAATAAAACTAAAAGCAATGGTATTTTATATATGCATTACCTTATTACTTGGCAAAAATGTAACACACAAAAGAATATTGCCATGTTTCTTGCTGTATTCCCTCAGTAAACACCTTTAAATCTCCTGGAAGGTCTTTGGCTTTGAATCTTTGGCTTTGCTCTTCTGTTTTTGGTCTTACTGATTGTTGCTAAAGAATATGCATATTTTATTTGGCTTAGATTAATCCTACTAAAACTGCCATGAGATTTTAAAACCACACAACAAAAAAATTAACCATCCCTGGAGGTCCCTAAGAAGTAAAATGAATTTTATGAGCTATTGAAAATAAATTCTCTTTCCAGAAGTTTGTCTGCATCTCCCTAAACATCTAGTAATTTCACTACAAACAATATTTCTAGGATGGTCCTTTCACATAGTATTCTTTGTATGGTATATCACCTGTAGGTAACCTAGTATAGGAACAATAGATGATTGTTTGCTTTGCAAACTCCAGCCTTAATGAGGAATTCATAGGAGTATATTAGAATAGCTTGGTTAATGTGTCGTACAGGATTTGATTGACAGCATGTATTTTAAAGGCATTCTTGTTTCTTACCAGCAGACATTTAAAATTTATTGAAAATTCCTGACTGTTTAAGTAGGCCCCAGGGCTCACTCAGTCATCCATGTCCCCAGCCTTCTAATTAGTGTTCCTCTTCAAAAGTTAACCACTCCTTCCCCCGTGTCTATACTTTCATTGTTTTCCTGTGCATGTACTTTATTCCATCATGTTTACAGGTAGCACAGTTGTTTTGAGGGTTTGTTGTTGTTGTTGTTGTTTATCTGAAATGTATATCATAAAGGTGACTCCATGTCAATTCATAGGGGGCTGTGAACACCTTTCCTATGATAAAAGCCTGTGGGAATGTATGCAATTCTCTCAGCCAGTCCCCAGTAGATAGACAAGATTGTTGCTAGAAACAGTACTGTATTAAATAACCTTGTTTACTATATCATTTTGCACAATGTGAGGAATTTTTTAAAATTTGTGTAGGTGTGTGTATATGTGTTAGTTTTCATATTCTTCATTTTGGAAGTCAAAGGACAGCATTCATGTGGGTCCTGGGGGCTAAGGCGGGTTGTCAGGCTTGGTGGCCTTGGTACCCACTAAGCCATCTGACTTTCCCAAATACCTATTTTTCTGAATGTTTTAAAGACCAAGTCTTTAAGATATTCTTTATGTCTCTAATATAGCAAGCCAGAAAACAAAATTTTAGAGGCCTAACCAGTTATGACATTTGATGTTGACAGGAAGTAGCTTTTGTTGTTGTTGCTGTTATTGGGGCTTTTGTTTATTTGGTTGGGGGTTTTTTGGTTTGGGACATTTTTATTGTTACTACTGTCTTTTTGTTTTGAGATGGGTTATTGAAAGTAGCTTGAGCTGGCCTGGAACTTGGGTTTCTCTTGCCTCAGCCTTCAAAGGGTTAAAGATATATGCCACTGCTCAACTGAGACATGCTGCTTCTTGAAAGTTGTTCCCCACACTTAAGACATTTAAGTCCATACACCAGTATTCACTGGGTTAATCAGGAGGGTACTTGATGCTTCCTCCTGTTAGTGTGGTCATCCTGGCTCATGTTAATAACCAGAGAACATCTAGTGGAAACCACAATAATCTGCTTAGACCACTAGCATCATTTGATACAGGGGTCAACTTGCATTAAAACTAATCATTTTTATATTTTCTGCCATTTTAATCTTATATGTCAGCCCCATATTTACAGTATTAGTTTACTGTGAATTTAATGATGGTTTCCCCTTTTCCTTTTCAAGAGTGTTGAATTTCATGAGAGAGGGAAGAATCACAAGGAAAATGTGGCCAGGAGGATCAGTGAGGTAATTTCAGTTGGCCCTTTGCTCATTTTTCTGTGCACATGTTGATCTGTCTCTCACGTTCACTTGCACGTGTGTCTTGCATAGATTAAACAGAAAAGCTTGGATAAGGCAAAGGAAGAAGAAAAGGCATCCAAGGAGTTTGCTGCGATGGAGGCAGCTGCCCTGAAGGCATACCAAGAGGATCTGAAACGCCTTGGCTTAGAGTCAGGTAAAGCATCAACAAGACCTTTAAAAGTAACATCACAGGTCCGTGTGTGCTGAGGGACCTTTTAATCATTTCCATATAGAAGTTAGGTACTTGAAATATTCTAGTGCTTTTATTGTGTATCATAGTCCTATTTAGAATGTGGACTTAAAAAGCTTATGTTTTGTGCTGTGGATATTGTGGTTGTTGAGATACAATCTCCCAGTATATCCTGGACTGGTCTTGATCTTGTGGACCTCCTATTAGGCCTTCTGAAATTAAAAAGCAGGAGCTACCATACCTGGCTTGTTTTTGTACATCACTTATTTATTTATCTGTTTGTGTTGATGGATGTGTGGAGGTTTGGGACAATTTGGAAGAGTCAGTTCTCTCCTTCCACCATGTGGCTCTAACTCAGGTCATGAGGCCCAGTGACAAGTGCCTTAACACACTGTACCATCTTTCTGGCCCCATGTTTTGTTTTTAATCCTTTAATGCATCATCTTTTGATATCCTTATTCATATCAATGTATTACTTTTACATTCACCTAGTCCTATCTGTAACCTAGCTGAATGATTCATTTCCTAAACCTTGAGGTTTCTTTTTTAGATACTCATTGTTACAGGCACTGCTCATAAAAAAACAAAAAACAAAAACCTTGCATTATAATTATGTATTTTCTACATGGCCAAACTGAGTTATATCTATCTATATGATTGGCTACACAATGAAGGATTTGCATTTTATAGACAAATAATTGACTTTACCTCAAACAGGCAGGTTATTTTGACGGTTTGACTAAGGGTTGTTATTGAATGTTTCCGTCAGCTTGAACTTAGGCTCTGAAGTAGGAAGTTCTTGTGAGCTTTCTTCTATGACAAATTGTATTAGTGACTTTTCTGTGACGAAATACCTGACAGGAAGAGCTTATGGGGTAAACTGTCAGCTCTGGTCAGTTTCAGAAGTTTGGGTCCGGGCACCTGGGAGGGCACAGTAGGGGTGCTCGAATTGAAACATTCCCACGATACAGACTGGAAGCAGAGAGAGCAGACCAGAGCCTGAAGGCAGATATAAACTCAGAGGGTGGCCCCCACTGATGCACCTCCACCAACCAGGCCCCACCTCCTAAAGCTCCACAGTAAGCTGGGAGCCAAGCTCCTAAACCAGCTGTAGAGTAGATCTTGACTGTTGGACTTGTATAGTGGCTCAGATAATCAGGTAATTTAATTTTTTGACTTTGTGAACCAAATTTTGTGACTTTATTGGGCTTAACTAAACAGCGTGAATGGGGAGTTGTTTATAGGCCCATGGATGACCCCAAACAGCTGCATCATGACAAAAGCATACCCCATCATAGGTTGCTACCTTGGGGACTCTACAACATGGAGCCTCTTTTCAATTAACCTTTCTTTTTAACTTCAGCATCTCCCAAAATCACCCATTGGGAGGGGAGCTGGAACATGATGGAATAATAGCTAGCATCCTAGGTGAGGGGGAACTGGTCCTGTGAGTGTCCCCTCCCTCCTCTTGGAATATGTCAGCATGTATTGGACCATCAGTTGCTTGTTTATTTCCTTGCCATGCCTGGATCAGGGTGGGTATTCTCTATTCCAAGATGGTGATGTGATCGTGTTATGGGGTGGGGGGATGTCACACTACGACAAACAACATCTCCATCTCCTAGCTCTTGTAATCTTTTTGTTTGTTTGTTTGTTTGTTTGTTTTGAAGGGGGGGTTGTACTGGCACTCACTCTGTAGACCAGGCTATTCTTGAACTCACAGACATCCACCTGCATCTGCTTCCTGAGTGCTGGGATTAAAGGTGTGCAACACTTCACTGCCCAGCTGGCTCATGCAGTCTCTCCCCCTCTTTTTCCTAAGAGAGGTTTCCTGGGCCTCAGAAGAGTTGAGATATAGAAGATCCCTTTATGAGCATTGGATAGTCACACTATATCATTACTTATTCTCAGTAATTTAACTAGTTATGACTCTCTCCGTTAATAACCATGGCCACTGTAAGAATTCGTCTTCTGCAAGCAGGGAGGACTGGAGCAGTCTGACAGTTGACTACCTGAGAAGCACCTTGTGATACAACACAAGCCAGTGGGGAAGGGCTTCCTGCGCAGTCCCAGCCAAGTCTCTAATAAAAAGAACTCTTAATTATGGGTTTAAGCAGAATATTGCTTTCACAGTTGTCAGGGTAATGTAGTCTAAATGCTAGTATTTAAGGAAAAGAAGGGGTGTGTAGTACCAAAAAGTCATTTATTTATTAATGAATGAGAGTCTCACTGGTTAATACAAACTGGCCTCAAACTCACTATGTGATGTTGGACAGGCTCCCCAGTTCTGCGGTTGCAGGCATGCATCATTACACCCAACTGAATATGAAGCATTCTGAGAGGAAAATTAGATAGGAATCTTCTGGACAATTGGAGAAGGGTTAGTTGGAAATTCATCTTGTTAATTTTATGTATGTATAGATTAAAATATTCCATTTCATTGCCATTTTAAGGTTAATTTTTTGTTTTTTTGAAACATAATGAGTGGCCTCGAACTCACAGAGATCCATCTGGCTTTGCTTCCCAAGTGCTGGGATTAAAGGTATGTGCCACCACACAGCACAGATTAGTTTTGAATATACATTCAAATATCTCGATGTCCATGGTGGGGGTATTGGTTTGTCTGTTTTGATATTGAGTCTCGCTATATAGTTCTGGCTAGCCTGGAGTTCACTGTGTAGCCTAGGCTGGCCTTTAAGTCAAGGTAGTCAGGCAGGCTCGGATTCTAGATGTGAACCACAATGACCCTGTGGGTTTCTTTTGGATTTTATGTATTGTGTTCTGTTAAAGATCTTCACCCCCATGCACACCGATAATCACAGCACTCAGGAGACAGAAGCTGGTGGATCTTTGGTTCAAGGCCAGATTGGTCTACAGATCAGATTCCAAGACAGCTAGGGCTACACAGAGAAATACTGTCTTAAAAAAAAATAATGTTGCATTGTATCTTGAATATATCTTTTTTGTCTTTACTTTTCTCTGTAAATTCATCTTCTGGACAAGAAATCTAGCATCAAAGGATGAATGTAGTGTAGTGTAGCTGATGCTAAGCTAGCTCAACAAATGTTGGACTAATTTATGTTTTTATAGAGATAAAAAGTGGCTAACTGGTGTTGGAAGTATTAGCAGTCTTTTTTGTTTTCTAAGATTTATTTATTATGTATACAGTATTCTGTCTGCATGTATATGCCTGCAGGCCAGAAGAGAGCACCAGATCTCATTATGGACGGTTGAGAGCCACCATGTGGTTGCTGGGAATTGAACTCAGAACCTCTGGAAGAGCAGGCAGTGGTCTTAACCACTTAGCCATCTCTCCAGCCCCCTTATATCTCTCTCTTTTCTTTTTTCTTTTCTTTTTCTTTTTCTTTTTTTTTTTTTTTTTTTTTTTTTTTTTTTTTTTTTTTTTTTGTGGTTTTTAGAGACAGGGTTTCTCTGTAGCTTTGGAGCCTATCCTGGAACTCACTCTGCAGACCAGGCTGGCCTCAAACTCACAAAGATCTGCCTGCCTCTGCCTCACAAGCGCTGGGATTAAAGGCATTAACCACCACCACCACCCAGTGAGTATTAGCAGTCTCATGAGCAGAAAGCCATTAAAACACTTTTTGTTTTCCACGTTCATGTAAATACCATAGATGAGAGTGGAATTTCATTCTACTTTTCAGTTTTTTGGTTTTTTGTTTTGTTTTGTTTTGGTTTTGGTTTTTTGAGACAGGGTTTCTCTGTGGCTTTTGGAGGCTGGCCTGGAACTAGCTCTTGTAGGCCAGGCTGGTCTCGAACTCACAGAGATCCGCCTGCCTCTGCCTCCTGAGTGCTGGGATTTAAAGGTGTGCCCACCAACACCTGGCTCTACTTTTCAGTATTAATCTACTTTTTAAAACTATATTTCTTTGTATATTAGTAAAAGAAAAATGTTTATTCTCTGAATTATGTTTTTTCTGTTAGGATGTTTAATTTTTTTAACAAATCATTATTAGGGACATAAACTTATTTGTTGTTAATTTTTTTCATTTTCCTAGCATATGTATTTTTGCTTTTGTTTCTTTTCATTTTGTTATACAAACAAATTTAGTCATGTAGTCAAATTTAACAGTATTTTTTAGTTTTTTTTTTTCTTTCAGGTATTTTTAACCTGGAGGGCTTTTGTTTGTTTTGTTTTTCCAAACAGGGTTTCTCTGTGTAACCATGGCAGTCCTAGAACTTGCTCTCTAGTCCAGGCTGGCCCCAAACTCAGAGATTTGCCTACCTCTGCTTTCCAAGCGCTGGGATTAAGGTCAAGGGACACCCCTGCCCTCCTTGACCTGGAATTTATATTGGCGTGAAGAAGTATGAAGCCAGTGGGAGTAGCTTAATAGCTTTGCTTTTGTAATTTGTTGTTGGCATGTCCCAGTGTTCTAACATGTCCCAATGTTGTTGTCATCAACATTGGCCTTTGTTGGTATGGGCAAGATACCTGTCTTTTAGACAGAGTTCCATGTAGCCCTGGCTGGCCAAGAACTCTTGATAACTGAAGATGGTTTTTAAACTCCTGAGCCTCCTGCCTCTACCTTAAGTGCTAGGAGGCACACACCATCACTGTCAGCTTACTATAACACCTTCTAATAAAAAACACCAGGAATCTTCAGTTGGTTCTGTGTCAGAACCACTCTGTGTAAATCACGTGTTTGCTTATTTCCACCTCATTTGTCCTGCAGGACTGGAGGTCTAACCCAGGCCTGTGAATGTTAGCAAGCACTCTGCTGCAGAATTACATCCCCAGATATGATTTGTTTTCCATGACTTTTAGAATAAGTTGTAAATTGTTTGGGTTTTGTTTTCTTCGTGGTACACTGAGATTAAACCCACAGCCTAGTGCATTCTTGGTAGGTGGACTACCTCTGGGCCACACTCCTCAGCCCCTAGGATGACTTTAATGTGTAATAGAATTAAGTAACCCTTACAGCTACTATTTTTTCACTTCCCTTCTATGTTCAACAATTGTATCTCAGGTAACTTTATTGTAATGTGTTTTGTTCCCAGAAAAAATCTTGTCAAACTTTGGTTTTGTTTTTTAAATTGGTTATCTAGGTTGGTTTCAAACACATGATCATCCTGTCTCAGCCTCTGGAGTAGCTGGGAATAAAGGCATGGGTCACTTCTGGCTAATGCAACATTTAAAAAGTTACCCCTCCTTATCTTTTTTTCTAGACATTCCAGAGCCGAGTATATCACCAGTGACAAGCACTGTCCAGCCCACTTCTACATCAGATCAACCAAAAGAGAAGAAAAAGAAAAAGGAAAAGAAGAAGAAAGACCCTTCCAAGGGTAGATGGGTAGAAGGTGTAACGGCTGATGGCCACTGTTACTACTATGACCTCATCACAGGAGGTATGCTGGTGAGGCATAGAACTACACAGTAGATTTCCTGTTGAGATTCTTATTTAATATTGGCATGTGTTAAGTAGTGAAAAACTGTAACTTCCTTTTTTCCACAAAGTTTAGAAAATTATGCATTCAGAAGGATTACCACAAATTAGAGACTAGCCTAGAATACACAGTGGGATCCAAGCCAGTATGGGGTACAGCGTAAGAAGACCATGTCTCAAAAAGAAAAGGAAAAAGCAAAAGCTGTAAGAATACCCTGCTTATTGCAAGTCAGTGTCATGATTAAAATCCTCAAAGTTCCTAGGTAAGCTTGGTGATACACACCTTTAATCCCAGCACTCAGGAGGCAGAGGCAGGTGGATTTCTGGATTCCAGGAGAGCCAGGATTGTTACAGAGAAATCCTATCTCAAAAAAAAAGTAAAATAAAACAAAAGTCTTACAAGTTCCTTTACTTTCTTGATAAAAAATTGAAACTCTACAGAAATAAGCACTTCACCTGAAGGTCAGACTGTTCACATGTGTGTCAGTCTTCGTCATAAGTTTTAAGGGTCTTGAAATAAAATGCCAAGAGAAAAGGTTTTCCTTTTTTTTTCTTTTTTTTTTTTCCCTGAGTCATGGTTTCTCTGTGTCACCCTGGCTGTCCTGGAACTCACTCTGTGGACCAGACTGGCTAAAACTCACAGAGATCCGCCTGCCTCTACCTCCCGAGTGCTGGGATTAAAGGCATGTGCCACCACCGCCCGGCTGGAAAGGTTTTCTAACTAGTTAGCTTGGGAAACCAAGCTTTTTTCATAACCAAGCTTTTTTCATAGCTTTCTTGACTGACTGTTTAATTTTCCTCTTTGGGCTTGTGAGGTGACTCAATGAGTGAGGTACCTGCCTCCAAGCCTGACAATGTGAGTTCAGTCCCCAGAACCCACATGGTAGAAGGAGAGAACTGTCTCCCACAAATTGTCCTCCAGCCTCCACCTACTTACACACACACACAAAATAAGTGTAACTGTTAAAATTTTGAGAATTTCTCCTTCATATTAATGTTAAATACCAGTTTCAGTAAAGTACATAAAGGTGTTTTTCAGTAGGATTTTTTTTTTTTTTTTTTTTTTTTTTTTTTTGGTGTTTCGAGACAGGGTTTCTCTGTGGCTTTGGAGGCTATCCTGGAACTAGCTCTTGTAGACCAGGCTGGTCTTGAACTCACAGAGATCCACCTGCCTCTGCCTCCCGAGTCCCGGTATTAAAGGCGTGAGCCACCAACGCCCGGCTTCAGTAGGAATATTAAAAACATTTTTTGTAATCTTTTAAAGCTTAATACATTTTTTTCCTCGTATATTCTGGGGCAAATAAATTTATTTATGTTACCCTCCAGAAATACAGAATTTATGGCAGAGAAAGTAAATTTGATACAAAAAGGAATTTTCTGTTTACCTATTCCCCCACTCCCACCCCCATGCTAGATTTCAAACCTAGGTCCTTATACTTAGCAAGCAAGTGCTTTGTTTTACCACTGAGCTAAATTCCCACCCCATAAAAAAGGAATTTGAAAGTACTGTGTAGTAGAAATATGACTTAAAAATTATGGGGTACCTGGGCGGTGGTGGTGCACCCCTTTAATCCCAGTACTCAGGAGGCAGAGACAGGCAGATCTCAGTGAGTTGGAGTCAGCGTGGTCTACAGCCAGGAGGCAGAGAGGGTGAACAAACTGGGAATGATGTAGGCTTTTGACACCTAAAGTCTCCATCCCAGCAACACATCTCCTCCAAGAAGGCCACACTTCCCAAATCCTTCCCAAACAGTTTCACCAACTGGGGACCAAATATTCAAATATAAGAACCTCCGGGGCCCATTCTCATTTAAACCATAATAGCAAGGCATCTCACAGAAGAATTAAAGAGCACACAAAGATGGTAAAAAATAAATGACCTACCAAGTATAAATTCCCTAACTTCTGAGAAAAGTCCTACCTAGCCCTAGTAATTACTGTGAGAGTTTCAGTAACTCTTGACCATGCTGCCATTTCTTCTAGGTTATGTGACATTCACATGTATTCTATATAGAACCACTAAAGATATATGTTGTTTCTTTCATTTTATCAATAATAAACTATATTTCGCCTGGCAGTGGTGGCCCCCACCTTTAATCCCAGCACTAGGGAGGCAGAGGCAGACAGATCTCTGTGAGTGCAAGGCCAACCTGGTCTAAAAATCGAGTTCCAGGTGCCAAAGCTACACAGAGAAACTTTGTCTCAAAAAAACAAAATAATAATAATAATAAGCTATCCTGTAGTGTTTTGTACATAATAATGACTATCTTGTGGATTTTTACCTCATTAAATTTTGAGAACTTGTTTTAAAGCAAAATTATTTTATAATATATTTTGTTTTAAGCATCTCAGTGGGAGAAGCCAGAAGGATTTCAAGGGAACTTAAAAAAGGTAACTATAACATATTTACACTGTCTTTGCTTTATTCTTTCAAGTGATTGGCTTCTGGAGTTCACAGGTTGGGTGACTAGTCAGTTTTGTTGCTGGGGATTGATTGATCCTAGGGCTTTGTGAATAGCCAACATTCTGCCCCTGAGCTAAACAAATTCTGGCTGCTGTGGCTTTTTGTAGAATTTTGTTAAGCAAATTTTTTTTTTTTCCAAATAAGCAGTTCTATTCAAGCCCCAACTTGGCTTCCTTCTTCTTATAATCCTTCTGTTAGAGATGAAACAGGGATATCTCTGCACAAAAAAGTGGGGGGGACCCTATTCAGGATAAATATTAGTTGACTTGCAGCCATTTCTTGTTTACATGTCTTTCCAACTGGGCAGAATTTCTGGCTTTGAGAGATGGGACATTCTCTTGTTTGAAAGTTAGTAGTGACTAGCAAAAACCAGGCTGTATGGCCATGACTTTATCACCACTCTTGACTCCCAGGTGCCGGATGGAAAAGCAAGGTTAGCCACATTTCCCTTAGTTATTCAGTAGATAGCCCTTGTCATTATTCACAGTGTATTGTTTTTTTTCCCTCCTATTAGACAGCAGCAAAGGCTGTTTGGGTGGAGGGTTTAAGTGAAGACGGTTACACCTATTATTATAATACAGAAACAGGAGGTGAGTGTTATCTTTTATTATTTTAACTTAAAATTGTACCCAAAACTATATATGAGCTAATGTATCATCCAAACTTGGAAACTATAATATAATAATAATTTTTGTACCAAGTATAGATTATCTTTTATAAGGTATATTAAAAGATTTCTATTTATAAAATGTACTGTCCATCAATGTTAATGTGTATAGCTATTTTACTTGCATGGATTTATGCTCACCATATGTGAGCCAAAAGGCATCAGATTTTCTGGAACTGGAGTTATGGATGGTTTTGAGTCACCATGTGGGTACTAGAATTGAACCCTGGTACTCTGTGAGAGCAACAAAAATTAACTGTTGACCTTTATTCCCAGCAATCAGAAGGCAGGGTCAGGCAGATCTCTGTGAGTTCAAGACCAGACTGGTCTAAAGTGCAATTTCCAGGACAGCCAAGGCTACAACAGAGAAACCCTGTCTGGGTGGGGGGTGGGGTGAATTAACTACTGAGCCAGTTCTCTATGTCCACTTAATGTGATCCTTAATTAATAAGGCATTTGCAAATAAAAAAGAACCTTCAACTCTCTAAAATGACTGGGTCTTACAATTAATAATAATTTCCTTTATAAGTATCTATAGTTGTCACCTAATTCAACTTGTGTTGTGGTGAGGATCAAACTTGAACCTAATACTTGCTAGCAAGTACCCTCTTATTGAACTATACCTTCACCGTGTTGTTTTAAGAAAACAAAACTGAGCCAGGCAGTGGTGGTGCATGCCTTAATCCCAGTACTCAGGAGGCAGAGGCAGGTGGATCTCTGTGAATTTGAGGCCAACCTGGTCTACAGAGGGAGTTCCAAGACAGCCAGAGCTGTTACACATAGAAACCCTGTCTTGAAAAAACAAAAACAAAAACAAAAACCTTGTGTTAGAGATGTTGTTTAATGTAGAATGTTTGCATAGCACACACAGTCCTGGGTTTAACCTGTAGCATTACATAAATCTGAGTATGGGGACTAGGAAGGTGACTTGTTGGATAAAGTGATTGCTGTCCAAGTATGAGGGCCTGAGTTCAAATCCCCAACACCCACATAGCAAAGTGTAGGAAAAAACACCTGTAACCCTAACACTGGGTGAACAGAGATGAGCAACTCTAATGGCTTGTTGGGTGGCCAGTCTAGGTTCAGTGAGAGACCCTACCTTAAAAGATAAAGAAATAAGCGGAGAATGATGGGAAAATGTACCAGAAGTATTTGTCTAGCCTCAAATGCATAGGCAAGCATACTGCCACATACATGTACACCTATAAGCATATACCATACACTCAAAAAAAAAAAAAAAGAAAGAAAGAAAAAAGAAAAACGTTTCAGTAATCCCATCACGAGGAAAGTGGAGTCAGGAGGAATAGGATCAAAGGACATCTTCAGATGGTGAGTTGGTATACATGAGACCCTCTCACACAAAGAAGAAAAAAGTAAATAAATTCCTAGAAAAATCACAGAATTCCTCATATAACATCCTTCAGTTAAGTGTTTGGTGTTCCTTCTCTGACTTTTTGAAGACTATCTCCACCTGGCCTCCAGCTCAGTAGGTGGCTCAGTAGGACCTTGAGTCTTGATCCTCCTGCCTCTATCTCCCAAGCGCTGTAATTACAGGACTCTGCCACCCTACCCAATTGATCTTCAGTGTTTCTTATAAATAATTGCTTGTTTCTCCCAGCATACATCATATGTTCAGGTATATATACAGCTGAAGACTAGGAAGTCCTGGGAGGCCCAGAGGGTGTTAAAACTTGACCATGTTTGTATTGGTACTTATGACTATGAACAGTGAAGTAAAGAAATACCCTCAGGTTTCTCAGCCAGAACCACTCGTCTATCCTTGTCAGTCTTCACACTTAGCTTTCTGCATCAGCCTGGGTGTTTTCCTTTTTGTATGTTTCTAAATTCTTATTATCCAAAACCCTATATTACATCTTTTAGGAAGAAATGGCCTTTAAACCTTCAAACAGATTCTGCCCTGTGAGAGCATTGTTTCTGTACCATATAAGGAAAGTATTGGGACATTATAGAGCTCATACAGCCTATTAATTAATAGGGCTTTATAATTAATCCAAATCTAACTTCAATGCACAACTTACCAGTGAAGTCACTAGGCCTGTAGTCATTCTTAAAAAAAAAAAAAAAAAAAAGACTATGTTCTCTGTGGTTGGTAGGAGTTTAATCCTCTCTGTAATTAGTAGCCACTCTCACTCTATCTAGTTGTTAAGACAGTGTCTTTCTTTGTAGCTCTGGCTGGTATGGAATTCACCAAGAAGACCAGGCAGGCCCTAAACTCACAGAAATCCTCCTGTTTCTGTCTCCTAGTATCCTTTACTCTTAAATTGTCTCAGTTGGATAACAAATTGTAGTTTTTCTTTCCCCTTCATTAAAGTAGAAACAAGACAATTAGAAATACTTGTATGTCTCTAGAAGCCCAGTAAACACTAGATGGCAGTGTAGTTCAGCAGATTGAGAGATTGAGATTCTTTTACTAGGAAAGTGTCTTCAGTTCATCACTATTGTGAGAACTCCCGAAAATCTTTGTGATAAGTTTCAGGAAATATTTTGTGAAGTCATTCTTAGTATGTTTCTTGAAAATGTTTTCAGGTAAACTGAAGATTTTTAAAACTATCACCCCCTTCCCAAGTTCCTTCTCATTAGAGTTAGGGTTTTTGAGTTTAGTAATGTAGATTGTCCTAAAATTCCTGAACAATAAAAAAGAGGGGTCTTGACTTGATAGTACAAATAAAAAAAATGTGTTATTTTATAATTGTACATGATAAAAACTGTTATATTGCTGAGAAGTACTGCTAAAAAAGTAATATGTTATTAAAATGTATTGAGCAGAATCCAAATGGGAAAAGCCAGATGATTTCATTCCACACACTGGTGATGTGCCTTCTAGTAAGGACAAGGAAAAGTCACCTGAGTCCCTAGAAGAATCCAAGTCATCAGATTCTCACAGCGACTCTGATGGCGAACAGAAGAAACCAGGAGAGGCTTCTGCAGAAACAAAGAAACTGGTAATCAAGTTTAAGGTAGGTTCACTTTTCACAGACATTTGTCATCCTGAATGTCACAATGAAATCTTCCATTGTAGTATATTGTAGTAGCTTGCCAGTTACTACTATAGTTAATCTCTTACTATACCAATTTATGGATTAAACTTTACTATCATGGGGTGTGTATAGTTTGATAGAATGGTTTTAAGCATCTATCCATTGGAGATCTTGAAATGAATCACTCAAAATTAAGGGTGAAGTCAACTGTATTTTGGCATTTGGATAAAAGATTGTACTATTTATCCAGATTCCTGTTTTGAACTCTCTTAACTTTTTTTATTTTTTTAAGATAGGGCCTTAACCTTATCCTCTCGTCAGAGTGGATGGGGTTTGATTCTTTGCGCCCGCCTATTGTTCCGGAGGTATGGGGGCTATTACTCCGGGATTGGTAATGTAAAATTTTAAAGAGAGAGAGAGAGAGACCAGTTTTTTTTTTTCTCTTTTTTTTTTTTTTTTTTTTTTTTTAAGATAGGGCCCGAGACTCATGTAGACCAGGCTTGGCCTCAAACTGACAGACATCTGTCTGCCTCTGCCTCAGGAGTGTTGGTATTGAAGTCATGTGCCATTCTTCATACCGGCCTTAAACCTTGTAACTTTAAGAAGCTACAGTAGCATTCAGAAATCTGTCTGGCCAGTGTGCATACTTAGACTAGAAACAGAAAAGCTAATAAACAGGAACTACTTAGCAGTGTTTGAAGTCTCAGCATAGGTGAGCTAGATGAGGAGAGTAACTGTGGACAATAAACATTTATTTAGTTCACTTGTGGAGGTGTGAGGGTCGATGTGGGGGCAAGAAGTGTCCCAGAAGCCAAACATGGAGACTGCATCAAGAATTAAGTCTGCTGTGCTGGAAAGGTGGCTCAGCTGGTAACGACGCTTGCTTCTAAACCACATGGCCTGAGTCCTAGCTCCAGCACCCCATGAAGGAGAAAGAGAACTTATTCTCTCCTCCATTATCATCTGACCTTTATACCTAGTCAGACCACACCCCCACACTACCCCCATGTACATGTATAAATGCACATACACAAAACCTAAAATCAGAACAACAAAAACCAAAGAAGTTGTGTGTATTTGTTTGTTTTAAAAGGGCTATGGGGGATGGCTCAGCAGTAAAGGCACTGATGGCCTGAGTTCAGTCACTGAGTCCCAAATGGTGGAGGTGGAGGGAAAGAATTGACTCCCACAAGTTGTCCTTTGACTTTCATGCATATCAGCATACTCACATACACACTGTAAAGGTGAAATTTTTTTTAATTATATATTTTTTTGTTTGTTTTTTGAGACAGGGTTTCTCTGTATTGCTTTGGAGGTTGTCCTGTAACTCACTCAATAGACCAGGCCTCAAACTCACAGAGATTCACCTACCTGCGCCTCCCGAGTGCTGGGATTAAAGGCGACTGCCACCAACGCCTGGCAAGAAGTGTAATTTTTTTTTTTAAAGTAAGTGGAAAAGAAGGAGAGAAGTATGTCCATGGAATTTAGCAGTCAGGAAGTCTTCAGTGCCCTTCTAAAAGTTTGACCACCTATTTTGGGTAGCAGAATTCATAGGGAGTAAAAAAGTAGTTTATAGTTTAAGTATGGTTGGCTAAGATGAAAAACAGATACTGAGACACTTGAGAGGTAGGCAGGCAGGTCTCTGAGTTTGAGGCCAGTTCCAGGATAACCAGGGCTACATGGTGACCCCTCTCTAAGAAAAGAAAAGAAAATTGAACAAAACCTGATGGCTAAGTATTGACTGAGATAAACTTGTTGTAGAGGGAAACCAAAGAAAGAAGAAAACTATCCATAAGAACAGATGGCTAGATTGGTCTTGAATAGGAAGTACACTCTATTTTCTGTAAGGTTAGCTTTTTGTTTTCTATGAGGAGTATGACTACAAAAAAAATGAAAGCATCATGCCTTTAATTTTTGATTATTACTATTGTGCATGTGTGTGATTAGACATACTTCTATCATGTCTTTATGATTGTTATTGCTGTGTGTGTGTGTGGTTGGCACATACTTCTAGTCATGTCTTTATGATTATTGCTGTGTGTGTGTGTGGTTGGACATACTTCTAGAAGTCAGAGAACAAATTTGGAGTCAGATCTCTCCTTCCACTTTTATGTGATGTGCTCATTAGGTTTTGTCAACTTGACACAAACTAGATTCACCTGGGAGTGGGGAGCTTCAGTTGATGATATACCTTCCCCATCAAGGCCTGTCTGTGTGGTGTTTTCCTGATTGTTGGTTAATGAGGGCAGGCTCAGCTCCCCATGAGTAGTGTCACCTCAGGGTTGGTGGTCCTGGAAGGTATAAAAAAGTAGATAAACATGAGCCTGGGGACAAGCCAGTAAGCAGCTTTCTTCCATGGTTCCTACCCTGACATCTCAGGGTGGTTAACATTAATTGGGACATGGAAGCCCAATAAGCCCCCCCTTTTTTATTATTTATTATGTACACAGTATTCTGCTTGCATGTATGTCTGCATGCCAGAAGATGGCACCAGATCTCATTATAGATGGTTGTGAGCCGCTGGCAATTGAACTCGGGACCTTTGGAAGAACAAGCAGTGCTCTTAACCTCTGAGCCATCTCTCCAACCCCTAAAAAGCTCTTTCCTCCCCAACTTATTTTTGGTTTATCAAACCAAATTAATACATACAAATTCCCAAGAGCTGGGATCAAAGGTGTGCACCACCATCATCGGGCTAAAACACAGTTTTACAGTCTTGTCAGTTACACTCTTACCAAAGAAGACACACCATTATACCCCTATCAGAGCTGAGATGACTGGCCTCAAAAGTGTAGGAAATTAAAGATTCTAGAGATACCTTTCCCAGGCCACGCTTAAGTTCCTGTCATTGCCTGCAATTTCTTTGTCTACTCCATCTGTTTTTATGGGATATAGGAGGAGACCTGTATCACATTGTAGAGAAGCAGCAACAAAGTCCTTGTAATAGCCAGCTCACACTGTTCATAGTTAACATTAGGTAACCTAATTACTTTCTATCATAATTATTCTATCCAGTAAAAATACTACAAGCCAGGTGGTAGTGATACATGCCTTTAATCCCAACACTCATGAGGCAGAGGCCGGGAGATCTCTGAGTTAAGACAAGGTCTTCAGCCAAGTCTGGCCTTGAACTTCTGATCTTCCTACCTCCACCTCCTAAGTGATAGAATTGATACAATATACCACACTGACCAATTTATGCTCTGCTTGGAACTGAACCCAGGACCTTCTGCATGAGTGCCAAGTACTCCACCATCTGAGCTGTATCCCCAGACCAGAATTTAACATTTAAATAGTAGGTGACTGAAACACAGTGAAGGTTAAGATCATTGACCTTCGTTTTAGAGCAACAAAAGTAAAAGAGCCAGAGGATTTGTTAGGAAAAATCATGTCTGGGGATATGGTAGTATGTGCCTTCAATCCCAGTGCAGAGGCAGGCAGATCTCTGAGTTTGAGGCCATCTGAACTACATAGGGAATTCCAGGACAGCCAGGGCAACACAGTAAGATCCTGTCTAGAGAAAAAGGAGCAAGAAAATCATGTTGCTGAGCATGGTGACAAATTCTGGTGATCTCAATATTTAGAATGGGAAAATTAGATCTTAGTACTAAGATGGGAAAATTAGAAGTTCAGGCCCAGCCTGGGCTACATAGGATATGAGTTAAGAGCCATTTGTAGAATATAAAAGAAATTCCAAGCAAGCTACCCATGGATGTGTAATTTGCAAAGAGGCTGAAAACCTAGTACATGTATGGTGTGCACACTAAACGTCAGTTAAAGGGCTTTCTTAGCCCAATGAAGATGTCATAAAGAACCAGCCCGACTTCTATGGGGACTGCTTCTGCCGCAAGGGGGAGTTATCCTAATCCTACCCTCCCACCCCTGAGACAGTTTCTCTGTGCAGTTCTGGCTGTCCTAGAACTTGCTCTGTAGACCAGGCATTTATTATGTTATATGAAAATTTACACCATTAAGTGAGTGGTTATTATTAAGACTTTTTAAAGAAATTAAATTTGGGGGTTGAATGTAGTGGTTTTGCTTGAAATGTGTTATTTATTGGCCTTTGCATTTCAGGAAAAAAATAAAAGTACTGAGAAAAGAACTGACCCAGAAATACAAAAAGAAAAAAGTACCCCAAAACAGAATCCATCAACCACAAATGAAGAAAAATCCAAACCTCTTAAGAAACTGACGAACCCTTATGGAGAATGGCAAGAAATTAAACAAGAGGCGGAGTCTCAGTAAGTACCTGAGAGGTCATCCCATCCCACTGCACCTCAGCACACCGTAGTCAAGAATTCAAGTGTACTGTGTTCCTTTTTTTTGTTTTTTTCAAGACAGGGTTTCTTTGTGGCTTTGGAGGCTGTCCTAGAACTAGCTCTTGTAGACCAGGCTGGTCTCAAACTCAGAGATCGACCTGCCTCTGTCTCCCGAGTGCTGGGATTAAAGGTGTGCGCCACCACCACTGCCTGGCTATGTGCTATGCTCCTAAGAAGTGTACCTCTTCCTTGCATCTCTAGAATAGTTTTAATTTTAAAAGATGAAACTGTTTAAAAAAAAACAAAAACAAGTTAGTGATTGTTTTCTTTCCTAACAAAGCATGACATTTCTAATGACTACACTTACACGCTCATCGTCATTTTTTAATCAAAAGAACAAATACTTAGCCAAGCAGTGGTGGTGCACGCCTTTAATCAATCCCAGCACTGGGGAGGCAGAGGCAGGCGGATCTCTGGGAGTTCGAGGACAGCCTAGTCTACAAAGTAAGTTCCAGGACCCACTCCAAAGCTACACAGGGAAACTCTGTCTCAAAAAAAAAAGAAAAAAGAAAAAAGAAAAAAAACAAAACAAAACAAATACTTGCAGTACATACTTTTCAAGATGGTTTCTTTTGCTCTCTTACTGTCTTGCAGTGTCTCACTATACTTCAAAGTTTTGTTTTTGTGTGGGTGTAGATTTTGTTCTGGTTGGGTTGGTTGGTTTGATTTGGATATTTTTGAGTCTTGTGTAGCCTTTGCTAGCCTTGAACTCCTGATCATGCCACTACATCTACAGAAGACAGCAAAAATAAAAGCTTTTATTTATTTAAAGATCCCTTAAGTTGTTGCAGGTGCATACTGCTCTTGGAGAGGACCTGGGTTTGGTTCCCACATCCACAGTGATAAATAACTTAACAACCAACTGTAACTCTAGTTCCAGAGGATCTGACATCTTCTGGCCTCTGTGGACATTTCACACATGTGGTATACAGACAAACATGCATCCAAAACGCCTATCACACATAAAATAAAAATCTAAAGAGGGGTGCTCTGTGATGCATATTTTCAAAACAAATTAGACGCTTCATCTCCCATCCCTTTCTCTGTTTGCCTGCTTTATTCTCTGTCTAGTGAATTCCTCTCTCTTAAGAGGATATTTGGTCTCCAGCAGGCTTTATAATCTCAGCCACTGAGTATGATGATCTCCTGCTCTGTGTTCAGAAGTCTCATGGGTGGATTTGATGCGCTAGCTCTTTCATAGACCGGCTGCCTGTATAATGCAGTGATTCTCAGTATGTAGACCATAACCTCCTAGGGGGTCAGATGATCCTTTCACAGGTTCCTAAAACCATTGGAAAACACAGATATTTACATTAAGATTCATAACAGTAGCAAAATTACAGTTTGAGGTAGCAACGAAAATAATTTTATGATTGGGGTGACCACTACACAAGGAAGCATGTTAAAGGGTTGCAGCTTTAAGAGGATTGAGACCCACTGGTCTAGGGCATAACAGGGGACTGATTTCTGGTCCAGCCAGAATGTTTATGACTAACCACAAAGATAGTTGAAGGGCTAGTTCTCAGAATAAAAAGATGCTAGGCAAATAGTTCATTGAGTCTTTCACAATAGGACATTAAGATTCCATTCTTACCATCTTGTGTTATGTAAAGCTTCAGAACTTCTGTCAGTCCATGACGAATCGGTGTCCACAGCTTCCCTATTATCTGTTTATGCTGCGTGTCTTACATGAGCAGAGTATTTTCTAAGATACTGTGTCCTTTGTGCAGCAGAGACCTCTCCTAGCACGTGTCCACCTCAGTCAAAGATGAGTGTGCTGAAACTGAAATCAGTATCTTAAATAGCCTAGAGCTGGGCAGTGCACACCTAACCCAGGTCAGAGGCTCAGGAACTCAAGGTCATCCACAGTGACATTGGAGACTGCAAGGTTAGCCAGGACTACATGAGACCCTGTCTCAAAAGAGCCGAAACAGGAACAGCGCAGTGTTCTGATGACCCAATTCTGATCCCTGGTTGTTACCATTGGGAAGGGGCTCGTGGTGCTTCACTGGCTTGTGGTTTAGATGCAAATAGTTATCTTAATCTGTCAGGTTATAGTTCAGTTTTCTTTCTATTCCAGGGAAGAGGTCGACTTGGAACTTCCAAGCACTGAAAGTGAATATCTGTCAGCTCCAGAAGCTGCTGCTGGAGAAATCAAAGTGGTATTTAAAGAAAAAACTGTCTCTTCTCTGGGAGTTGCAGCAGATGGGGTGGCTCCAGTCTTCAAAAAGAGAAAAATTGAAAATGGGAGATCTCGGAATTTAAGACAGCGAGGTGATGATGAATGACTGGGAAGCCTTTCCATTGACTGCTTTGGACAGGGACGTGCCCTTTCCAGGCTTCTCTGTGTTTGGGTACTGTATATACTGCTGCAGTTTACATTTATGCTAAATGTATCTTATGGGAATCAAATAAATCTTTCTTCATGTGAAATTTATTTTTGTTCCTCAAACGAAGCCTACCACATTGCATTGTAATACAGTGTATTATGTTCAATGTCTAAAATTGCTAATTATATGATAATTTAAGATGCTATGTATCTGTTATTTAAAACATGGGGAAGACCCTTGCTCTGTTCTTACTCGTATGAGCATACTTGTCCTGCATTGAAAATGCATTATTTCCACACACTGAAATTAACCTGTTAGCTGAGAAAAAAGAATCAGACACAGAAATGCACAGCCCCATTGCAGTTTGGTTTTGATGGTCCTTATTGAAGCCTGGATGTAGAAAAGTTTGCATATCATCTGTCTTAATCAATTTAAAACCAAAGACACTGAAGTGCAGAGCTACAACTGGACCAATGGTAGAAACCAGCAGTTGCCCCAGGCCAGCTTATGGCAGCAAAGTGTAAAAAGTGTTCACTTGGGGCCAAGCGTCAGAGAACTAGAGATAGGAGCGCAGTGTCTGTTCTTCACATTCTACAACAGTCCTTTCCCAGACAGGCCTCCTTTTCATAGCCCTGGATCCCTTGGAAGGTCAACCTAAGGTAATGGAAACAAAAGGCTTGAACTAAAACAGGTTTCATGGTTCACTTAGATGTTTCCCATTTTCTGGTTACATTTCTTAAGTAGAAATTTCATATTCTATTTAAAGTACCTCCCTTTATCACTTTTGCATATTTTTAATTATATTTTTCGTAAGTTGTACAATATGTAACTTTTGGTAGCAAATGTTTGTCTTTTTACAATTGCAAGTGTACATGTGAGAATAGCTTATTAAAAACCATAAAATAAATTAAATATTGGGGTCCCTTTTTTTCTAATATGGATCAAAGTTGCCTTATTGTCAAAATAGTATTTGGAGATTAATCTTTGCAATTATTTGGGCCTACAATTTTCATTTTGAAGCACTTCTAATTTTATTTTATGAAAAGAACCTGGGTGTGTTGCCTAGGCTGACCGCGAGTCCAGGTCCTCAGACCTCAAGAGTCCTGAAATTAACAGGTGTCTCACCACACCTGGATGTTTGATAGTTAAGTTTTATTGTTCTTTGACTGGGGTGGCCAAGGGTTTGGGGTCAGGGTCTCCCTGTGTATCTCAGGCTACCTTCAAACTTGCAGTCACCCTCCTGTCTAAACCTTAGTACTGGATTTGCAGGCATGAGCCAACAAACCCCCTAGTTTACTGGGTTTCGGGGGTTTGGTTTGTTGGGAGTTTCCATTTAGTTTGACTTGGTTTGGTTTGATTTGAGTTTTGTTCTTGTTTGTTTTTTTGTTTTTGTTTTTGTTTTTGTTTTTTTGAGACCCTCCTGTCTCCCAGACTACCCTGGAACTTCCTAGGTAGCTTGGCAGAAAGTGACCTTTTGAACTTATGATCCTCCTGTTCTATTTCCCCAGAGCTGGGATTGTAGATGTATGCTACCCCTCCCGGTTTATATGGTGGAGATTGTGTTGGGCAAGAACCAACTGAGACATAGGCTACCCATGGTTTCAAATTTTGATAGGTCGTTTGTCATAGCTGAGAAGTACATATTATTAGTCCTTGGCTCTTCTCGATTGGAAAAGACTAAAAGTGGAATGCTTTTATGCTTTATCCACATTTAGCTCCTATAAATGCAATATTGAAGACATTTGTTAAATTTATTTTTATTTGTTTCTTCTGAGACAGGGTCTCACAGTGTATCCCTGGTAGGCCTGGAACTATGTAGACCTGGCTGGTGCTCAGAGTGAGCCTACTTAACTCTGTCTCCCAAGCACTAGAATTAAAGACATTTACTACCAGGCCTGTTTTGAGGAGTAATGCAATTGGAATATTTATAAGGCTCTTGGGGTGTCGAGTCCACCCTTGACCAGCAAGAACGATGCAACACCGAGGAACCTTCTCACAGTTTAATCAGGAACCTTGATTTACAGTGAATGGTGGCCCCGGGTAGAGGAAGACAGGGCCTGATATAGTCTACATCTACTAATCACCTAACCCTACGTGGCGCGCCAGGATAGGTTATGCTCCAAGTAGAATTAAGGTGCCCTTTACCAAATTAGGAGTTGTTTACCACTGAGAGCACTCGCTGTCGGGCTGGTGGAAGGCAGAAACTTTCGCCATCCTTAGGGCGCGGTACTTTGCAGCTCCCAACATTGGGGCAATGCCAATCAGTAACTCAAACTAATCTACTACTAATACTTAAAATATATACAGATGGACACAAAGGAAAAATAAAAACTAACAAGGACAAAGTTCCTACCCACCAGTACCATGACTTAGTCCTTTTTCCTTGTCCACCTCTCTCATTAATTCCCAAATTTCATATACAGTCATGTTGAGGAATCTGTATGCTTCACTTTTATACAGCAAATAAAGCTACTTGCTTTTAGACATCAAAATAGTTTAATTCACTGGATAGTAGTGGTAATGATTATACAGTGATTACACAGTGTGTATGTACTAGGGACATGCTTCAGTTATTGAATGTTTGCCTACCATTCTGTAGCAATCTACACACACACACACTCAAAACTATATGTATATGGGCTAGAGAAACGCCTCAAGATACCTTAGTTCACATTCAGAGCCTGCCCCTCCTTTAAGTTGTTTCTTTTTATTCTTTTTATTTATGTGCATTGGTGTTTTGCCTGCATGTAGTCTGTGGGAGTGTCAGATCTTGGAGTTACAGTTAGCTGCCATGTGTGCTCTGGGAATTAAGCCCTGGTCTTCTGGAAGAGCTGTCAGTGCTCTTAACTGGTGAGCCATTTCTCTAGCCCCAGTGGTAGATCTGAGTCCGAGTTAGAGACCAGACAGGTCCATAGAGCAAATTCCAGGACAGCCAGGACTTTACAGGAAAAACCCTGTCTTGAAAAATCAAAAGCTAGCTGTCTTGCTTCACTCTATGGACATTTCTCTACCACTGTATCTATTGAGTGCTTTTTTTATTTTACCTTTTTTAATTTAATTTTTTAAATTTTTGTGTATGTGTGTTTGCCACATCTTGTAGGTACCCAAAGAGGTCCAAGAGGATGTTGGATTCCCTGAAGCTGGAGATAAGTTGTAAGCTGCCCAGTGTGGGTGCTGAAAACCAAACTCAGGTCGTTTAGAAGAACTGCAAGCCATGTTAACCACTGAGCCATTTACAGAGCCTCTCAAGGATTTTTTTTTTTTTTAATAAAAGAAAGTTATATTTTGATTAGGGGATGGAATATGTGCCTGCCACAGCATTCATATGTAAGTTCTCTCCTCCCCCTGTGTGGGTTCCGTAGATCAAACTCAGACTGAGGACTGAATAAAAGTCATCAGGCTTGGCAGCAAGCACCTTCAACACTGGGCCATCTCACCACAGTTTCAAACAAACCAGGAGCCATGTAATCAATATCTCCTTCAAGAACATAGCCACGATTATCTAGATAACTTTCACTAGGGCCCTCCTGTAATGAGCACTCTTTCCCGCCAAACTAGTCCCACAGCCATGTCAGCCCCAAATAAACATACAGATGCTACATTAATTATGAAATTGTCCGATGACTAGGGCTTCTTATTGACCAGCGCTGTCTTAATTATTAACCCATAACTGCTAATCTATGTATTTCTACATTGTCTTATCTTACCAGACAACACCTGACTCGAGTCCTCTCTTCCCAGGCTCACATGACAACTCCTCTCTGCCTACACTTCCCAGAATTCTCCTTGTCTCCTAGCCCTTCCTATCTTCCTGCCTGGCCAATAAATGTTTTATTCATCAACCAATAAGAGAAACATATACAGAATAGCATCTCCCATCACCCACCTCTTTAAGAGTGTATGTGTGTTCTGTATGTGTGTTTCTATGTGTGTACATGCATATATTTGCACATAGGCTCACACATGCCATAGCACACATGTGCAGGTCAGGAGAAACTTGGGCATTGGCCCTTGTGTTTCATCTCATTTTAGACAGTCTCATGTTTGCAACTACATAAACCAGGCTAACTGGCTCCTGAGCTTCCTGGAATTCCTCAGTCGCCTTTCTTCTTCTTCTTCTTCTTCTTCTTCTTCTTCTTCTTCTTCTTCTTCTTCTTCTTCTTCCTCTCCTTCTTTTTTTACCATGTTTTAATTTAAATTAGAATCAAGCTTGCTTCACATGGCAATCCCAGCTCCCTCTCCCTCTCTTCCTCCCCCCCAGCCTCCCCATTCCAACCCCTTCTGTTCCCCAAGGAGGATGGGGCCCTCCATGGGGGATCTCCAAAGACTTCCGTATGACTAGGTCCTCCCTCATGTGTCCAGGATGAGAGAGCATCCCTCCATGTGGAATGGGCTCCCAAAGTTCATTCGTATGCCAGGGATAAGTACCAATCCACTACCAGAGGCCCCATAGATTTCTGAGGCCTCCTCACTGACACACATGTACAGGGTGTCTGGATCAGTCCCATGATGGCCTCCTAGCCATCAGTCTTGGATCCAGGCACTCCCCCTTGTTCAGTTCAGCTGTTTCTGTGAGTTTCACCAATTTGGTCTTGACCCCTTTGCTCTTCACTCCTCCCTCTTTGCAACTCAAACACATTAGCACCTCCCAATAGCTGACCATTAACATATAATGCATAATAACTAAGCCACTAATACATGGCCCCTCAGGGTCATCCAAGCCACAGCAACAAACAAGTATTTGGGTCCACATTTCCAAATCTGGATATATATCCAACAGTAGAGTTTCAAAGCCATATACTATTAGCATTGGAGTTTAGAAAGATCGCAACTTTACAAGTGACTGAGGTGTGTGTGTTTGGCTTTTCAAGACAGGGTTTCTTTGTGTAGACCAGGCTGGCCTGGAACGAACAGAGATCTGCCTGCCTCTGCCTCCTGAGTGCTGGGATTAAAAGGTGTGTGCCACCACCGCCCAGCCTGTGTGTATATTTCTACCAATAGTTCATAGCATCTTTCTACTGGATACTTTCTATGTATCCCAATACCATGTTCTGGTCTTTTCCCATAGACTTTGGTGGTATTTTGTTTATGATCTAACAAATAAAGCTTGCCTGAGGAGTTCAAAGCTAGCCACACTAGTTAGCCATGGAAGCCAGGTAGTAATGGCACACACCTTTAATCCCAGCCCTCAGGAGACAGAGGCAGACAGATTTCTGTTAATTCAATCAAGGCAGCCCTGAGCTACAGGAAATTGATCCACCCTAAAAGACAAACAGAGCTCACACAAAGGTGATCCCAGCACTTGGGATCCCACACCTTTAATCCTAGCACTAGAGAGGTATTTAAGGTGGAAGGAGACAGGAACTCAGAGTAGTCTGAGGTTTGGTGGAGACACACGCTGTTTGGATGCAGAATCTGAGGACAGGATTGCTCTTTCAGTCTGAGCATTGGAGGTAAGACCTCTCTAGGAACTGGCTGCTTTGCTTCTCTGATCTTCAACTTTAACTCCAGTATCTGTCTCTGGGTTTTTATTATTAATACTAACTAGAATTTTGCTACAGAATAGGCTGACACTGTTACTAAAAAGCTACTGTCTGGTGGCCAGCATGATAGTACCACCAATTCAAAGACTTGCTATACAAACCGGATGACTTGACTCTGATCACTGGAACCCATAGAGGAAACGGACTCCCAAAAAATGTCCTCCAATCTCCCCACTGCACACTGTGGCACACACATTCATGTTTTGTGTCTCTGTCTCTCTCTGTCTTCCTTTCTCACACACACAAGCCCATAAACATACACACACAAAATGTTTTTTTGTTTTTAAAATTGGGGATGCAGGCAGATCTCTGTGAGTTCCAGGCCACCCTAGTCTATAAAGTGAGTCCCAAGACAGCCGGGGCTACACAGAGAGACCCTGTCTTGGAAAAACAAAAACAAAGAAGAAAAGAAACTGGGCCCTCCAGATGGCGCAACAGAAAAGAGCGTGAGAACTAAAGCCCAAATCCCAGAAGCCACATGGTAGAAGTAGAAAACAACTCCTGGAAGTTGTCTTCTGAGCTACACTTGAGTGCCAGGACATATTTACACCTATCCACACCACCATCACACACACCACACATTTTACAAGGGTCTGTTGTCCACTGATTGATGATTTTACTTCTGTACATTTAACTATTTTATTGGTCTATATATTTTCTCCTGCCAATACCATACTGCCTCTGCCTCCCAAGTCCTGGGAGTAAAGGCATGTACCACCACTGCTCAGCCTTTAGGCAGATATTTTAACACAGATTAGAGCATGGAGGTTAACAGAAAAAGGAACATTCGTGGAAAGAATGAGGCTTAAGCAAGTGTAGTGTCTCCTCCTCAATAGAGAGATATGCTTTAGTGTCTTAGCAGGCACCTATATGATTCTGGTTGCATTTCAAAGGACTACTAAAACATTTTTCTTTATCTTTCCTACTTTTTTGATAATCAAGATTATAGGATCCTCTGGAGGTGCTGGGGAGAGGATTACAATACAGTAAGATTTAAGTTAGAACAAAACGATATTTTTGTGGAGTTCTTGTTTCTTATTGCTTTGTTTTGTGTATGTGTGTGTCTTATTGGTCTTTTGCTTGTTTTGATTTTAATTTTGTAGGTTTTGTTTAAAGAAGTACTGGCTATGTAGCCTAGGTCCGGCCTGTAGTGCAGGATCCTCCTGTCTCTGCATCTAGAATTCTGGGATTACAGGAGTGTGCCACCACCAAAAGAAACACAATAACTAACTAACCTGGCACTACTCTTTCGAGTTTTTCGAGACAGGGTTTCTCTGTGGCTTTGGAGGCTGTCCTGGAACTAGCTCTTGTAGACCAGGCTGGTCTCGAACTCACAGAGATCCACCTGCCTCTGGCTCCCAAGTGCTGGGATTAAAGGCGTGCGCCACCACTGCCCGGCCTAGGTGTGGGTTTTAAAGCAGGTATGATTGTCATAGAAAAAAATTCAACTATAAACCGTATAGATCAGGTGCTGAGTCCCTCTGAGGTTGTGCCCCTGGCCTGGCAGCTGCGGCCACACCCTCAGCGGCGCCGCCTTGGATGCAGAGGGCGTGCGCAGCTATTCTCTGGAGCACGTTCAAGCTTTTTATTCATTTCCATTTCAGCAAATGATGGCTGAAGCTCCTAATATGTCGGTCACGACTGAAGAGAAGATGTCCGCAGATGCTCCTGCTCAGAAACCTGTACCAGAGGCTCCAAACAGAAGGAAAAGAAAAGCCAGAGCGTCAGAACCCAAGGACCCAGTGGAACCCAAAAAACGTGCCAGGCCAAAAAAATCCGACAAATCTATAAAGTCAAAAGAAAAACAAGGAAAAATTACAGACACATTTAAAGTGAAAAGAAAGGTGGACCGTTTCAACGGTGTTTCTGAGGCTGAGCTTTTGACCAAGACCCTTCCTGATATTTTAACCTTCAATCTGGACATTGTGATCATTGGCATTAACCCAGGATTAATGGCTGCTTACACAGGGCATCATTACCCTGGACCTGGTAACCATTTCTGGAAGTGTCTGTTCATGTCAGGACTGAGTGAGGTCCAGCTGAATCACATGGATGACTACACCTTACCCGGGAAGTACGGCATTGGCTTCACCAACATGGTAGAACGGACGACGCCGGGCAGCCAGGATCTGTCCAGCAAAGAATTCCGAGAAGGAGGGAGAATCCTAGTGCAGAAACTGCAGAAATACCAGCCAAAAATAGCGGCGTTTAATGGCAAATGTATTTACGAAATTTTCAGTAAAGAAGTTTTTGGAGTAAAGGTTAAGAACTTGGAATTTGGGCTTCAGCCCCACAAGATCCCGGACACAGAAACTCTCTGCTACGTCATGCCGTCTTCCAGTGCCAGGTGCGCTCAGTTTCCTCGAGCCCAGGACAAGGTTCATTACTACATTAAGCTGAAGGACCTGAGAGACCAGCTGAAAGGCACTGAACGGAACACAGACGTTCAGGAGGTGCAGTACACGTTTGACCTACAGCTCGCACAAGAGGATGCAAAGAAGATGGTTGTCAAGGAAGAAGAGTATGATCCCGGCTATGAAGCAGCGTTTGGCGGTGCTTACAGTGAAAACCGGTGTCAGACTGAACCTTGAAGCTTTGCTAACCGCTGACAGTGCAGAGCTGAGGTGGTGATCCAAATGGGCAGTGGATGACAGTCATTTACAGACGAGATTCCTTCCTTTAATAACTGTGGGACACGGGAGCAGGGAGAAGGAAGCCATGCTTCACCACGGTCTTCTGAGCTCTGCCTCGACACTGCAGTGTTAATGCGGTTGTGAGGCCACCGTCTCCTTGCTAGTTAAAACTAACTAGCCAATAATTTAAAAAGTATTGGACACCAGACTGAGACTGGGAAACCAGCATAGGACTGTTCCAGACCCCCTGAACGAGGAGGTCATTTGGAGGTCTGGACAATCTACGGGGCCACTGGTAGTGGATCAGTATTTACCCCTAATACACAAATGGACTTTTGGGAGACCACTCCACATGGAGGGACACTCTCTCAGCCTAGACACAGGGGAGAGGGCCTAGGCCCTGATCCAAATGATATGACAGACTTTGAAGATTCCACATGGAAGGCCTCACCCTCCCTGGGGAGCAGAAACGGGTTGGGATATGGATCGGTAGGGGGTGGGGGGCGGTGGGCAGGGGTGGAGGGGAGAGAGAGGGAACTTGGATTGACAAGTAAAAGAATCTTGTTTCTAATTTAAATAAAAAGAAAGAAATTTTTTTTGTCACTACTGTTTGTTACTGTAGACTAAGTGAATGAACCTCAATGAAAAGGTTGACTGGAATTAGTACCTTTCTTGTTTCTAATGCATTTTCCATGGTGCTACAAATACCCTAGTCTACTAGGGTTGTGTGATATTAAAACTGGGTATTCAGAAATGCCTATTGCATTCACTCCTGATCACTCATGAATATTCTGACTTGGCGCATACCCAAGGAGCATGCTGATTTTGCAGTATGAAATGTCCGTGAGGTTTTTGTTGTTGTTGTTTTGTTTTTTGCTGGTTTTTTTTTTTTTGTTGTTGTTGTTGTTCTAGTTAGGGAACAAGCATATTTCAAGTCCCTTCTCCCTCTCCCTCCCCTCATCCCCAGTCCTCCTCCCCCCCCAACCCCCCACCCCATCCACCCACCACTCCCCAGGCAGGGTAGGGCCCTCAACGGGGGCTCTGCAAAGTCCACCAAGTCTTCCTATGCTGGTCCTGGGCCCTTCCCCATGTGTCCAGGGCCAGAGTGTAACCCTTCACGTGGGATGGGCTCTCAAAGTCCCTTCTTGCACTAGGGAAAAATACTAATCCACCGCCAGAGGCTCCCTGGAGTGCAGAGGCCTTCTTGTTCAGGGGTCTGGACCAGTCTTGTACTGGCCTCCCTGATAGCATCTGGGGTCGATGTGCTCTCCCTTGTTCAGGTCAACTGTTCCTGTGGGTTTCTCCAACCTGGTACAGACCCCTTCGTACTTCATTCCTCCCTCTCTTCAACTAAATTCCCGATTGCGGCTCAGTGTATATCTGTGGATGTCTGTCTCTGCTTCCTTCAGCCACTGGATGAGGGCTCTAGGATGGCATAAAGACAAGTCATCAATCTCATTTTAGGGGAAGGGCTTTTAGGTTATCCTCTCCACCATTGCCTGCATTGTCAGCTTGTATCATCCTTGTAGGTCTCTGGAGATCTCCCTGGTTCCAGATCTCTTCTCTGTCCTATAGTGGCTCCCTCTGATATGGTATCTCTCCTCCTGCTCTCTTTCCTCTATTCTTCCCCCAACTCAATGTTTCTGCCCCTCCATTTCCTCTCCTTTACTCCTCTTTTCTTGCTCTTATTGTAGCAGCTCCTTCCCCCCCTACATTCATGCCCCCAATTAGTTCGGGAGTTCATGCCACTTCCATTCCTGTGGACCATTTATCCCTTAGAGTCCTTCATGTTTCCTAGTTTCTTTGGTGAGGAGCATTATAGACTGGTAATCCTTTGCTCTTTGTCTAAAATTCATATATAAGTGAGTACATACCATGTTTTTCTTTTTATGACTGGGTTACCTCACTCAGGATGGTTTCCTCTAGTTCCATCCATTTGCCTGCGAATTTCAAGATTCCATTGCTTTTTTCTGCTGAGTAGTACTCCATTGTATAGATGTGCCACATTTTCTCAATCCATTCTTCAGTTGAGGGGCATCTAGGTTGCTTCCAGGTTCTGGCTATTACAAACAATGCTGCTATGAACATGGTTGAACATATGTCCTTGTTGTATGAACATGCACTATTTGGGTATATACCCAAGAGAGGAATGGCTGGATCTTGAGGTAGACTGATTCCCATTTTTCTGAGCAACCGCCATACTGATTTCCAGAGTGGTCTTACAAGTTTGCACTCCCACTAGCAATGGAGGAGTGTTCCTTCTTCTCCACATCTTCTCCAGCATAGATTGTCATTGGTATTTTTTATTTTAGCCTTTCTGACAGGCATGAGGTGGTATCTCAGAGTTGTTTTGAGTTGCATTTCTCTGATGGCCAAGGATTTTGAGCACTTTCTTAAGTGTCTTTCAGCCATTTCAGATTCCTCTGTTGAGAATTCCCTATTTAGTTCTGCACCCCACTTTTTAATTTCATTGTTTGGTGTTTTGGTGGCTAGCTTCTTGAGCTCCTTATATATTTTGGAAATCAGTCCTCTGTCAGATGTGGGATCGGTGAAGATCTTTTCCCATTCTGTGGGTGGTCGTTTTGTCCTACTGACTGTTTCCTTTGCCTTGCAGAAGCTTCTCAGTTTCAGGAGGTCCCATTTATTAATTGCAGTCCTCAGTGTCTGTGCTACTGGCGTAATGTTCAGGAAGTGGTCTCCTGTGCCAATTTGTTCAAGGGTAATTCCCACTTTCTCTTCTAGAAGATTCAGTGTGGCTGGATTTATGCTGAGATCTTTGATCCATTTGCACTTAAGTTTTGTGCATGGTGACAGGTATGGATCTATCTGAAATTTTCTGCATGTCCGAATCCAATTGTACCAGCACCATTTGTTGAAGATGCTATCTTTTTTCCATTGTATAGATTTAGCACCTTTGTCAAAAATAAGGTATCCATAGGTGTGTGGGTCAATATCAGGGTTTTCAATTCGATTCCATTGGTCTATCAGTCTATTTTTGTGCCAATACCAAGCTGTTTTCAGAACTATGGCTCTATAGTAGAGCTTGAAGTTGGGGGTGGTGATGCCTCCAGAAGATCCTTTATTGTAAAGAGTAAGCTATCCTGGGCTTTTTATTTTTCCATATAAAGTTGAGTATTGTTCTTTCAATGTCTGTGAAAAACTGTGTTGGGATTTTGATGGGGACTGCATTGAATGTGTAGATTGCTTTTGGCAGGATTGCCAATTTTACAATGTTAATTCTACCTATCCATGAGCATGGGAGATCTTTTATTTTCTGGTATCTTCTTTAATCTCTTTCTTTAAAGTCTCAAAGTTCTTATTGTACAGATCTTTCACTTTTTTGGTTAGTGTTACCCCAAGATATTTTATGTTGCTTGTGGATATTGTGAAAGGTGATGTTTCCCTGATTTCTTTCTCATTGGATTTATCATCTGTATATAGTAGGGCTACTGATTTTTTTGAGTTAATTTTGTATCCTGCTACCTTGCTGAAGGTGTTTATCAGCCGTAGGAGTTCCCTGGTAGAGTTTTTCGGGTCACTAATGTAGACTATCATGTCGTCTGCAAATAGTGAAAGTTTTACTTCATCCTTTCCAATTTGTATCCCTTTGATCCCCTTTTCTTGTCTTATTGCTATAGCCAGAACTTCAAGTACAATATTGAAGAGATATGGAGAGAGTGGACAGCCTTGTCCTGACTTTTAGAGGAAACGCTTTGAGTTTCTCTCCATTTACTTTGATGTTGGCTATTGGTTTGGTGTATATTGCTTTTATCATGTTTAGATATGTTCCTGTTATTCCTGTTCTCTCCAAGATCTTTATCATGAAGGGATGTTGGATTTTGTCAAAGGCTTTTTCAGCATCTAGTGAGATGATCATGTGGTTTTTCTTTTTCAGTTTGTTTATATGGTGGATTACATTGATGGATTTTCGTATGTTGAACCATCCTTGCATCCCTGGGATGAAGCCTACTTGATCATGGTGGATGATTTTTCTGATATGTTCTTGGATTCAGTTGGCCAATATTTTATTGAGTATTTTAGCATCGATGTTCATGAGGGATATCAGTCTGTAGTTCTCTTTCTTAGTCATATCTTTGTGTGGCTTGGGTATCAAAGTGATTGTAGCCTCGTAGAGTTTGGCAATATCCCATCTGCTTCTATTGTGTGGAACAGTTTGAGGAGTACTGGAATTAGCTCTTGTTTGAATTTCTGGTAGAATTCTGCAGTGAAGCCATCTGGCCCTGGGCTTTTTTTGGTTGGGAGACTTTTGATTACTGCTTCTATCTCATTAGGGGTTATATGTCGATTTAAACTGTTTATCTGATCTTGATTTAATTTTGGTAAGTGATATTTATCCAGAAAGCTGTCCATTTTCTTTAGATTCTCCAATTTTGTGGAATACAGGTTTTCAAAGTATGACCTAAAGATTCTCTGGATTTCCTCAGTGTCCATTGTTATATCCCCCTTTTCGTTTCTGATTTTGTTAATTAGCATGCTCTCTCTCTGCCTTTTGGTTAGTTTGGCTAGAGGTTTGTCTATCTTATTGATCTTCTCAAAGAACCAACTCTTTGTTTCATTGATTCTTTGTACTGTTTTCCTAGTTTCTACTTTGTTGATTTCGGCTCTCAGGTTGATTATTTCCTGGCGTCTACTCCTCCTCGGTGTGTTTGCTTCCTCTTGCTCTAAAGCTTTCAGTTGTTCTGTCAATTCTCTAATGTGACTTTCCTCCAGTTTCTTCATGTGAGCACTTAGTGCTATGAACTTCCCTCTTAGCACTGCTTTCAGGGTGTCCCATAAGTTTGGGTATGTTGTGTCTACATTCTCATTAAATTCTAGGAAGTCTTTAATTTCTTTTTTTATTTCTTCCACAACCCAGGAATGGTGCAATTGGGTGTTATTCATTTTCCACGCAAATGTAGGTTTTCTGCAATTCATATTGCTGTTGAATTCTAGCTTTAATGCATGGTGGTCTGATAAGATACAGGGGGTTATTTCAATACTTTTGTAACTGTGGAGGTTTGCTTTGCTGCCAACTATGTGGTCAATTTTTGAGAAGGTTCCATGTGGCGCTGAGAAGAAGGTATATTCTTTTGTGTTTGGATGGAATGTTCTATAGATATCTGTTAAACCCAGTTGTGTCATAACTTCTGTCAGATCCTTTGTTTCTTTGTTAAGTTTCTGTCTAGTGGTTCTGTCCAATGGTGTAAGGGGGGTGTTGAAGTCTCCTACTATAAGTGTGTGTGGTTTTATGTGTGGTTTGAGCTTTAGTAATGTTTCTTTTACAAATGTGGGTGCTTTCGTATTAGGGGCATAGATGTTCAGGATTGAGACTTCATCTTGATGGACTTTTCCTGTGATGAGTATGAAATGCCCTTCTTCATCTCTTTTGATTGCTTTCAGTTTGAAGTCTAATTTGTTAGATATTAGGATTGCTACCCCAGCTTGTTTCTTGTGCCCATTTGATTGGAAAATTTTTTCCCATCCTTTCACTCTGAGGTATCGCCTGTCTTTGAAGTTGAGGTGTGTTTCTTGTAAACAGCAGAAGGATGGATTCTGTCTTCGTATCCATTCTGTTAGCCTATATCTTTTTATGGGTAAGTTAAGACCATTGACATTTAGGGATATTAATGTCCATTGTTCATTGGTTCTTCTTTGTTTTGGATTTATTGTTGGTGGTACCATTGCATGTGGATTTTGCCCTCCTGTTTCTTTTTGTGTTTGGTAAAATTAGATTATCTATTGCCAGTGTTTTTGTGAGTGTAGTTATGTTCGTTGGGTTGGAGTTTTCCTTCCAGAGCCTTCTGTAGTGCTGGATTTGTGGATATGTATTGTTTAAATCTGTTTTTGTCGTGGAATATCTTGTCTTCTCCATCTATAGTGATTGAAGGTTTTGCTGGGTACAGTAGTCTGGGTTAACATCCATGCTCCCTTAGTGCTTGTAGGGTATCTGTCCAAGACCTTCTGGCTTTCAGAGTTTCCATTGAGAAGTCGGGTGTGATTCTGATTGGTTTGCCTTTATATGTTACTTGGCCTTTTTCCTTTGCTGCTCTTAATATTTTCTCTTTATTCTGTAGATTTGGTGTTTTGATTATTATGTGTCGGGGGGACTTCTTTTTGTGGTCCAGTCTGTTTGGTGTCCTGTAAGCTTCTTGTACTTTCATAGGCATATCCTTCTGTAGGTTGGGGAAGTTTTCTTCTATGATTTTGTTGAATATGTTTTCTGTACCTTTGAGCAGTGTTTCTTCACCTTCTTCTACACCTATTATTCTTAGGTTTGGCCTTTTTACGGTGTCCCATATTTCCTGGATATTTTGTGTTAGGGATTTGTTGGACTTGAGGTTTTCTTTGGTTGATGAATGTATATCCTCTAGCGAGTCTTCAATAGCTGAGATTCTCTCTTCCATCTCTTGAATTCTATTGGATATACTTACATCTTTAGTTCCTGATCATTTATCCAGCCTTTCCATTTCCAGCATGGTCTCATTCTGTGTTTTCTTTATTGTGTCTATTTCAGCTTTCATGTTTTGAGCTGCTTCAAGAGCTTCCTTCACTTGTTTGGATGTTTTTTTCTTGGCTTTCTTTAGATTCTTTAAGAGATTTATTTATTTCTTGGATTTTTTGGTTTGTCTTTTCCTCCAATTCGTTTAATTTTTTGTTTGCTTTTTCTTCTATTTCTTTAAGGGATTTTTCTTGTTTCCTCTTTAAAGGTCTCTATCATCTTGCTGAGATAATTTTTGAGGTCCGTCTCATCTTCATGCTCTGTGTTGGGCTTTTCAGATCTTGCTGGAGTGGAGTCCCTAGATTCTGGTGGAGTCATATTGGTCTTTCTGTTGTTGAGTGAAATCTTGTTCTGTCTTCTCCCCATATCTTCTTTTAGTGGGTGCAGGTGGGGTCTCTCTATCTCCTCTTGTGGCCCAGTGGTGTGTGGGGGCCAGGAATTCAATGTCCACAACTCTGGAGGGTCGACGCTCCTGGTAGTCTCCTCATTAGTTCCTAGTTCCTCAGTCGGTTGGCGGAATGGAAGAGTAGGGTGCTAGCAGATTCGGGGCACAGGGAGCTCCTCCCTGCCTGGGCGTGACCAGCCCAAGCCTGCAGGCACAGGCAGGGGTGGGGGTGGTGGGGGTGGTCGGGGTGTTTGGTGTTTTGGGCTGGAGTCGGGAGCGGGCAGAGATTCACTCACCTAGTTCCTTGGTCCACCGCAGAATGCGCTTTTTTTTTTTTGCTTTATTGATTGTCCCTAAGGTTTTTATATTCCACAGAGGTTATGTAGCCTGTTCTATGAATAATAAGAGAAGCAGTTTCTTGTGAATTTTAACATGCCTTTTAACTGTGGCAACGATGGATCTTATTTTTCCTCGAGTCTAGGTCCAGCTGTGTGCGAGCCATGTTTTAAGAGGGACTGCACTGCTGTTTACATGGGCACGTTGTGCGGGTGCTCTGAAGTGCCTTGCATGAGGGCCTAGGAGCAACTGAATTATTTTTTCATGGGACAGTGTAAAGCATGTAACTAAGAATTGCTTTGGTATGTGACTATTGTAGCTTTACTATTGATTTCCTTGAGTAGGGAAATTCTTTAAATTATGACACTTTGGAGAAAGAGTGTGAGAATCTTCTGAATTCAGTCCCAGTACTTTTCACTGAACATGGAAAACAGTAGTAAAGTTGATGTGTCCTGCACATGACAGGATGGGATTTTTTTCATTAAATAATACTGAGATTTTAAATTCACATGGAAATATGGATGGTTTTTTACAATAAATATTAAGAATGGCTATACATATTTAAGGTACTGGCTTTCCTGTAGCAAGACTTAATGGTGTTCTTTCTCGCTCTAACCCTGAAGACAGTTTACTTTCTATTATATTTAACTGAAGAAAATCATAAAAATTTGAATATTTTATTTGTACAAAGAATGCATAGATCATTGTTGATGAGAAAATTAATTATTCAAACCGTTCCTTGGTAGCTATTCTGAAGTTTTCCGAAACACCCAAGAAGTGACACTAGGTGAATACTGTGAACCACGTTGGTTATAGGGTCATCCCTGTTGTTGTGATAAACTCTGACCAAAAGCAGCTTAGGGGAGGAAAGGGTTAATTCCAGCTCATAGGGTTAGGCCATCACTGACTTGCAAACCAAACTGTGGAGTAACACTGCTTGCTGTCTCCCTCTGGCTCATGCTTGGCTATTTTGGTGGTTTGAAAGAGGAACATGCCACAGGCTCATGTGTCTGAACACTTGGTCCCCCAGTTGATGTTTGGGGAGGTTATGGAACCTTCAGGAAGTGGAGCCTGGCTGGAGGATGTGTATGTCATCATGGACAGGCTCTCAGATTGTAGAGCTTTGCCAGGTTTCCAGTTCATGCTCTCTACTCTATGTGTTTAAAGATGTCATCTGTTAGCTTACTGCTCCAGCCACCTGCTGTCATGCCTCCCCCTTGTTTCTTCCCTAAGTCACTTGGGTTGTGTTATTTCATCACAGCAACACAAGTAATGCAGCCAGCATTCTTAGAGTTCCGGGACCTCCTGCCCAGGAAATGGTACTGCCTCCAGGGGCCCGTGTCCTCCATCAATAATCAAGGCAATCCCTCACAGACTGTCCACAGGCCAATCTTATTTAAGCAATCCCTTAATTGAGAAGCCCTTCTCAGGCGACTCTAGACTGTGACAAGCTGACAGGCAAAGCTAACTAGGACAACAATTAAACTGAACCATGGTATAAACCATGACATAACTGCAGCCCAAGAATTGGGCAAGAAATTAAATTTTGAAGACTACTGTATTTAATGAATTGAACTTCCATGGGGTGATGGCTGGGGACAGGTAGATGATTTTCACACAGCTCTACAAAAACAAGCACAGAAAATTCTGGGAAGATGCTAAATAGTCTAGTGTGTTCTAGGAAATTAATCTATGATCCAGCATCTACTATTTTCTTAAGAGAAGCAACATTTTAAAATAACATCCTGATTTTTATTTTATTTTGTGACAGGCTGTCACATATAGTCCTGGTTTAGCCTGAAACTTCTTAGATAGTCCTGAACTCAAAGCTCTGCCTACTTCTCCCTCTGGAGTGTTGTTCTTGTGGGCATCTGGAATACATGCTCAAATACAAATGGGAGTGAGAGAGATGTCACCAGTGGATCAAAGCCAAAATAGCTCTTGGCCGGCTTCCATCTTGAGTCCAGTTTGCCTCATTTTATATTCTAAAGCCACACCATGGGGGGAGTGACCAGACAGGCAAACAGAAACATAAGAGCCACTTTTTTGAGGGGGTGGCTTTTGGCTTTCAAAGACTTATGTAACAGTTGGCAGGTGTAAGCTTTTGTGATCAGGTTGCTAAGAGCAACATCTTTGTTTGAGCTATTTCTCTATACAGGGAGCAAGCGAAGTAATGCTTGGCAATAGGTAGAACAAGCAGGGATTAAAGTAAATCACGAATTAAATCAGTAAATCAGTGTTTAACAATTACTTTTTAAATTCTACCTCATTGGAATTAAAGGTGTGCACCACCATACCCAGCCTCCATGTTCCTTAAAATCAACATATGACAGAGTTTAGTGACATATATCGAAGTAACAAATGTCATTTGAAAAAAAAAAAAAAAAAAGAAGTCCTCTTGTTCTGCACCAAATTTTGCCTCTTTGTACAACTCTGAGATGTAACCGCTTCTCTTATGCAGCTGGAGTTTCAATTTGTGGTTGTGAGCCTCCATGTGGGTACTGGTGGGAAAACTCAGGTCTTAAAAAAAAAATCTAATTTTAACTTTTTTATGTGCATCGGTGTGAAGGTGTCAGCTCCCCTGGAACTGGAGTTACAGACAGTTGCAAGATGCCACATGGGCGCTGGGAATTGAACCTGAGATCTCTGGAACAGCAGCCCATGCTCTTAACCACTGAGCTATGACTCCAGCCCCCACAGTGAGTACTCTCAACCACCATGCCAGTTCTCAGCATCCTCCCCCTTTTGTGGGTTTGTTTTTTGTTTGTTGATTTGGGTTTTGTTTGTTTTGGAGGCAGTGTCTCTCTATAAAGCCTTTGCTCTCTTGGAACTCGCTCTGTAGATCAGGCTGGCCTCATAGAGATCCGCCTGCCTCTACTCCTGAGTGTTGGGATTAAAGGCGTTCACCACCATGCCTGGCAGTCCTTTTATTAATTTGCATTTATTTCTCTTGTTGGTTCTCAAAAGTTCTTGTTACTCAACTGAAAGTCCTTTTTGTAATTTCTTATGCATTCAACATACTGGCTAAAATTAACATTAACATTTGTTAAAAATAATGAAGTATTGAAGGGAGAAATCCTGCTTTAACTTCAGGTCTGATGAGCTATCAAAGTGTTAAGACACACCTGAAGTAATAAATTATGAATATGGGCCTTTTTTGAGGAATGAATAGATTTTCTCAGATTCTCAAAAAGACAGACACATAAATATTCTGGGTATGGTGTCACGTGACTTTAATCCCAGCAGAGGCAAGCAGATATCTGAGTCCAAGGTCATCCTGGTGTACAAAGGGGGTTCCAGGCCAGCCAGGGTGCCAGAGTGAGAATGTCTCAAAAATAAATAACATTGTGTTTATTTAAAATAAGACAAATTGTAACTTAATTTCAATGTCTTCTCAATAGATAAGTTAATAGTTAAATTTATGTTTTTGAGTGTGAAATAAACTCCGGTATTTGGCTGGGCAATAGTAGCACTCGCCTTTAATCCAGCACTTGGGAGACACAGGCAGGGGGATCTCAGTGAGTTCAAGGCCAGCTTGATCTACAGAGTGAGCTCCAGGTCAGCCAGGACTGTTACACAGAGAAAACCTGTTCTGAACAAACCAAAAACCAGATACATATGTACATACATACATACATACATACATATCCTGTGTTTTAATATGTGATCTCCATCTGGTGATGCTATGTATTGTTAGGCCCTGGAACCTTCTCAATGGGAGGCCCGGGTGGCAGCCAGAAGACTAGAGTCACAGAGGGTTATAGGGCAAATCGACTTCAGGTGGACCGGAGCTCTGTTTCCTGCTCTGCAGAGAGATGTAAAGCAAGCAGCCCTATCCTCCCATTGCCCCAGAAGTGGATATCCTGGCCATGCCTTCCCTTCTATGATGAACTGTGCTCTCTAAACCAGGAGTCAGAATAAAGCCCTCTTAAGTTGCTTCTGAAATCCATTGTCTTGCCACATCAAGAGAAGTAACTAATATAGTTTCTATTTTATCCTTTGGACCCTTTGTCCCACCCTTTATTTGAAAAAAAATTAAATGTATATGTTGTTTTTCCTCCTTGTATTGATGGTGCAATACTTGAGGAGGCCAGAGGAAGTCCCTGGGACTGGAGTCAAAGATGGTGGTCAGATACTGTGTGGGTGCTGGAACCCAAACTCAAGTGCTCTGTAAGAGCAGTCCGTGTGCCAGGCCTTGGTAGCACATGCCTTTAATCCCAGCACTTGGGAGGCAGAGGCAGGTGGATCTCTGTGAGTTAGAGGCCAGCCTGGTCTACAGAACGAGTGCCAGGATAGGCTCCAAAGCTACACAGAGAAACCCTGCCTTGAAAAGCCAAAAAAAACCAACAACAACAAAAAAGAGCAGTCAGTGCTCTTAACTGTTGAGCTTCTCTCCAGGCCCCAGGGGGGATAAATTAACTGTAATTTGAGTTGAGCTTCTAACTACAGGCATACAGAAACAAGATAATTAAGTCATTCTACTCATTTAGTATTTTATGTGTAAGTTTTATCTGTATGTATATACATACATCATATGTGTGCAGTGTCCTTGGAGGCCAGAGAAGACATCTGATCCCTAGGAAATGGAGTTACCAGCAATTTTACCATTCATGAGTGCTGGAACTGATGCCAGGTCCTCTGCAAGATTTCTTAATCGCTGAGCCATCTCTCCAGCCCTCAGGTCATACTAAATTTTGTTAAGTATTAATCCTGCAAATGATACTGCACTGAGCATCTGCTGAAAGATATGCTAACTGAGAAATGAAGACAAGGAAGCTTTCATGTCAAAAAGGTTTTCAACCCTGGTAGCTGTGTTACACTATACGACCAAAGGTTTTATACAGTAAGCAGAACCACTTAATTAAAGTCAGGAAACACAAGTTTTAGTATGCTTTATTGATAGTGAACCAGTTACAAGTATTAACATACAACCTACTCCATTAATTGGTAATTAACCAGATAAATTAAAGTAACTAATCTAGAAAACAAAACTCCCTGTTTTTGTTTTTCTTTTGGTCCATTAACCAGCTCCCAAATCATGGCACAGAAACTTCTTAGTTTTAAATACTAGGCCTAGCTTAGGCATGTTTCTGGCTAGCTCTTTTAACAAATTATCCAGTTCTCTTTATCTACCTTTTGCCTCGGGGCTTATTACCTTTCTTCTGTATATCTTACTTTCACTGGTTGGCTGTCATCCACCTGGCTTCTGACCCAAGGATTATCTCTCATCCTCTCCTTCTTCTTTTCCCCTCTCAAACCTAGATGACTCTTCTTATTTATTCTGTCTGGCAGCCCCGCCTATCCCTCTCCTGCCTAGCTACTGGCCATTCAGCCTTTTATTAGATCAATCAGGTAACTTAGGCAGGCAAGGTAAAACAGATGCAACACATCTTTACATCATTACATTGTTAAACAAATGCAGCATAAACAAAAGAAACACACCTCTACACAGTTAAAGTAATAATCTGCAGCAAAAACAAATGTAAAACATCTTTGCATAGTTAAAATATTTCACAACAACTCTCTAATTCACAAATGTATATTTGCATGGGGAGATGGCCATAAAACAGCACCATTGGGAAGGAGCTTTAAGAGCGGTGTTTCTGCACACCAAAGGAAATGAAATGTAGATCAGATCGTGATCGGCAACTAAAGCACATTTTCCCTCTTGAGAAAGCATACTAGTGCACTGCAGGGGGTAAGAACTTTATTTCACTAAAAATGATGTTAAAAGGTTTTTAATTCTTCTATATTTCCCTCTTTCCATGTTCACTTTATGAGCTTCATCCACAGGTTTAGTTCCTCATCCTGGAGCACATTCCTCTGTCTTCTGTCACTGGATAATAAATACTGAAGAGTTAGAAAGTTACAGAATAAAGACAGAGAAAGTAATGTTGAGGCTGAGTGAGAGCTCAGTCTGTAAAGCACGGCCTAGCAAGCAGGAGTACTGGAGTTAGAGCTCCTCCGAGTGCTGTGAATAATCCTGTACACTGTAAAACTGTGTGCAGGAAGTATAGGTGGAACAACCAAACTAAGGATGGGAGAGATAAAGAGTGAAGCAAGCCGGGCATTGGTGGCACACGCCTTTAATGCCAACACTCGGGAGGCAGAGGCAGAGGCAGGAAGATCTCTGTGAGTTCGAAGCCAGCCTGGTCTCCAAAGCGAATGCCAGGATAGGCTCCAAAGCTACACAGAGAAACCCTGTCTCGAAAACAAACAAACAAATAAATAAATAAATAAATAAATAAATAAATAAATAAGATCTTGCTTCAAAAAACAAAAATCAAATAGAAAATTTGAATGCTAAACAAAACAGTTTGATACAGAGGTTTAAATTTCAAAGTTCTATGTGGGCACTTGATTCCACAGTTCAGAGCTATAACTGCTGATCTCAACAAAATATTAGATTTAATTTTAAAAAACAATACAAAACAGTATTACTTGACAAAACAGTAAATATATGATTCTTTGCTAGGGGTAATGACACACACCTATTGTCCCAAACACTTGGGAGGCTAAGGCAAGAAAATCACTCAAACTCAGGAGTTCCAGACTAAATAGCAAGCCTTCCATTTCAAAATGAGAAACAAAACCCTGGAAACATTACTTCTTTCTGGAGAACAAGAAATAAGATGAATCCCCAAAATACACAGCCAAAATATTTTGGAGATCACATTACTTTTCATGAGAAGACAACAAAAAATGTACACAATTATATCCAGTGAAAAAAGGATTGTTCTGACTCAGTGAAGGATATTATCAGGTTGAGATAAAAAAAATTACAAAAAGTTAGCAATTTTTAAAAAAATATCATAGGTAATTGGAAACACTATTTGAATATCCTTTTAGATGAATAGTGATTATTTTTGCAAATAAACATTTTATACTCAAAAATTATTTTACAAGCAGGCTTTTCTTTTGTTGTTGCTGTTTTCACTTTCAGTGAGTGTGCAGCCATTCTGTACATTATAAACATTTGGTCAACCAAATATATATATTCCAGAAGGGGGAGAGTGGGGAGAGAGGGAGAGGAAGGGAGAGAGAGAGAGAGAGAGAGTGTGTGTGTGTGTGTGATACATATGAACAACAGATATATGTACTTTTTTCCTCAGTAGAGAAACCAAATGCTTGCAAAAATGCATTTAAGATAGCAAAACAGTTCACTGAAAATTCAGTGTTGGGGCTGGAGAGATGGCTCAGAGGTTAAGAGCACTGACTGCTCTTCAAGAGGTCCTGAGTTCAATTCCCAGCAACCACATGGTGGCTCACAACCATCTATAATGAGATCTGAGGCCTTCTTCTGGTATGCTGGGGCACATGAAGGTAGAGCACTTATATAAAATAAACAAATAAATATCAGTGTACTTTAATACTGTGGAAATCTACTACATTGTTTTGAATATTATCTTCCAAATCACCATCTAGCAATTGCTCTACAAGTACTTTTCAACGGTAAAAATTTAAATTCAAAACCTACAGTGTTTGTGGCCCTAGGTAGAATTTAAAATTAAGAGATAACAAAACAAACATACTATCAAGCCCTCTGCATTTGGGGCACAGTAAATTGTTAAATAATTTGAGTGCTAAAATTTTTCACACTGAATTATGAATTTCAAGCATTAATCAAACTTTCAATTAATGCCCTTATAACCTCATGAAGAGGTAAAGATCCTCTCTCAAGAAGTGCTTGAAAGTTCCACAGCAGTGTAACACCATACATCCCTGGTCTTATGAATTTCAGATATGTTATCTACAACCCAAAATCATCATCATAAAAAGAGCCTGAACTTCCTGAGTCATAGACCAGCTCACCCAACCTACCTAAGTCCCAACTGATGCTAGGTTCGCTAGGTATTGCTTCTTCTTCAGCCAGGAAACTCTGACCAGATTCAAGGCAGAAAGGATAAACACCGGCTGAGGCAAAAAAGAAAAAAAAATTGGGTCAAACTTCAAGGGGCCTAATGTTGTACCTACATTAATCTACTGGTCTTCTTCACTGTCACAGTAACACCCTATTCTTTTTTCCGCTGTGGGTACATGAGGTGACACGCAACAATTTTTAGTTATGTCCCTACACCAAAGGAATATTAATTTGTCTCCATTCTGCACTAACTGGATTGTAGATCTTCAAGACTGGGATGTCACAAATACAAGAGAACTCATCATTGAAGACACAGGCTTCCCAAGTCAATGAGCTTCAGTGAAACATACTTCAGCCACTTATTAACAGTTTAGATGGCAACAGAACAAGTATGCACTGCTGAGAGCATACCATTAGGTCAAAGGATATAAAGGAATCAAGTAGTTGAGCCACTAATGCCCACCGGTTCCTCTGAACACTGTAGCATTTTACTTCCTTTAATTTAGCTCCAGTAATCCATCTCAGTCACTCAAAATGTTAATGTACTCATTCAGATATGCCACATCCACACCATCCCGACACAAGTGGTCTGGCAGTGATGCCAACTGTTTTGGGCTGGTTTATACACCCATACGTCTTTCCTGGGCTGGGCAGAGACAGATGTCATGGTCTGGAGAGACCAGAGAGCTAAGGGTAGTGACAATTCTATTGTGAGCAAGGAAAGTCAAAGGTGAGGGCACTTTGTAAATCTCCACAAAGTATGGGTCACTGTAGAGAAAGGGATGCTTGTGGTGTTCAAAGATTATCATTCTTTTGGCACACATACTTAATCTATGGGGCGGATTTTCTTCTACAGGGACGACAGTGCTGCTGGTGCTCTTATTATTGCTGCTGTTGCTGTTGCTATTGCTATTGCTATTGCTATTGCTGCTACTACTGCTGCTGCTGCTGCTGCTGCTGCTGCTTGTCACCGGCACTAGAGACTTCTGCAATCCATCACCAGAACGCAGCTGCAGGAGGGCCCCTTCAATAATGTTCTGGCAGTACTTCTTCACAATAGGCTTGGTCAGCAGCCCTTCCAGGTAGTCCTGGTCTTCCGCAGGGAAATGCGCCCAACGAACACACTTGAAGACTTCTGCAGCACTGGGGCCCCGCTCTTTGGGAGCAGCCTCGAGCCACTGCACGGCCACATGACACACTGTCTTCTCACTGTCTACGTCCAGACTGTCGAGACGCAGCACGGCCAGCAGCTGCGCCAGGGTCAGGTCTGCCAGCGTCTCCTCCCGAATGGAACCCATCCTGCTGAGCTGCTTGAAGTTGTGAGCTATGAAGGACTGGGCCTGGGAGCGCAGCTTGTGGTGGTCAAAGGCGTCGGCAAACTTGAGGATGGCAGTGCAGTTGGTCAGGTCAAGCCTGCGAGCCAGGAAGGAAGCACAGGCTTCGCGCACGTACTCCAGCTGCAGCATATCCGAGGCCGCGTACAGGCGCTGCACGTTGGCCTCGCTCAGGGACACGCGGCCGGTGTAGCAGTAGTCCACCAAGACCTCGAAGGACTCGGCGTCCACGTCGTGGATGGTCACGCTGGCCTGCTGGCTCTCGTACATGCCGCCCGTGAACATGCTCTTGAAGTAGGGGCACGCCGCCGCCAGCACGTTGCGGTTGCACGAGAAGAGGCGCCCCGTGCCGGGCCCGCTGCCGGGCGTCACCACCTCGATGGTCACATCACACAGCAGCCGCGCGTCGTAGAAAGACTTGAGCTGGGCCAGGAGGGCTGCAGAGTGGGCCGCGTCCTTCAGCTCCTCGGGGCCCGTGAAAAAGGCCGACACCGAAGGCTTGGAGATCCTCTTGGGTCGCCTCCCGCCGCGGGAACTGGCGAGGCGGCGAGAGCGCGGGGCGTCTTCCCGGGACTGCATGGTGGAGATGGCGGCGGGGCGCCGGGGACGAGAACGGCTGCAGACGCCCGGCTCCTCCTCACGCCTCCCTCGCCGACGCCGACACAGACACAGCGGCGTCCCAGGACAGACTGGAGCATGGCTCTCACTCGGTCTCACGCCGCGGTGCCGCCTCCCTCTGTGGCGTAGCCCGCGGCCAGAATCCTCACACCGGCGCCGGACCCACCGCCAAAGCGGCCAACGGTACGCCGAGGATGGGAGCGGGGGCCGGGGTAAATTACAGTTTGCTTTTCGCGCCTCGAGGCATGATGGGAGTTTTCAGGTTCTAGGGCGGAAACTGAAAGACTGCAGCCGCCTTGCATATTGGGAGTTGTAGTCCATCTAACGTCGCTCGCCTTGGCTTTTCATTGTTTTCAGGCTGCGCTAGAAAGCCTCAGTGTTTGGGGGCGGTTATTTTAGGGTTCAGAACTTACGGTTTGGGGTGCTCCTTTATCTCTCGGTTCTAAAAAGCCTTTTGTTTTTCTTTTGTAAACCATCAATTGTTGTGTGTAATGGTTTTTACTCTTTAGACTTTTGAGCTGTTATTTTTTTTTTGGCGGGGGGGG